>NC_056448.1:19688264-20005764 GCF_018296145.1 Oncorhynchus tshawytscha | reverse complement strand
AAATAAAAGGTCCCAGAAATGTTCCATACGCATGCTTATTTCTCTCAAATTTGGTGTACACATTTGTTTACATCCCTGTTAGTAAGCATTTCTCCTTTGCCAAGATAATCCATTCACTTGACAGGCGTGGCATATCAAGAAGCTGATTAAACAGCATGATCATTACACAGGTTCACCTTGAGCTGGGGACAATAAAAGGCCACTCTAAAATGTGCAGTTTTGTCACACAACACAAAGCTACAGATGTATCAACTTTTGAGGAGCATGCAATTGGCATGCTGACTGCAGGAATGTCCACCAGAGCGGTTGCCAGAGAATTTAATGTTAATTTCTTTACCATAATCCGCTTCCAAAGTCGTTTTAGAGAATTTGGCAGTACGTCCAACCAGCCTCACAACTGCAGACCACGTGTGACCACGCCAGCCCAGGACCTCCACATCCGGCTTCTTCACCTGCGGGATCATCTGAGACCAGCCACCCGGACAGCTGATGAAACTGAGGAGTATTTGTGTCTGTAATAAAGCCTTTTTGTGGAGAAAAATGTATTCTGATTGGCTGGGCATGGCTCCCCAACGCCCCTGCACAGTCATGTGAAATCCATAGATTAGGGGCTAATTAATTTATTTCAATTGGCTGATTATCTTATATGAACTGTAACTCAATAAAAGTGTTGAAATTGTTGCATGTTGCATTTATATTTTTGTTCAGTATAATTTGAGCCTGTCTCCCTACAGCAGGAAAATAATCCTGAAGGAAATGTGAATTATTATGTGGATTATCTAATGGACATAAGGAAAATCCAGTCTGAAATTTAAAAGTGGAAATTACAAACTTTAGAAGCCTTTTTAAACCTCAAACACACTACAAGTTTTACATTTCCTGTGTTGCAGGAAAGTTCTCCTGGAACAGGGTGATGACATTATGATCCTACATCTGTATCAACATTTCTATGAACATTGCATTGTGAAAGGCAGTTACTTTATATGAACATGTATTGGAATGTGAAACATGTATTTCTAGATGAAACACGGATTAATTTATGTCTGGTGAGAAAGTGACTTCATGATTCTATGTGTTAATTTAAAATGAGTTTTGAAACAGCTTTTTTTTTACTCTATTTTGAGTTTTGTATTAAGAGTGAAATTTCCACCAAAGAGAGAAAAAAACAACGTTATGAGATTTTCCTTTAAAAATAATGAGGCATACATTTATTGCAAGTGTAATTTACTTAGAAGTTTTAATAATCACATGTACAGGGTTGCAGATGTAATTACAGGGTACAGTGACACTCTTAAGCTCCGAGCTCCAACAATGCAGGATAAAGTGAAATAAAAACAATAAAAGTATTTTTAAAATATTTTTAAAAATATATATATATTAACAACTGTAGCAATGATAAATGTCCATTGGGGTGGGGGCAGGGTAAATGTCTGTTGAGGTGGGGGGAAAGAAAATGTCGATAGGTGGAGCAGTAGGGGGGAGGGTCGGGGTTCAGGTAGCTTACTAGTGGAAGTTATTCAGCAGCCTGATGGTCTGAGGGTAGAAGCTATTAGCAGGTCTTCCAGTTTTTGCTATGATGCTCCTGTATTGCCCACGTCTGAGTGATGGAAGCAGGGAAAACAGTCTATCGCTCGGGTGGCGAGGTCCCTGATGATTTTCTTGGCCTTCTTGCGACAGGTGTTGTAGGTGTCCTGGAGGGCAGGCAGTGTGCACCCAATGGTGCACTTGGCTGAGCTTACCGTCCTCTGTATCGCCTTGCGGCGGTGGAGGTGCCATGCCAGACTGTGATGTAGCCCAACAGTATGCTATTGATGGTGGTCCTGTAGAACACTGTGAGGACCTTTGGGGACAGACTGAATTTGTTCAGCATCCTGAGGTTAAAGAGTCGTTTTTGTGCCTTCTTTACCATGGTGTCCATGTGGTTTGACCCTCTGCACTCCTCGGAAATGTGTACGACGAGGAACTTGAAGTTTTTGATCGTCCCCACGGCGGCCCCGTTGATGAGGATGGGGGAGTGCCCAGCCTGGTTCCTCCTAAAGTCCACAATCAGCTCCTTTGTTTTGCTGAGTTGGAGGGAGAGGTTGTTTAACTGGCACCACGTTGTCAGAGTGCCTACCTCCTCCCTGTAGGCCGTCTCGTCGTCGTTGTTAATCAGGTTAACTACTGTCAAGTCATCAGCGAACTTGATTGAGTTGGAATTGTGTGAGGCCACGCAGTCGTGGGTATACATGGAGTACAAAAGGGGACTATACTCCCTTGCGGGGACCCATGTTACGAGTCATTGTCGATGAGGTCATGTTGCCTAAATTCACCAGCTGGGGGCGGCCCGTCAGGAAGTCCAGGACCCAGTTGCATACGAAGGAGTTTAGTCCCAGGGCTGTGAGCTTTCTGGTGAACTTAGAGCAAGGGTTCCCAAACTTTTTTGGCCCACGACCCCATTTTGATATCTGAAAATGCTCGCGACCCCAATCATGTAAATTTGTTGTTGTTGTAATTAACAGCCAATGTTTACTTTTTTTATGGGTGGGTGTGCTTGATGCATGTTGCATCGGAGCTTCTCAAAGTCAGGGGATGTAGTCGACATTACACACATCTCTGCTGTCGCATCCAACCTGGATCAATATTTGGTTTTGATGCAGATGAGAGCACTGTATCCAGCTTCACACAGATATGAGCTGGTAAAGGGTACCATGAGTTTTAATGCTCAGCAGGATATTGCAGGGTATTCCCTTTGAGTCAGGAACCAAAACTCCTCTGTAGTGACCCGTGAATACGTTGTCTGCAGCATTTGGTCATATGACAGCTCGATCAGCTGTTTGATTTCAGTTACCGGCATGTCAACTGAGCCAGGATCACAGTCAAACGGATTGGGAAGTAGGTACAAAATTGCTCTTCCAAGCGTTGAAGGTGAGCAGTCATCACTTGTGTGGGACACTTCCTGATGCTGTTTGTTCTTAGAAACATGCGCAGCCGAAGGAAGGGTCATGGTTGGCTTTTTATAATTATTTTCTCTGAATCTACTGATACAGTCACTCATTTGGAGAATGTTTTTGTATGTCTGTTACATACAGTAGGCAAGGAGACACTTTTTCTTTCATTACACAAGTCAACCAAGTCAGATTTATTTATTTTTTTACATCCATTGTGAATGACAGTAGTTCCTCTCTCAAGGCAAAAAATCTTTCCAACACTCCCTTTCCAACCAAGCCTTGGTGTGAAATAGAACATTGTCATGATGTGATTCCCTATTTCCACATAGTTTTGCGAACAGGCGTGCACGCAATGTTTGTGGTTTGATGTAGTTTACAATCGAAGTTACCTGCTGCAGTATATCTCTGAACTCTGTGCTCAGCTCTTTTTCCGTCCGTTGCTCTAGGTGTATCATACAATGCATCCATATGGCACATTCATAACTAGAGTGCAGAAGCCTGACTGCAGTCCCGCCATAGATGGAGCCCCATCTGTGAAAAAGCCCACCATTCGATCCCATGGTATCTGTTTTTCGACAAAATAGCCACGCAGCACACTGAACATTCAGTTTCATGCTTGGGAATCGTGAGACAGAACAATATGTCCTCGTGAATAGCATCCCCGGACATAGCGAACAAAAGTCAATGATTGGGCATCTCGGCCCTCACAGCTAATGTCCATTTGGAGAGCATAAGCTGGGGAGATTTTGAGTCATTCTGTCAGAGTTTCGTCTTGATTGCTAGCAATAATATAAATTATTTGTTTAACAGTGTTATCTGACAAAGGTGAGTTTCTGTGCCTTTATCTCCCCACACATTGTTTCCACAATCAATTGCGGCTGGTAATATCAAAGTCTCTGTAATGGAGTGTGGTTTCATAGTGTAGCGGGCCTTGCCATTCACCGTGGGAATGATTCAAGTGGCTTAGAGGGTACTATGTTATTGAAGGCTGAGGTGTAGTCGATGAACTGCATTTTCACATTTATTTTTGTCCAAGTGGGTGAGGACACTGCAGTGCAATGGCAAATACGTCGTCAGTGGATCCGTCAGGGCGGTAGGTGATTTGGAGAGGGTCAAGTGTGTGCACTACGGTGGACGATATTGCCCACTGGGCAGAAACTGGTTGAATCAAAAAAAGAATATGTATTTTAATGTGGAATCTAAGTGGAAAATACATTGGATTTGAAAAAAGATATCAAACTGTTGTTTTGAAAGTGACATTTCAACCACAGTATTATGCCATCATAGTAACCACAGACATACATTGCATAAAATGTTTCATTCTTACCTTTAAAACAACATCATATCTTCAACCTATAAAAAAGCTGGGTAGCACATCCTACTGGAGAACTGATCAACAGTATCAACAGCAAAACTTTGGTCTCCCATACCGGGTTTTATCCAAGCCCAGCCCTGCTTATCTATGATATTTGTCACTGCCTATTACTAATGTGCTATCTTGAGAAGGGTTGTTGAGAGATCTCCACTTGAAAATGAAATATATTCACTGTTACTATCGAAGTAATTCCAAAGGGTTAACAGAGCAAATGAAATGTGACCATGCAGTACTTTATCATTTATACAGTAGAGAGAATAAAGTAGACGGCACGGGTCAAAATTTAGATTTATGACCCTGTGTCCAAGATGACGTGTACATGTCCAAATATGGGCCTCCGGCCAGGCCATCCTGTTCCTGTGGTCATGTGTTAGAGGGTGTATTATTTTATATCTATATTGCATCCTTTGAAGTTGTCATGCTGATTGATGTCTAGGGACCTGGTTGAACTGGGGGGGTTCAGTGTTTGAACTTTTGAAAGTGTATGGCTATTGGCTGTGGCAGACGCATTATAAATAAAAGTCCAGAACAAGGCATGCGACCCCAGAACAGTAAACAAGATTTTTTAAATAAAGCCCAGAATATTAAACATACAAATATGTCTCCTAGGCCAATTCTCAGGGAGCTCTGCAGCTCATGTCATGAACCCAATGACAAAAGCCTAAAGGATGTTTTGCGTGAGGCTCCAGAATGTTTTAAAGTAGTTTTGGGTACGAGTGAGGGACATATGTCTTACATATTCCAACCTGAGGAATCTACGGTTAAGATATTCACAGACAGCAGCCCCAAACCCCTTTATCGGGCAGAACCCGGGAGTTTTTCTCCAGCGCTAAGGATGAGAGAATGGCTTAAGATAATACTCGCGCTGTGTCAAATTGAACAGGCCCTGAGTGCTTCAAGTCTACCCGGATATGCGTTGGAAGAACTGGTCTGCGGACGAAGTGATCTGGTGGCCCTAAGAATCGCTTCAATGGCGAATACCCCTGACTCCAGAGTGACAATTTTAGCACGTGAACAATTTGATAGTGCAAATGCGACAAACTGTCAGTTCATATGTATTTTCCAAAGCATGCAAGGATGTAAACTTCTTTATACCAGTGTTCAGTTTTAAATGGTGTGATTATCATATTTTCCGAACACTGATGAATAAGCTGGACAGTCTTTTCGAAAATTGTGAAAAGTTACGGCTATGGCCGAGGTTATCGTTGAGACATACCCAGGACCCACAAGGCCGAAGGAGGATCTTTCCCTGGAGTGAAAACGTCCGGAGCTTCGATGGAGCGGGCAAAAGACTTTGCAATGATGAATTGGAAACGGATAATGGTCAGGGCTAACCGGACCCTATATCTGTAAGAAATAGTAAAAATGTTGAATTATAATGTGTGTTAAAATGTATGTACTAAATATTCTGAATTAAATCATTGGTTTTGAAATTGTATCTCACCCTTTAACGAAAGGGGAAGCTTTCTTTTCTCTCACGCCAGGGTCTGTTGCAGAGAAATGTAGTGTCTGAAAAAAACATGTATTATTTTATAGTCTTTCCTACAATGGTATGTTATAAAGTTTGTAATAATGTACAACTGCAGGCCTCCAAGGTTTTTACATAAAACACTCGTGATGCATGTTTAAATATTAGTCAAATTTGGTAATTCATTCTAACTTGTCTTAAAAAAGGTTGTACTATATATTTTGGAATTAAATCAATGGTTTTAAAACAGTATGTCACCCTTTAACGTTGGGAAAACGTATTTTACATCATCACCCCGCTCTGTCGCGAAGGAAAAAGGACACAGAATATCAGGGTGCGTGCGTGAGTGTGCGTGTGACGGAGCAGCAGGAGTGTGTGTGCGTTTCAAAAACAAAAAGGTGTGTGTTTGTGTGTGTGTTCAACAGGGGCCCAAGCATGTAGCCCCACTCTATCTGTAGAGAATCGTTTGAAACCAATGTTTGCACTACGGCATGTCCAGATATCTGCCGACGGCCGGGATTAAACATTGATATCTCTAATCAGCGCCCGGTGCCCCCCACCACGGTTGTAGACAGAATGTCTCTACATCCCCTCCTGTTGTTTGAATTCACCGCCTTTGTTCTCTAAACCAAATATACAAGGTGTTGCATACATGATATCTCCCGAACAAATGCCACCACGGCCCTGTAAACTCATTCCGTACTTTCGCGAGTTAGGGACAGAATGCGGAGCGAGTCTAGTGGAGCATATATTTTAATTAACACTATGTTAGCACAGCTTTAGCGCAAACCCACAGCCCCGAATATTTAGCTGCCAGGACAGATTAAAAAATATATTCTGAATCCCTCCTAATGGATATTTCTGAAGGCTACTGGACATAAGTGATTGGGAAGTGATCAATTTTCGGCATAAGGCCAAATAATCACATACCTAAGAATATTTACAGTGCCTTGCGAAAGTATTCGGCCCCCTTGAACTTTGCGACCTTTTGCCACATTTCAGGCTTCAAACATAAAGATATAAAACTGTATTTTTTTGTGGAGAATCAACAACAAGTGGGACACAATCATGAAGTGGAACGACATTTATTGGATATTTCAAACTTTTTTAACAAATCAAAAACTGAAAAATTGGGCGTGCAAAATTATTCAGCCCCCTTAAATTAATACTTTGTAGCGCCACCTTTTGCTGCGATTACAGCTGTAAGTCGCTTGGGGTATGTCTCTATCAGTTTTGCACATCGAGAGACTGAAATTTTGAAGGCTCATGAAGGGCTACAGGGCTGAAAATGTACGGATTCAAGAACTGGCGCTCTATGGATACGGTATGAGACCATTATACATTTGTTATTAGTTATACATCTTTTATTAGTTATACCTCTTTTGATAGAATATGTTAAAACAATGTCAAATAATGTTTTTTCAGACTCCAACGAAACCGGCCCTGCAGAATTGGGAACGCTTGATGAAAAAAGTCTAGAGTCCTCGGTATCCACGATTCGTCAGAACAGCCAGCGCCAAAAAAGCCGAGGTATTTTAACTATGTATTGTTAATATATAGTATTATACCTGAAATATATTTGACATTTTATGTATCTAACATATTTTTATATTTAATAACCTATTTTGTATGTATTATTTTCTTTCAGACTCCTCCCCGGCGAAAAACGGCACAGAAGGCCACATACATCTGGGGGATTCCGACTCACCGAACATTCCCAATGAAACAACCAAAGCGGAGGATATCCCTGTTTTTAATGACATTTCAGAGGTTGACGACCAGTTATTCTGTGATGCGGCCAACCTTCTTGACCCCGACAATTCTATGGTGTCAACATCAGGTTCTGAAATAGAACAAGCAAGGTTTTTCACAGTCTTTTCCAGGGCTTTGAAATCGAGGAACGTTTTGCTATACAAACGACTGGGGGTTTTAATTGAGAGACAGTACTGAGACTATATGTTATTCTGGCATAGAACAATTCCACGCATGTTAAACAGCAAACCGATTTAAAAAACGCAAATACAGGCGCTAAAATCATATATTATATGTAACACGGATCATTCCAGAAATACCTAAAAACGCACATCCTTAATTATCCAAATGGCAGAACCACAGGAACAAGTTGAGACAGTTGAAAGCCTCTTAGCACAGATACCGCCAGAACTCCTAGAAGTTATTAAACGTATGAACGAGGCGGGGGTAACAGACATAATACCGATAGATGAAAGCATAATAGCACAGATTCCAGCCGAACTCCTAGAAATGATTAATCGTATGAACGAGTCAGGGACGCCCGATGAAAACCTGTTATCACAGATTCCCGAAGCCCTCATAACCCTAATTAATCGGATGAATGAGAGTCAGACATTTTCGGCACCCGCTACACCAACTTCCCAACCATTAACGCCCATGTCCGTAGAGTCTGAAACGCCACATGATGTTTTTGGGGAATTGGAAAATTGTCTAATAAATCTGGAGGGAGATGGTATTGATAGACATGTCCGGGTTGTGTACCGGAATAAATTCAACAATACAGAGATTCGACAGTTTTTCAATTTCCTATGGGTGAATCAGAATCTTGACTTTGCTGTGTTTTACGTAATGATATTGGACACTCTGAACGATCTGTTTGACACGGCAAGAGATTATGGCGAACCACGTGATGTCTTACAGTTGGAAATTTGTGGAGATAGCCTGCATAACACAGTATCTCTTATTTTACCCAATGGCGAAGCAGATCTTGAACAATTTATTGCACTGCTAGAACGCCTTGTTCAGTCAAATTTAGCCGTCATAGCCCCAGGGTGGTGGTGGGCAGAGAAGGAAGCTTGATACCCTAATGCAGTCAGAAATCATAAGCAATAAAAGGGCCTACCTCATAAATGTTCACAATCCAGGTAATAAGCTATGTTTTGCAATAGGCCTAGCGCATTTACTTAACCCTGGATGTACTGATCTGACGGCATTGCAAAAGGCTAGAGAGCTCCAAACGGCCGTGGGTCTCGGTATACAGGAGGCGGTGGCATTCTCGGACATAGTCAAATTTGAAAACTTTCTGAATATCAAGATTGTGGTTTTGTACCACAGTAGAGCTAATGCAGCTCTCTTGAAGTTCCAAAACAACCCCCAACCGCATCCTCAGATTCTGTACTTTTATGTGCAAAATGAACATTACTACGTCGTTACCAACATCACGGCGTTCATAGGGGCACCATATGTGTGTCCATCCTGCCATACCGGCTACACCTGAAAGGGGGGGCCCTCGTGCCGTTATAACTGTTCAGTATGTCAGGATGCAGATTGCCCAATGCAACCCTTAAACTTGACACCCTGTGAGGATTGCCACCGCACATGTCGTTCTACCTACTGTTACGAAAAACACAAAATTGATACATGGCACCCCAAGGCAGGTAAATCTGTAAGCAGTTGTGACATTAACAAGAAATGCCCAAAATGTCATTGCAATTACAACCTTAAAATAGATAGCCCTAAACCGCATGTGTGTGGAATCATACATTGTCCAATCTGTAAAGGGCCTTTGAAAAGCAGAGACGCTGAAGTGGTTCAAGAAGTGCCACACAAGTGTTATATTCAGCCCTTGGCTGAGGATGAACATTCAGAGAAATATGTGTTCTATGATTTTGAGACAAATCAGCAATCGGGGGTTAATTTACCTATTTTTGTATCTACCATGACTTTCAAGGGTGGAAAGTGGTCGGCAGAGGGATCCAATTGTGCACTGCTCTTTCTAAAACACTTTAGAAAACCCCAGTACAGAAACTTCACGTTTATAGCGCACAATGCTAGAGCCTACGACTCTTACCTTCTTCTGAACCCCTTGATACAGCAAGGCGTGGCACCCAGTGTCATAGCTCAAGGTAGTAAAATCTTGTGTTTTGTAGACCCAGCCTTCAACCAGAGATACATTGACAGTTTAAGCTTCTTACCAATGAGATTGGCTCAAATGCCAGAGGCCTTGGGTTTTTAAAACTCTGTGAAAGGCTGGTTCCCCCACTTCTTCACATCTGTGGAGAATCTACATTATGTCGGATCATATCCCAGCCCAGAAATGTACGGGTGTGATCAAATGTCTCCCAAAGAGCGTGAGAGATTCATGACGTGGTACGAGACAGTAAGACATGGCACCTTTGATTTCCATAAAGAGATGGAATCATACTGTGACAATGATGTGGTTATACTTCGTGAAGGATGCCTCAGATTCAGAGAAGAGGTAATCAAAGATGCAGGCATTGACCCCTGGAGTTGTACAACTATTGCATCGGCATGCATGAAAACCTATCGTACACACTATCTGCCTACATCCTCTATAGCAATCCCCTCGCCTGACAACTACCGACGCCAATTCAAGTCATACTGTAGTGGGTCCATTCAATGGTTGGAGTATATGGCCCAGGATAAAGACATTTTTATTCAACATGCTTTGAATCGAGGGGAGAAGGCGTTTGGCTCTTACCATGTAGATGGATACACCCAGATTGACGGGGTTGAGACCGTGTATGAGTACAATGGTTGTTTCTTCCACGGTTGTAAATCTTGCTTTGTGCCCCAGGCCATGTGTGTCCTAACCCAAAAGATTTTTGGGGAAATGTACCAAGAGTTTCAAGACATATTGGATTCTTTACAGGCTACTTACGGGCTAAAAGTGGAGGTTTTATGGGAACACGAATGGGCCGCCCTCAAAAAGTCTGATCCTCATGTTCAAACCTTCCTTTCCAGCTATGACACACCAGAACCCCTGGAACCACGACAGGCCTTGTATGGAGGCCGCACCAATGCTTTGACCTTGCGGTATGTAGCGCAACCCGACGAGACAATAGGATATGTAGATTTTACATCCCTTTATCCTCATGTAATGAGTTCCTCATGCTATCCTATGGGGCATCCGGAAATTTTTCATTGCGATTTTGACTTACCTCAAAACTATTTTGGTCTGATCAAAGCAACTGTCTACCCTCCTAGGGGTTTGTTTATACCAGTGTTGCCTTACAGGGGCCCTCAAAACTTTTCTTTCCCCTTTGTCGCTCCTGCAGTGAAAACAAACAGCAAACCCCATGTGATCACTCAGATCAAGGAAGAGCCCTGACAGGGGGTTGGGTCACAGTTGAATTCTCTAAGGCTTTAGAGATGGGGTATCGTGTGGCCAAAATCTTTGAAGTGTGGAACTTTTCCAAGAAATCAGACACTCTTTTTAAAAAGTACATCAAGACCTTCTTGAGATGCAAGCAAATGGCTTCAGGCTATCCTGCATCGGTCACAGATCAAGAGAGCAAAGACAGGTACATTCAAGACTATCACGACAGAGAAGGCATACTTCTTGACCCTGACAGAATAGAGGTCAACAAAACCAAACGAAATGTGTCGAAATTGTACTTAAATTCGCTTTGGGGCAAATTATCGCAGAGATGTAATATGCTAACAACGTCGATTATTAAAGACCCCGAAGAATTTTTGGAATTTGTTTTTTCGGACCAATACGAAATTTCACGTTTCATTCTTGAGTCAAGACATTGCCCTGGTGCAATGGCGACGTAACAAGAAGTGGGTTCTACCCCCGGGTAATGTAAATGTGTTTCTTGCAGCATTTACCACGGCCTATGGCCGACTTGAACTGTGCACGCTCATGGAGCAGCTTCAGAGGCGGGTTCTTTACAACGACACAGACTCTGTGGTCTATGTAAGCAAACCGGGGGATTGGAGCCCCCCACTCAGCAACTATCTGGGTGGCTCGAAGAGGGTGACCATATCACAGAATGGTCCTCCTGTGGTCCCAAAAGCTATGCTTTTAGGACTCTAAAGAATCACGTGGTGTTGAAAGCCAAAGGCGTGACTCAAAACTATGAAGTTGCCCCGCGTGTAAACTTGGAATCAATCAACCGCTTGGTCGAGGGGTTCCTAAATGACAGGAATAGTGACTTGGAGATTTTGAGCTCCTACAAAAAGATTGTTAGGGATAAAAGGGCTTCCATCTGAGGAATGCCCCACTTACTAAAAGATTCACGGTAGTCTATGGCAAGAGACTGCTTTTGCCTGACGGGACCACATTGCCCTTTGGCTACTGACTTATGCTACAAGCCGCAGTGTGTCATTAAAGCTTAAGATATAATGACTGCTGTAGAAGGTTTTGACCCCCGGTTGCAACTACCATTTTCGGCCTTAATTAATCGCAGGGCCATCTAATAGTGGTAAAACTTGTTTTGTAAAAAGTATTTTAGAGAATTCTGAACATGTGTTATCTCAAAAGCCTGATAATGTTGTATGGTGTTATTCTTGTTATCAACCTCTGTATGATGAATTGTTGAAGACAATAAAAATCAAGTTTGTTGAAGGAATACCTGAATCCTTGTCTGATGATGAAATTTGACCTCCTCATAAAAACAATCTGCTGGTTTTGGACGATATGCTATTTGCAGGTAGCGAACATCCCGAAAGTGCCCGAGCGTTTACCCAATATACTCATCATAGAAATCTGTCTGTGCTTTACTTGGTGCAGAATGTGTTTCACCAAGGTAAAAATAGCCGCACCATCAGTTTGAACGCCAATTACATGGTTTTGTTCAAAAATCCTAGAGACAAACTACAAATTAACACTCTAGCTCAGCAGATGTACCCGGGAAGGAAATCCTACGAGGACGCTACCAAAGCGCCATTTTCTTATTTAATCGTGGATTTAAAAGCAAATACTCCAGAACACCCGAGGCTACGGACAGGTCTGTTCCCGTGGGAGTGGCCGGCTGCGTACATTCCTAAAAAGTAACCGCTATGTCTTTGCGTTTAAAAAGAAACCTGCCCCTCTTGAGAAGCCTAGTTGGTCACTGTTCTTCAGATCTCATATTATCCCTATGTGAGATTGCTTTGAATCTTCTCAAAGGACGCATTCCACTCACCCTGAGTATAGTAAGTATAGCCGTGCCCTTCATCACCAGCCTTATGGCTGCCAGACGAGGGGGTTGAACACAGAGGGCGATGGCCAATAAAATGTATCTGGTGCCACAACAAGAGTTGGATAGACTTAAAAAACAAGTGCAGGGTCCTGAAAATATCAGACAAACAGCGGAAAATGATTTGGATACGACCATGAAGGATATTTTGAATCAAAAAGGATTGAACCCCTATGATAAGGTCCAAAAATACACAAACCTCTTGCAAAGGTATTTGGCCTTGGTGAAACAAGGGGAGAGAGAGAGACCGGCCATTTAACTATTTCCCTACCGGACCCTTTAAAAGATGACGAGCCTAGCGAGAGCCAAGCCCCTGTAATGCCTGTACCTGCGAGCTTACTGTCTGAAGATAAAATGCCTGTTGAAGATAAAGTTATGCATGACTTGTTAACTCATGTTCCAGCAAGTAACATGAAAAATGTTAGATACATTATGAACAAGATAAAAGACTCAAATGGGGCCGCTACTTGGAACGACAAAGGAGAGTTTATCCTTCAGGGTTCTGTTGTCAAGGGTTCACATATGCTTGACTTGCCTAAAAGTACCACATCGCCCCACAAGGTTGCTGATGACAGAAGACCTCCGGGGTGGCCTCAGTTTCTTAAGGCCCTGGCTATCCTCAACATTCCCCTCTCGGGTGTACCCAACTATAAGCTTCGTCAACAGATTCACTCTTTAATGCGAGTGTTGCGAAATCCTTGTGCTTCTAGTTCCGACAATGCAGTAGTAATCAACGAGTAATCTAACCTAACAATTCCAAAACTACTACATTAAACACACAAGTGTAAAGGGATAAAGAATATGTACATAAAGATATATGAATGAGTGATGGTACAGAACGGCATAGGCAAGATGCAGTAGATGATAACGAGTACAGTATGAGATGAGTAATGTAGGGTATGTAAACAAAGTGGTATAGTTTAAAGTGGCTAGTGATACATGTATTACATAAAGATGCAGTAGATGATATAGAGTACAGTATATACATATGAGATGAGTAATGTAGGGTATGTAAACATTATATTAAGTAGCATTGTTTAAAGTGGCTAGTGACAATTAATCTTAATGGTTGTACAGTCATCTCAAATAAAACTGTGAAGGACCTCGGCGTTACTCTGGACCCTGATCTCTCTTTTGAAGAACATATCAAGACCATTTCAAGGACAGCTTTTTTCCATCTACGTAACATTGCAAAAATCTGAAACTTTCCGTCCAAAAATAATGCAGAACAATTAATCCATGCTTTTGTCACTTCTAGATTAGACTACTGCAATGCTCTACTTTCCGGCTACCCGGATAAAGCACTAAATAAACTTCAGTTAGTGCTAAATATGGCTGCTAGAATCCTGACTAGAACCCAAAAATTTGATCATATTACTCCAGTACTAGTCTCCCTACACTGGCTTCCTGTCAAGGCAAGGGCTGATTTCAAGGTTTTACTGCTAACCTACAAAGCATTACATGGGCTTGCTCCTACCTATCTCTTTGATTTGGTCCTGCCGTACATACCTACACGTACGCTACGGTCACAAGACGCAGGCCTCCTAATTGTCCCTAGAATTTCTAAGCAAACAGCTGGAGGCAGGGCTTTCTCCTATAGAGCTCCATTTTTGTGGAATGGTCTGCCTACCCATGTAAGAGACGCAAACTCAGTCTCAACCTTTAAGTCTTTACTGAAGACTCATCTCTTCAGTGGGTCATATGATTGAGTGTAGTCTGGCCCAGGAGTGGGAAGGTGAACAGAAAGGCTATGGAGCAACGAACCGCCCTTGCTGTCTCTGCCTGGCCGGTTCCCCTCTTTCCACTGGGATTCTCTGCCTCTAACCCTATTACAGGGGCTTAATCACTGGCTTACTGGGGCTCTTTCATACCGTCCCTAGGAGGAGTGTGTCACTTGAGTGGGTTGAGTCACTGATGTGATCTTCCTGTCTGGGTTGGCGCCCCCCCTTGGGTTGTGCCGTGGCGGAGATCTTTGTGGGCTATACTCGGCCTTGTCTCAGGATGGTAAGTTGGTGGTTGAAGATATCCCTCTAGTGGTGTGGGGGCTGTGCTTTGGCAAAGTGGGTGGGGTTATATCCTGCCTGTTTGGCCCTGTCTGGGGGTGTCCTCAGATGGGGCCACAGTGTCTCCTGACCCCTCCCGTCTCAGCCTCCAGTATTTATGCTGCAGTAGTTTATGTGTCGGGGGGCTAGGGTCAGTTTGTTATATCTGGAGTATTTCTCCTGTCCTATTCGGTGTCCTGTGTGAATTTAAGTGTGCTCTCTCTAATTCTCGCTTTCTCTCTCTCGGAGGACCTGAGCCCTAGGACCATGCCTCAGGACTACCTGACATGATGACTCTTTGCTGTCCCCAGTCGACCTGGCCATGCTGCTGCTCCAGTTTCAACTGTTCTGCCTTATTATTATTGGACCATGCTGGTCATTTATGAACATTTGAACATCTTGGCCATGTTCTGTTATAATCTCCACCCGGCACAGCCAGAAGTGGACTGGCCACCCTACATAGCCTGGTTCCTCTCTAGGTTTCTTCCTAGGTTTTGGCCTTTCTAGGGAGGCTTCTACACCTGCATTGCTTGCTGTTTGGGGTTATAGGCTGGGTTTCTGTACAGCACTTTGAGATATCAGCTGATGTACCAAGGGCTATATAAATACATTTGAATTGAAATTGAATATCTCCCTCTCTAACTTTAAGCATCAGCTGTCAGAGCAACTTACCGATTTGTAAATAACCCATCTAACCAACTACCTACCTCATGCCATTTTGTTTTTGTTTTTCTGCTCTTTTGCACACCAGTATTTCTACTTGCACATCCTCATCTGCACATCTATCACTCCAGTGTTAATTGCAAAAATTTTATTAGTTCGCCACTATGGCCTATTTATTGCCTTACCTCCTTATTTCAAATCAAATCAAAATCAAATCAAATTTTATTTGTCACATACACATGGTTAGCAGATGTTAATGCGAGTGTAGCGAAATGCTTGTGCTTCTAGTTCCGACAATGCAGTAATAACGAGCAAGTAATCTAACTAACAATTGAAAAAAAAAAAAAACTACTGTCTTATACACAGTGTAAGGGGATAAAGAATATGTACATAAGGATATATGAATGAGTGATGGTACAGAGCAGCATAGGCAAGATACAGTAGATGATATCGAGTACAGTATATACATATGAGATAAGTATGTAATCCAAGTGGCATAGTTAAAGTGGCTAGTGATACATGTATTACATAAGGATGCAGTCGATGATATAGAGTACAGTATCAACGTATGCATATGAGATGAACAATGTAGGGTAAGTAACATTATATAAGGTAGCATTGTTTAAAGTGGCTAGTGATATATTTACATAATTTCCCATCAATTCCCATGATTAAAGTGGCTGGAGTATATTGTCTCGTTATTGATATTTTATTGTGTGACTTTATTTTATATTTTACTTTTATTTAGTAAATATTTTATTAACTCTTTCTTGAACTGCATTGTTGGTTAAGCGCTTGTAAGTAAGCATTTCACGGTAAGGTTGTATTCATCGCATGTGACAAATACGATTTGATTTGGATGGGGAGCATTTTTCTCAGGCCTCTCGAGTGATGTACGATCAGGTTCAACTCCAGGCTCTGGACATTTAGAGACGTGTCCCGAAGCCACTCCTGCGTTGCCTTGGTTGTGTGCTTAGGGTCATTGCCCTGTTGGAAGGTAAAACCTTCGTCCCAGTCTGAGGTCCTGAGTGCTCTGAAGCAGGTTTTCATCAAGGATCTCTCTGTTCATTGCTCCGTTTATCTTTCCCTTGAACCTGACTAGTCTCCAAGTCCCTCCCTGCTGTTGAAAAACATTCCCCCAGCATGATGCTGCCACCTCCATGCTTCAAGCCAAAGAGTTCAATCTTGGTTTCATCAGACCAGAGAATTTTGTTTCTCATGGTCTGAGAGTCCTTGAGGTGCATTTTGGCAAACTCCAAGTGGGCTGTCATGTGCCTTTTCCTGAGTAGTGGCTTCCGTCTAGCCACTCTACCATAAAAGCCTGATTGGTGGAGTGCTGCAGAGATGGTTGTCCTTCTGAAAGGTTCTCCCATCTCCACAGAGGAACTCTGGATTTCTGTCAGCATGACCATCGGGTTCTTGGTCACCTCCCTGACCAAGGCCCTTCTCCCCCGATTGCTCAGTTTGGCCGGGCGGCCAGCTCTAAGAAGAGTCTTTTTAAAAAAAGATGTATTTATTTATTTGTTGAATATTCGAAACATACAATATACTTGCAGTGAAGCCGCTCAACAACTACATCATACCAGTCATCCAACAGATTCCCATTCAGAGCGACACACAGAAGCATCCAGGGTCAATGCCCTGCTCAAGGGCATGTTGACCGATCTACCACCAGGCCAAGAAACGTGAACCCGAACCCTCCAAGATCCCCCCACAGTACCCCAATAGTTGTCAAATCAAATCAAATCAATATCAAATTTTATTTGTCACATACACATGGTTAGCAGATGTTAATGCGAGTGTAGCGAAATGCTTGTGCTTCTAGTTCCGACAATGCAGTAATAACCAACAAGTAATCTAACTAACAATTCCCCCCAAAAATACTGTCTTATACACAGTGTAAGGGGATAAAGAATATGTACATAAAGATATATGAATGAGTGATGGTACAGAGCAGCATAGGCAAGATACAGTAGATGGTATCGAGTACAGTATATACATATGAGATGAGTATGTAAACAAAGTGGCATAGTTAAAGTGGCTAGTGATACATGTATTACATAAGGATGCGATAGATGATATAGAGTACAGTATATACATATACATATGAGATGAATAATGTAGGGTATGTAAACATTATATTAGGTAGCATTGTTTAAAGTGGCTAGTGATATATTTTACATCATTTCCCATCAATTCCCATTATTAAAGTGGCTGGAGTTGAGTCAGTGTGTTGGCAGCAGCCACTCAATGTTAGTGGTGGCTGTTCAACAGTCTGATGGCCTTGAGATAGAAGCTGTTTTTCAGTCTCTCGGTCCCAGCTTTGATGCACCTGTACTGACCTCGCCTTCTGGACGATAGCGGGGTGAACAGGCAGTGGCTCGGGTGGTTGTTGTCCTTGATGATCTTTATGGCCTTCCTGTAACATCGGGTGGTGTAGGTGTCCTGGAGGGCAGGTAGTTTGCCCCCGGTGATGCGTTGTGCAGACCTCACTACCCTCTGGAGAGCCTTACGGTTGTGGGCGGAGCAGTTGCCGTACCAGGCGGTGATACAGCCCGCCAGGATGCTCTCGATTGTGCATCTGTAGAAGTTTGTGAGTGCTTTTGGTGACACGACGAATTTCTTCAGCCTCCTGAGGTTGAAGAGGCGCTGCTGCCACTTCTTCACGATGCTGTCTGTGTGAGTGGACCAATTCAGTTTGTCTGTGATGTGTATGCCGAGGAACTTAAAACTTACTACCCTCTCCACTACTGTTCCATCGATGTGGATAGGGGGGTGTTCCCTCTGCTGTTCCCTGAAGTCCACAATCATCTCCTTAGTTTTGTTGACGTTGAGTGTGAGGTTATTTTCCTGACACCACACTCCGAGGGCCCTCACCTCCTCCCTGTAGGCCGTCTCGTCGTTGTTGGTAATCAAGCCTACCACTGTTGTGTCGTCCGCAAACTTGATGATTGAGTTGGAGTCGTGCGTGGCCACGCAGTCGTGGGTGAACAGGGAGTACAGGAGAGGGCTCAGAACGCACCCTTGTGGGGCCCCAGTGTTGAGGATCAGCGGGGTGGAGATGTTTTGCCTACCCTCACCACCTGGGGGCGGCTCGTCAGGAAGTCCAGTACCCAGTTGCACAGGGCGGGGCCGAGACCCAGGGTCTCGAGCTTGATGACGAGCTTGGAGGGCACTATGGTGTTGAATGCCGAGCTGTAGTCGATGAACAGCATTCTCACATAGGTATTCCTCTTGTCCAGATGGGTTAGGGCAGTGTGCAGTGTGGTTGAGATCGCATCGTCTGTGGACCTATTTGGGCGGTAAGCAAATTGGAGTGGGTCTAGGGTGTCAGGTAGGGTGGAGGTGATATGGTCCTTGACTAGTCTGTCAAAGCACTTCATGATGACGGAAGTGAGTGCTACGGGGCGGTAGTCGTTTAGCTCAGTTACCTTCGCTTTCTTGGGAACAGGGACAATGGTGGCCCTCTTGAAGCATGTGGGAACAGCAGACTGGTATAGGGATTGATTGAATATGTCCGTGAACACACCGGCCAGCTGGTCTGCGCATGCTCTGAGGGCGCGGCTGGGGATGCCGTCTGGGCCTGCAGCCTTGCGAGGGTTAACACGTTTAAATGTTTTACTCACCTCGGCTGCAGTCAAGGAGAGTCCGCATGTTTTCGTTGCAGGCCTTGTCAGTGGCACTGTATTGTCCTCAAAGCGGGCAAAAAAGTTATTTAGTCTGCCTGGGAGCAAGACATCCTGGTCCATGACTGGGCTGGTTTTCTTCTTGTAGTCCATGATTGACTGTAGACCCTGCCACATACCTCTTGTGTCTGAGCCGTTGAATTGAGATTTTACTTTGTCTCTATACTGACGCTTAGGTTGTTTGATAGCCTTGCGGAGGGAATAGCTGCACTGTTTGTATTCGGTCATGTTACCAGTCACCTTGCCCTGATTAAAAGCAGTGGTTCGCTCTTTCAGTTTCACGCGAATGCTGCCATCAATCCACGGTTTCTGGTTAGGGAATGTTTTAATCGTTGCTATGGGAACGACATCTTCAACGCACGCACAATGTTGTTATCTGACGCAATACGAAACATATCCCCGTCCACGTGATGGAGGCAGTCTTGGAGTGTGGAATCAGCTTGGTCGGACCAGCATTGGACAGACCTCAACGTGGGAGCTTCTTGTTTTAGTTTCTGTCTGTATGCAGGGATCAGCAAAATGGAGTCGTGGTCAGCTTTTCTGAAAGGAGGGCGGGGCAGGGCCTTATATGCATCGCGGAAGTTAGAGTAACAATGATCCAAGGTTTTTTCAGCCCTGGTTGCGCAATCGATATGCTGATACAATTTAGGGAGTCTTGTTTTCAGATTAGCCTTGTTAAAATCCCCAGCTACAATGAATGCAGCCTCAGGATGTATGGATTCCAGTTTGCAAAGAGTCAAATAAAGTTTGTTCAGAGCCATCGATGTGTCTGCTTGGGAGGGAATATATAATCGAGGAGAATTCTCTTGGTAGATAATGCGGTCGACATTTGATTGTGAGGAATTCTAAATCAGGCGAACAGAAGGATTTGACTTCCTGTATGTTTCTGTGATCACACCACGTCTCGTTAGCCATAAGGCATACGCCCCCGCCCCTCTTCTTACCAGAAAGATGTTTGTTTCTGTCGGCGCGATGCATGGAGAAACCCGCTGGCTGCACCGCCTCCGATAGCGTCTCTCCAGTGAGCCATGTTTCCGTGAAGCAAAGAACGTTACAGTCTCTGATGTCCCTCTGGAATGCTACCCTTGCTCGGATTTCATCAACGTTGTTGTCAAGAGACCGGACATTGGCGAGAAGAATGCTAGGGAGTGGTGCACGATGTGCCCGTCTCCGGAGTCTGACCAGAAGACCGCCTCGTTTCCCTCTTTTACGGAGTCGTTTTTTGGGTCGCCGGCTGGGATCCATTCCGTTGTCCTGGTTGAAAGGCAGAACACAGGATCCGCTTCGTGAAAATCATATTCTTGGTCGTACTGATGGTGAGTTGACGCTGATCTTATATTCAGTAGTTCTTCTCGACTGTATGTAATGAAACCTAAGATGACCTGGGGTACTAATGTAAGAAATAACACGTAAAAAAACAAAAAAACTGCATAGTTTCCTAGGAACGCGAAGCGAGGCGGCCATCTCTGTCGGCGCCGGAAGTTAGGGTGTCTCACTCAACCATTTGAGACCCCTCCCACAGTCCCCTCAGGAAGAAAAATAAACATTTTAATTAATTAACCCCCCAATGCACCAAGAGAATGAACTAAAGAGAAAAAAGGAAAAGACAGAAAACAGCAAACAACAAAGAATAAATAAGCAAAATAAATTTAAAACAAAGGACATCAAGAACAACTAAAATCATAACAGCAATGCCAACTGTATATGTTTGTGTGCATGTATGGCACTATTACATGTATGTGTGTGTTCTTGTATGTCTTTATTTGAATGAGAGTGTGGGTATATGCACGTGTACAAACACCTGCACGGTATCAGCCTCAGACAAACCGGCATTAGTTGTAAAAACACTGACACATAGTGTCATTCAAATGTACTTTTTATTATGTTTTATTTTGACTTTTGACTTTTATATTTGACCATCATTCTATCTCCCACACAGCAACTCCAATCATCAAATCAAATGTATTTATATAGCCCTTCTTACATCAGCTGATATCTCAAAGTGCTGTATAGAAACCCAGCCTAAAACCCTAAACAGCAAGCAATGCAGGTGTAGAAGCCAGGTGGCTCGGAAAAACTCCCTAGAAAGGCCCAAACCTAGGAAGAAACCTAGAGAGTAACCAGGCTATGAGGGGTGGCCAGTCCTCTTCTGGCTGTGCCGGGTAGAGATTATAACAGAACATGGCCAAGATGTTCAAATGTTCATAAATGATCAGCATAGTCAAATAATAATAATAACAGTGGTTGTAGAGGGTGCAACAGGTCAGCACCTCAGGAGTAAATGTCAGTTGGCTTTTCATAGCTGATCATTCAGAGTATCTCTACCGCTCCTGCTGTCTCTAAAGGGTTGAAAACAGCAGGTCTGGGACAGGTAGCATGTCTGGTGAACAGGTCAGTGTTCCATAGCCGCAGGCAGAACAGTTGAAACTGGAGTAGCAGCACGGCCAGGTGGACTGGGGACAGCAAGGAGTCATCAGGCCAGGTAGTCCTGAGGCATGGTCCTAGGGCTCAGGTCCTCAGAGAGAGAGAAAGAGAGAATTAGAGAGAGCATACTTAAATTCACACAGGCACCGGAAAAGACAGGAGAAATACTCCAGATATAACAGACTGAACCTGGCCGTGCGACACAAACTACTGCAGCATAAATACTGGAGGCTGAGACAGGAGGGGTCAGGAGACACTGTGGCCCCATCCGATGACACCCTTGGACAGGGCCAAACAGGCAGGATATAACCCCACCCACTTTGCCAAAGCACAGCCCCCACACCACTAGAGAGACATCTTCAACCACCAACTTACCACCCTGAGACAAAGCCGAGTATAGCCCACAAAGATCTCCGCCACGGCACAAACCAATGGGGGGCGCCAACCCAGACAGGAAGACCACATCATTCCACTCAAGTGGTGCAACCCTTCTAGGGATGGCATTGAAGAGCACCAGTAAGCCAGTGACTCAGCCCCTGTAATAGGGTTAGAGGCAGATAATGTCAGTGGAGAGAGAGGAACCAGGCAGGCAGAGACAGCAAGGGCGGTTCGTGCTCCAGTGCCTTTCTGTTCACCTTCACACTCTTGGGCCAGACTACACTCAGTCATAGGACCTAGTGAAGAGATGAGTCTTCAGTAAAGACTTAAAGGTTGAGACCGAGTCCGTGTCTCACATGGGTAGGCAGACCATTCCATAAAAATGGAGCTCAATAGGAGAAAGCCCTGCCTCCAGCTGTTTGCTTAGAGATTCTAGGGACAATTAGGAGGCCTGCGTCTTGTGACCATAGCGTACGTGTAGGTATGTACAGCTGGACCGAATTGGAAAGATAGGTAGGAGCAAGCCCATGTAATGCTTTGTAGGTTAGCAGTAAACCCTTGAAATCAGCCCTTGCCTTGACAGGAAGCCAGTGAAGGGAGGCTAGCACTGGAGTAATATGATCACATTTTTTCGGTTCTCGACAGTATTCTAGCAGCTGTATTTAGCACTAACTGAAGTTTATTTTGTGCTTTATCCAGGTAGCCGGAAAGTAGAGCATTGCGGTAGTCTAATCTAGAAGTAACAAAAGCATGGATACATTTTTCTGCATCATTTTTGGACAGAACGTTTCTGAATTTTGCAATGTTGCGTAGATGGAAAAAGCTGTCCTTGAAACAGTCTTGATATCAATATTAATTGTCAGATTCAACAGAAGATCTCTTTGTTTCTTGGGACCTAGAACAAGCATCTCTGTTTTGTCTGAGTTTTCAGCCGTCCACTTCCTTATGTCTGAAACACAGGCTTCCAGCGAGGGCAATTTTGGGGGTTCACCATGTTTCATCGAAATGTACAGCTGTGTGTCATCCGCATAGCAGTGAAAGTTAACATGTTTTCGAATGACATCCCCAAGAGGTAAAATATATAGTCAAAACAATAGTGGTCCTAAAACGGAACCTTGAGGAACACTGAAATGTACAGTTGATTTGTCAGAGGACAAAACATCCACAGAGACAAACTGATATCTTTCCGACAGATAAGATCTAAACCAGGCCAGAACTTGTCCGTGTAGACCAATTTTGGTTTCCAATCTCTCCAAAAGAATGTGGTGATTGATGGTATCAAAAGGAGCACTTAGGTCTAGGAGCACCTACAATCCCACTTGTGTCTCCAATTCCACATACAAACCCTCAGCTTCCGTCAGCCCATCCCATCTATCTCTGCTGGCCACCCACTTCGGGTTTCTACGCAGCACATATCTTTCAACTATGCTGTGATGTTTAACATATACAATTTCAATCTATCTAATTGAATAGAATCCACAGTATATCCACAGTATTAGTATATTAGTAATGGACTCGTCCAGTCTGTCCAGATCTCCTAACAGTACTAATAAATGTTCTATTGATTCTGTATCCTCACAACAAAATATGCAGAGCTTCAATGATTTTATGGGCTAAAATATTCAACATTTTGTTGGTGGCAAGAATTCTGTATAATAATTTTAGCTGAAAAGCACGAAGTCTTGAATCTTGCGTTGTTTTATATATCAACTCATACACCCTGTATCATGGAATCGGTACATCAAAAATCTCTTCCCAACTATTTTGCAATCTGTATGGCACAGTTGTCACATTCCGGTCCTCAAATGAAACTGGTATACTTTCCTATTCATGCTAGTTTTATTCCTAATTAATAATTAAATAATTTATATTCTCAACCTACCCAATTCATATTCATTATATAGATAGGAACGTTTTATTTTGTCTGGTTTAGCGTCCCAGATAGAGATAAATATTTTTTGCTCATGATTTGTAAAACAAATCATCAGGCGTAGGCAGCACCATAAGTAAGTGAGTAAACTGAGATATGACTAAGGAGTTAATCAGGGCAATTTTCCATAAATTTACAGGTATTTACCTCTCCATGGTTGCAGGATCTTGTCTATTTTTACAGGTTTTCTATTGAAATTCCTTGTGAAGAGCCTATTTATATATTTTGTGATATGAATACCGAGTATGTCCACTTCACCATCAGCCCATTTTATAGGTAAGCTGCAGGGTAATGTAAAAGTTGTATTTTTTATGGATCCAATACGTATTGTTGTACACTTATCATAATTAGGTTTTAGTCCAGAGAGTACAGAAAAGTTATCTAGATCTTCAATGAGACATTGCAGGGATCTAGCCTGCGGAGTTAATTTAAAACTTGAGTCATTGGCATACATGGACACCTTAGTTTTTAAGCCTTAGATTTCTAATCCTCTAATGTTGTTATTGGATCTGATTTTAATAGCTAGCATTTCGATGGCCATAACGAATAGATATGGTGACAGCGGACACCCTTGTTTAACTCTTCTTGACAATTCAAAACTCTCTGAGAAGTAGCCGTTATTTACTATTTTACACCTGAGGTTGCTATGCATTATTTTACCCATTTATAAATAAAATCCAGTCTTACTTTATCAAATGCCTTTTTCAAATCTGCTATAAATACCATTCCTGGCTTCTTATATGTTTCATGATGTTTTTCTAGTAGTTTTCGTATAATATCTCCAATGTATTGTCCATGTAAAAAACCTGTCTGATCAGGATGAACAATACCTGGTAAAACCCTTTTAATTCTGAGTGCTATGCATTTTGCTAGTATTTTTGCATCACGACATTGAATTTAAGGGGCCTCCAGTTTTTAGATAGATCGGGTCTTTATATTTGCCATCTGGGTCTTGTTTTAATAATAAAGAAATGAGACCTTCCTTTTCCTGACAGACTACCATTTCTATAGGAGTAGTTAAAACAATCTAACAATGGAGCTTTTAGTTTTTCAAAAGATACTTGATATACCTCTACCGGTATGACATCAAGCCCTGGGGTTTTTCCAGACTGAAAGGATTTAATAGTCTCACAAAGCTCTTCCTCTGTAATTTGGCCTTCACACTGATCTTTCTGTACATTTGTTAATTTTCCATTTTTTATATTATTTGGACAGAATTCTTTTCCATAATCTTCATTCAGTGGGAAAGGATGAGACGGAAAAGAGAACATCTGCCTAAAATAATTAGCTTCCTCTTTTAAAATATCATTCGGAGAATCATAGATGACTGTCTTCAGTAACGAGTTTCTGAAAATGATTTTTGTTCGAATTTCATTATTGGAGATTCAGGAAGAATTTTGTGCATTTTTCTCCATATTCCATCCAGTTTGCTTTACTTTTGTAATAGAATACATTAGATCGATCTTGAATAAGATCCTCAAGTTCAATTTGTTTTTCCTCTAACTTGTTTTGTATCTCTGTAGAATCGTTTTTATTTATCTACCTGTACGATTAGTTCATGGATTTCCATTGTTAGTCTTGTCTCTTTAGCCAGAAACTGCTTGTTATTTTATTATTGATGAATATTGAATTGAATGACCCCTGAAGGTAAATTTAAAGGTATCCCAAACAATAAGGGGATTTGCTGTACCTATATTATACTGGAAAAATTCAGTTATAAATGATTTTGTCTTAGTTAAAAATAAGTTGTCCTCCAGTCAACTTTGATTACATTTCCAATATCACCGTCCACACTCTAGGACGAGTCTTGGTGGCTCCAAACTTCTTTCATTTAAGAATGATGGAGGCCACTGTGTTCTTGGGGACCTTTCATGCTGCATTTTTGGTACTCTTCCCAAGATCTGTGCATAGACACAATCTACGGACAATTCCTTTGACCTCTTGGCTTGGTTTTTGCTGTGACATGCACTGTCAACTGTGGAACATGAGTGTGCCTTTCCAAATCATGTCAAATCAATTGAATGTACCACTGGTGGACTCCAATCAAGTTGTAGTTACATCTCAAGGATGATAAATGGAAACACAGTGCACCTGAGCTCAATTTATAGTCTCATAGCAAAGGGTCTAAATAGTTACAGTTTAAGTCAGAAGGTTACATACACTTAGGTTGGAGTCATTGAAACTTGTTTACAGACAGATTATTTCACTTATAATTCACTGTATCACAAATCCAGTGGGTCAGAAGTTTACATACACTAAGTTGACTGTGCATTTAAACAGCTTGGAAAATACCAGAAACTTATGTCATGGATTTAAAAGCTTCTGATAGGCTAATTTACATAATTTGAGTCAATTTGAGGTGTACCTGTGGATGTATTTCAAGACCTACCTTCAAACTCAGTGCCTCTTTGCTTGACATCATGGGAAAATCAAAAGAAATCAGCCAAGACCTCAGGAAAAAATATTGTAGACCTCCAAAAGTCTGGGTCATCCTAGGAAGCAATTTCCAAATGCCTGAAGGTATCATATTCATCTGTACATAAAATAGCACGCAAGTATTAACACCATGGGACCACAGAGCTGTCATACCATTCAGGAAGGAGACGTGTTCTGTCTCCTAGAGATGAACGTACTTTGATACTAAACGTGCAATCAATTCCAGAACAACAGCAAAGGACCTTGTGAAGATGCTGGAGGAAACAGGTACAAAAGTATCTATATCCACAGTAAAACGAGTCCTATATAAACATAACCTGAAAGGCCGCTCAGCAAGGAAGAAGCCACTGCTCCAAAACCGCCATAAAAAAGCCAGACTACGGTTTGCAACTGCACATGGGGACAAAGATCATACTATTTGGAGAAATGTCCGATGGTCTGATGAAACTAAAATGGAACTGTTTGGCCATAATGACCATCATTATGAAAAAAGGGGGAAGCTTGCAAGCTGAACAACACCATCCCAACTGTGAAGCATGGGAATGGCAGCATCATGTTGTGGGGGTGCTTTGCTGCAGGAGGGACTGATACACTTCACAAAATAGATGGCATCATTAGGTAGGAAAATTATGTAGATATATTGAAGCAACATCTCAAGACATCAGTCAGGAAGTTAAAGCTTGATCGCAAATGGGTCTTCCAAGTGGACAATCACCCCAAGCATACTTCCAAAGTTGTGGCAAAATGGCTTAAGGACAACAAAGTCAAGGTATTGGAGTGGCCATCACAAAGTCCTGACCTCAATCCTATATTAAATTTGTGGGCAGAACTGAAAGTGTGTGCGAGCAAGGAGGCCTACAAACCTGACTCAGTTACACCAGCTCTGGCAGGAGGAATGGGCCAAAATTCACCCAACTTATTGTGGGAAGCTTGTGGAAGGCTACCCAAAACGTTTGACCCAAGTTAAACTATTTAAATGCAATGCTACCAAATACCAATTGAGTGTATGTGAACTTCTCAGCCACTGGGAATGCAATGAAAGAAATAAAAGCTGAAGAAAATCATTCTCTCTACTATTATTTTAAGATTTCACATAAAATAAAGTGGTGATCCTAACTGACCTAAGACAGGAAAGTTTTACTCGGATTAAATGTCAGGAATTGTAAAAAACTGAGTTTAAATGTATTTGGCTACAACTTCAACTGTATGTAAATAAAGTATTTCTGTTTGATTTTTAATACATTTGCTGAACTTTCTAAAAACCTGTTTTGTTGCTTTGTCATTATGGGGCATTGTGTGTACATTGATGAGAACATTTTTTATTTAATTCTATTTATAGTAAAGCTGTAACATAACAAAATGTTGGAAAAGGCAAGGAGTCTGAATTCTTTCCGATTGCACTGAAATTATTGCTGCCGTGTGTGTGTGTGTTTGTGTCTGCCAGTTTGTGTGAGTGCGTGTGCTCGTGTCTGTGTGTTTGGGGGTTTGTTTGTATTTTTTTGTTGCGTGTGTTGTTTTGACAATTTGTGTGAGTGAGTGTGTGTTTGAGATGGAGAGGGGGGTCATTACAATATGTGAACCCACTTTTTTAATGATTTAATTTGCATATCCAGGACAGCCAGATAGACCAAAGGCAAACTTTGGGGTGAGGCAATAATAGAATCTAACAGATAGTGACTGTACAACACAAAGAAAGAGTACTTCAAAGAAAGACACTCTGTTTGTGTTGGCATTGATTGTCCCCATTAAGACTTGGGATGCTTTGGCTAGGCTGAGAAGTACAGTACTGTCTATCTAGCTAGATCTAGAGAGCAGAAGTACAGTACTGTGAAAATATACAGAAAAATGCCCGGAACATTTTGGATCACAAGAATAATGTGGATTATTCAGCAAATATTTTTACATTTCAATGTATATTTTATAAATATGACTTTCGGAAAGCATATTACTAAAACCACAATGATGATTTTCACCAACAGTAGAACAAGCTAAACATGTGTGCACTGGTCTGCGCTCCTTACCCATCCTCCTATCAGAGAAAGATGGCTGGCTACACATGTAATATCTCTCTGAAGACCAACAATAATGCAGCCCAAAAACTGCCTGCAACGCTATTTCCAATTTTTGGAGAGGTTTTGATAGCTACCTGCTAATGATTTATTTTACTAGGCAAGTCAGTTAAGACCAAATTCTTATTAACAACGATGGCTTACCCCGGCCAAACCCAGACTACGCTGGGCCAATTGTATGCTGCCCTATGGGATACAGCCTGGATTCAAACCAGGGACTGTCATGACGCCTCTTGCACTGAGATGCAGTGCCTTAGACCTCTGGGCCACTTGCGAGCCCAAAATGGCTAAAGGATTAAAAAGTGACTTCCTTTAAAAAGCAACAAATCCTTTTGAAAACAGCATCGATTCGAGTCAGGAAACATTATTATAGTATCAAAATTGACTACAAAGTAGAAATAGGATAATTTTGGTCATCAAGTTGGTCTCGTCTAAAACTGAGTTTTAAACATCCTTGCGTCACAGCAGGTAAATAAAGGTTGGGTTTTGATTTGAAAAATGTCCATTTGCCCACTATCATGGGGGGGGGGAGGAACAGCTGCGGTGATTTCTCTCTATCCAATAACATAGACCGTGAGACAGACCTGACCAGCAACTTTGACTTTGTATACATAAGACAACAATTTGCACATTTTTTTACTTCAGAAATACTGCACCAAACACCTTAATTAGATATAAAATTGAGCAACTAAAACATCCTCGGCAAAAATGTCTAAATTCATTTCTGATTTTTGGAGTTCTGGGATTTTGAGGAAGTGAAATAGACTTACGCATTTAGGAACAAGCATCATTAACCAAAATCTAGTTTTTCTAATGAGCGACAGAATAATACACGTGCCAATCAGTGTGTTCAGTGGCTCTTTAAAGAAGGCCCCCGTCCTTAACGCAGCAGTGCAGGTACCCAGGGTGCTTTGCCTTAGTGAGCCTTACCTCCTCCAACTAATGGCTTTCATAGCTCACTGTCAGAGAGCCTGAAGGAGAGGGATGGCCATTATGGGTGACTGCCTCAGCCCCGCAGGTATTGGCCACCTGTGAGGAAGTGACTAAACAGGAACAGGAACAGAGAGGCCTGTGGACAGGTGGTGTGCACAATGGGGGATCATCAACCAGACTACTATATAGTGACATTTTTAATGTTTTTTATCCTGACTTGTTTGGCCATTTCATACACATGCAGATTGTACAAATGCATGGATGAATGCAGGCGCGCGCACACACACACACAAACACACACACACGTGCCCACATGCACACAAAAACCACTACACAGTTTCACATACATTACATACAACAGAAGAAGAAATCATCTCTCAAGGCCTGCCATCTTAAGCAGAGGAAGTACAGCAACGCAACTTGTCACTATGTGTGGGTTGCAATTCTGAATTTCATGACTGCCTGCAAACATAATTAAATATGAGCCTCGTTTTCAAAAATACTACCCATTGTTTGAAGATCTCTGTCATCATGGAGTAGATTATGGGTACGTTCTCATTTTAGGATTTCAGATATAACCTATATATAACCCCAACAGCTTTATTTCAAAGATTATTTACCACAATAGTTGCTTTGCTACTTTCTACATTTAGAACAATGGAAAGGAGGAACATTTTTATTTGTATATGCTTTGGCACTTTTTTCAGGTGCCTCTTAGTGACAGTCGAGGGATATACATCAGGGTAATCTTGGCAGCCACTGCCAGTATTTAATATATTAATTGTCTGATCTTTCATTTTAATTGCAGCAGAGTTTATGCATGTCTGGTATGAATCACAGTGGAATGATCTTGAAACCCCTTCTCAAATCCAAACATCTGGCCTTAGCATATTTACCTGCACAGTGCTCATAATCTGAATAAACAGGCATTCACATTGCTAGGAATGTTGCTATGGAATAACTTGCCTTATTTGCAGCATCAATTATAAACAAGATATACATTATTGTTGAAAAGCTGTCATCTCTCAAATTGTTCTCATCTGAATTGATTCTTTCATATGGTCATTAAAATGTGCCGTTTCTCAGACTGGGAAATATATGGTCAGATGGAGGGGTTGGAAAAGGTACATTAATTGCGATGTGTTGCACCACCTGTTCAACAGTAAATTCAAGGGGAATCACTGCTATTTATTACAAGCCCCCTCTGGAGCACAGCTTGTTTGGTGCTTCATACCCCCTGGATAGTTTGGAACCCAGCCCACAAGTTCTTGTGGCACTCAGGATATTTCTCCCGATAACTAGACACGAATTATACTCTTTTCAGTGAAGTTTTAAGTTGATTAATTAAATAAAAAATAATTAAATAGTTGTTATTCGACCAAGAGGTTGTGGTGGGTTATTAAACAAACAAACAAGGAATACAGGAATACAATGTCATGTTGCAAATGTCGCCTACAGTAATAATAAATAAAACATGTAATGTAATCTTCTGTTTTAAGAGCTGAACCATGTGTCTGGTTTAAAAGGAGGCTGAATTGCTTGAACACTCGACTCGGTTGGAATTTTATACCCTCTCCTGACACCTTCGTTTAAAAAGGGCATGTTCATTCCAGCTAATGGTTTTAACGTGTAGCAAATAAAACTGCAGTCTCAGATAAACAAGGGTAGGGGTTAGATCGTTTCTGAGCTGTATCAGCAGTGGCTGTAATTCACTGAGAATAGAGAGCACAACTTCCCTGCTTCACATTAATGGATTGTAGGCATCACCTCCAAAGAAACAAAGTAAATAAACTGAGAAACATGATATTTGTTCATAGATATTTTTAATGATGGAGCAATGAGCTCTCATTGGATTGATACTGAAAGCCCAACATGCCTGTGACAGCTGTTCTGTTTTATACTGGAGAGGAATTATTAGAACTAAATATGTATATCGCTGGGCTCTAACAATCACCTCAATCCAGGACAATAACTATACGCCATGTAAGATAAGCATGATACCTAGAGTAGCATACCATATCCCCATATGTATCTGCAGTGCCTCAAATGGGAATCCTGGGGTCCAGAAGATGGCACTGTCCACAACACATTACTAACATTGAGAGTTAGTGACCTCTGGGTAGAGAGCCAAAAACAGGCAGGATAAGGTTGTAGAAACAGGACTATTTTCTTGTCACTGCCATTGCATGGACATGGACAGTGAGCTCATCACTGTGTGTTGATTGTGTGTTGCTCAACATGAATTTAATTCATTAAATTAGCATCCCATCCCATGGCTGAGAGATGCCTTGAAGGATAAATGAGTGAGATTAAATTATGGTCGCACTATATCATATTAAGGGCTAGATCCCATTATTTCTTCCATCGTCTTTTGTTGTTTTCGCTCAAAGATGTTGAAGCACGTGATAATCTTACTATTGATGTTCAATAATATCTGCACACCGAAAGTCTTTCTGACAATAAGAAGCCCTCTTTGTCAGCAAGACTTTACTCTGTAGTAGAGGATTTGTAAATCTTGTCTTCTTTCCAAAGACAGTATATTGTTTATGGTGCAGTAGCCATATCATATCCACAACATTTTAAAATGCCACCCTATCACTTGCTATGGTGTTTTTTAATCAGACATCTTAGTTAAAATGTTTATTTGTATTTTTTATTATATAACTCCCCTTTTACCTTAATCCTGTAATGAGCATAGTTTATTATTAATTTACTATTTGATTCCATTGCCATGAAAGAAAGAGACAGGTGGTTCATCCATTTAATCTGCTAGTTATATACCTTTCAGAGTCACCAATAACTGAATACATGTGTCTTTATGACAGTACAGACAGTCTTTTTTTGACTAGATATGATATCTTGTGAGTAGCGTTATTTCTATATTTACTCTCTAAGGTCAACAACTCCCAGAAAGAGAAACATGCAAACTGACTTTTGAATAGCCATTTTTGTGTGTCATTGATTGGAACCTTTTCTGATGGACTACGTTGTTTACATGGACACTTCTGAAATCAGACGACCTGATGGCACTCTGTTAAATTCAGAAAATCTGCAATCAAAATAAACTTTCTACCACAGCTAGCATGTTATTTTTGCAAAGAATATTGAGTTCGGACATATAAAGTTTGTATGTGAAAAATACTTCTAAGACTCATATAACACACTTCACTTGCGCTAAAGAGGGAGGATCGCTTGGTTGGTGCTAGAACATGTTCAGATCAAATACACCTCTGGAATGACGATTAAGGTGTTTACATGTCCTTATCATTTGAAAGATTGCTCAGAAAACCAGGTGTTTCAGTCGGAGTATGCTTCCTTCAATTTTGACCTTACGCTGATTGAGATAAGCAGAGTATGGTGTTTACATAGCTATTTCATCATCTGCATACTGGCATAATCAGCTTAATATTGAATTATTAGTGTACATGTAAACATTCTAATTGACTGCCAGGCAGCTCTGCATCCATGAGCGCCATGACCATTACTCGGATTGCTTTGCTCGGATTTCATAGCATAAATAACAACAGCACAAAGTAAATGGACCGTCATGTGGCCCTGGAATGTGCGTCCGTTCTGTCAAAACTTCTAGGTCTGCTGTAGTCTCCTCCTCTCAATGAGTTTCTTGCGACAGATGGTTTACTTCCTCACGCAAGACTTGATCTGCTCTATCGGGTACAGATTGCGCTAAAGCAAAAAGCATATTGTAATTAACTTGTAAATAAATATCATAACAGTCATGTGAGTCTGGCATTTGATAAATCAAAATACTACATCCAACGAGTCGAAGGACCAAATTAAATCAAATGGTATTTGTCACATACGCCAAATACAACGTGTGAAATGCTTATTTACGAACCCCTCCCGACAATGCAGTTTATCAATAAATAGTCAAAATAGTAACAAAAGGAATATATTAAAATACACAAAAATGGAGCTATGTACAGAGTACCAGTACCAGATCAATGTGAAGAGGTACGAAGTACAGTATTTGAGGAAGATATGCATGAAGGCAGAGTAAAGTGACGAGGCATCAGCAGAGATGATAATAAGAGTAAAGTAATTAGACTAGCAACAGTAAATGATTAGGGTAAAAGTCTCTCTGTGCATGTGTTATGTGTATACACACTGAATGTGCAGATGTAGTGTGTGTGAATGTGTGTGGGTTTTGTGTGGGAGTGATAATGTAGTGTTTGTGATTGAGGTGTGTATATACAGTTGAAGTCGGAAGTTTACATACACTTAGGTTGGAGTCATTAAATCTCGTTTTTCAACCACTCTACAAATGTCTTGTTAAACAAACTAGTTATCTTGTTAAACAAACTAGTTTTGGCAAGTAGGTAGGGACATCTACTTTGTGCATGACACAAGTCATTTTTCCAACAATTGTTTACAGACCGATTATTTCACTTATAATTCACTGTATCACAATTCCAGTGGGTCAGAAGTTTATATACACTAAGTTGACAGTGCCTTCAAACAGCTTCGGAAATTCCCGAAAATTATGTCATGGCTTTAGAAGCTTCTGATGGGCTAATTGACATCATTTGAGTAAATTGGAGGTGTACCTGTGGATGTATTTCAAGGCCTACCTTCAAATTCAGTGCCTCTTTGTTGACATCATGGGAAAATCAAAAGAAATATGCCAAGACCTCAGAAAACAATTGTAAACCTCCACAAGTCTGGTTCATCCTTGGGAGCAATTTTCAAACGCCTGAAGGTACCATGTTCATCTGTACAAACAATAGTACGCAAGTATAAACACCATGGGACCACGCAGTTGTCATATCGCTCAGGAAGGAGACGCATTCTGTCTCCTAGAGATGAACATACTTTGGTGCGAAAGGTGCAAATCAATCCCAGAATAACAGCAAAAGACCTTGTGAAGAGGGACTGGTGGGACTTGTGCACTTCACAAAATAGATGGCATCATGAGGTAGGAAAATTATGTGGATATATTGAAGATATATTGAATCTCAAGACATCAGTCAGGAATTAAAGCTTGGTTGCAAATGGGTCTTCCAAATGGACAATGACCCCAATCATACTTCCAAAGTTGTGGCAAAATGGCTTAGGGACAGCAAAGTCAAGGTAGTGGAGTGGCCATCACAAAGCCCTGACCTCAATCCTATATTAAATTTGTGGGCAGAACTGAAAGTGTGTGCGAGCAAGGAGGCCTACAAAACTGACTCAGTTACACCAGCTCTGGCAGGAGGAATGGGCCAAAATTCACCCAACTTATTGTGGGAAGCTTGTGGAAGGCTACCCAAAACGTTTGACCCAAGTTAAACAATTTAAAGGCAAAGCTACCAAATTCTAATTGAGTGTATGTAAACTTCTGACCCACTGGAAATGTGATGAAAGAAATAAAAGCTGAAATAAATCATTCTCTCTACTATTATTCTGACATTTTACATTCTTAAAATAAAGTGGTGATCCTAATCGACCTAAGAGAGGGAATTTTTACTCGGATTAAATGTCAGGAATTGTGAACAACTGAGTTTAAATATATTTGGTTAAGGTGTATGTAAACCTCCGACTTCAACTGTATAGTCTAGTGAGTGTGCGGAGGGTCAGTGCAAGATAGTCAGTGCAGATTAGGGCCGTCCCCGACTAAAAATAATATTGGTCGCCCTAGAGTCATCTGTTTTTTACACTAATTGATTGGTCAACATTTTGGAACGTGTATTTTTCCTTACATAGACACACTATGTGTTTTAATAAAATCAGCTATATGTAGGCTACTGAGCTTGTCTGATGCTTTAAGCACATGGTGATTAAATAATGAAGACACACAAATGACTCAAGAGGGAGCCAGAGGTCAAGATAGCCTAACCAGAAGAATACAAACCTGTCCCAGACCCTCTTCCTCCCACTCCTGATGGCGTTCACAGATTCTGCTTTTACACTCCTGAAGATGCCTGTAGGTAACATGCTACACTAGGGGTCGGCAACCTTTTCCATTTGGAGTGTAGATGTATCTTACCATTTCTACCGATCTGCGTGCCAGTTATGATATTAATATGCACATTTCCGTGGAACAGTTTCATGTCATATATAATAGCCTATAATCTCAAATTCATTATCATGTGGTTAATCAACATTTTAAAAGTAACTTCTATTAGAATTGCCAACTGTGCAAAAATAGCCTATATAAAGTACACAAATAAAAACATTGCAGCCTGCAGGTTGAAAATATACTGATAATAATAAATATCCTATAAATCAAATTGGTGGGTCCAGCCTGAAACTCCTGCTAGCAAATTTGCAACATTGTATAAAATATTCTGGGCCATCAGAGATTCCATTTCCGTGAGCTCCAGACCGACATACAGTAGCTTTACGCTATTTGCGCAAAGGATAAGAAGTAATCAGGTAGGCCTATATTATGGTGTATCCACCAGATCAGAGGATGACAGTGGTTATTGAAAGAGAGCTGGAAATATTTTTCAAATAGGCTATGTTGAGTATCTATTGTCATTCTCAATTGATGTAAAACATACTTTGTTTACTTGCTGTTTGAGAAGCTCCACAGTGGTGGTGAGTTAACACAATCAGACATACTATCAGATCCCCAAATGGGCAAATTTATAGGCCTCCATTTGCGCTCAGGCCAGGTAGCTTCTATTTCTATGTATAATCAGGTGCGTGTCCTTACCCAACATTGACAGGAGCGCTACAAACAAAAGACAATGAATAACTTGACAACTCGTAGATGGAATGAAATAAACCAAAACTTGTTCCTAACAAGTTGTTTCCAGGTTGCGGAAGGTGCATTCAGGGTTAATGGTTGTTTAATGGAGAATCACGACACAATAAAAAAACATGTATTCAAATGTGATTTTGATTATTCAATGGGGGGAAAACCAAATGTACGACGTTGAAAGCTTATAACACACCTTCTGACACTCCCACTGAGAGGATCAATGATGACTCATGTAGATAATGTACTAGAAATTATGGTATCAAAGTTCAGTAGAATGTTTTATCTAATAATTAGCATTTCATTGTCCTATGGATTTGTTAATTCATTTAATTGATACATTTTCTGAAACTGGTACATCTTTTGCATATTGTGCCATATTAACTGATGAAAATAAACGGGAAATGTATGGGAATCTTCTGTACTTTTGTTTGATGCATGATACAGCTTTGTTGTAAAAGGGCAGCATACATTGCTTTCAGAAAGTATTCAACAACATTTTGTTGTGTTACATCCTGAATTCAAAGTGGATGAATTAAAAACAGTTCTCACCCATCTGCACACAATACCTCATAATGACAAAGTGAAAACATGCTTTTAGACATTTTTGCAAATGTATTGAAATGAAATACAGAAATATTTAATATAGATAAGTAATCACGCCCTGAGTCAATACTTAGTAAAAGTACCTTTGGCAGCGATTACAGCTGTGTCTTTCAGTAAGAGTAAGTCTCTATAAGTGTTACGATCAACTAGGAGTGGTGGTGGGTGGAATCAGGCGCAGAGAGCAGGGTTCAGTCTTTCCTTCAAATTTATTCCCCAGTGCAACAAAAACAGTCACGCCAATACACAGGGCGTATAATAAGTTGCCGGTCCAAACAACAGGACAAAAATAGTCCGGAGAATAAATGTACGAATAACTCACACCATCAAACACAGAGTAACACAAACAAGCCCGCACAAATACCCAGCGGGCCTAGTGCCCTTAAATACCCTACAAACAAACCCTAATACAAAACAGGTGTACCCAATTACCCAATAACCAAAAACAAACGGAAAGGAAATCGATGGCAGCTAATAGGCCGGCGACGACGACCGCCGAGCACCGCCCGAACAGGAAGAGGCACCGTCTTCGGCAAGGTTCGTGACAGTACCCCCCTGACGCGCGGCTCCGCAGCGCGCCGACCCCGGCCTCGAGGACGACCCGGAGGCCGAGGCGCAGGGCGATCCGGGTGGAGGCGATGGAAATCCCTCAAGAGGGAAGGATCTAAAATGTCCCTCCCCGGTACCCAGCACCTCTCCTCCGGACCGTACCCCTCCCAGTCCACGAGGTACTGCAGGCCCCTCACCCGGCGTCTCGAGTCCAGAATAGCTCGTACTGTGTACGCCGGGGACCCCTCGATGTCCAGAGGGGGTGGAGGGACCTCCGGTACCTCACTGTCTTGTAGGGGACCAGCTACCACCGGCCTGAGGAGAGACACATGAAACGAGGGGTTAATACGATAATAAGAGGGAAGTTGCAATCTATAACACACCTCGTTTATCCTCCTCAGGACTTTAAATGGCCCCACACACTGCGGCCCCAGCTTCCGGCAGGGCAGGCGGAGGGGCAGGTTTCGGGTTGAGAGCCAGACCCTGTCCCCTGGTGCGAACACCGGGGCCTCGCTGCGGTGGCGGTCAGCGTCTCTCTTCTGCCGTTCACTGGCCTGCCTGAGAGAATCCTGGACTGCCCGCCAGGTCTCTCTAGAGCGCTGTACCCACTCCTCCACCGCAGGAGCCTCGGTCTGACTCTGATGCCACGGAGCCAGGACCGGCTGGTAGCCCAGTACGCATTCGAATGGCGACATATTCGTGGACGAATGCCGAAGAGAGTTCTGGGCTAACTCTGCCCACGGGACGTACCTCGCCCATTCTCCTGGCCGGTCCTGGCAATACGACCTCAGAAACCTGCCCACTTCCTGGTTTACTCTCTCCACCTGCCCATTACTTTCGGGGTGATAACCAGAGGTAAGGCTGACCGAGATCCCCAGACGCTCCATAAACGCCTTCCAAACCCGAGACGTGAACTGGGGACCCCGATCAGAGACGATATCCTCTGGAACCCCATAGTGCCGGAAGACGTGGGTAAATAGAGCCTCTGCAGTCTGTAGGGCCGTAGGGAGACCAGGCAATGGGAGGAGACGGCAGGACTTAGAGAACCGATCCTCAACGACCAGAACGGTAGTGTTCCCCTGAGATGGGGGAAGATCAGTAAGGAAATCTACCGAGAGATGGGACCATGGCCGTTGTGGAACCGGGAGGGGCTGTAACTTCCCTCTAGGAAGGTGCCTAGGAGCCTTACTCTGGGCGCATACCGAACAGGAAGAGACATAGAGCCTCACATCCCTAGCTAAGGTGGGCCACCAGTATTTCCCCCTAAGACCCCGCACTGTCCTATCAATCCCCGGATGACCCGCAGACGGTAGTGTGTGGGCCCACCGAATCAACTTATCACGGACACCAAGCGGTACGTAACTTCTACGAGTCGGACACTGTGTAGGCGCAGGTTCAACCCTCAACGCTCGCTCGATGTCCGCGTCCACCTCCCATACCACTGGGGCCACCAGCCGAGAGGCTGGAAGGATGGGAGTGGGCTCGATGGACCAGTCCTCGGTGTCATAGAGACGGGACAGCGCGTCGGCCTTAGTGTTGAGGGAACCTGGTCTGTAAGAGATCGTAAATCTAAAACGTGTAAAAAACATGGCCCACCTAGCCTGACGCGGATTCAGTCTCCTCGCTGCTCGAATATACTCCAGATTACGGTGGTCAGTCCAGATGAGAAAAGGGTGTTTAGCCCCCTCTAGCCAGTGTCTCCATACCTTCAGGGCTTTTACCATAGCTAGTAACTCCCGGTCCCCACATCATAGTTCCGCTCCGCCGGACCCAGCTTCTTAGAAAAGAAAGCGCAGGGACGGAGCTTCAGTGGCGTACCCGAGCGCTGAGACAGCACGGCTCCAACCCCAGCCTCGGACGCATCCACCTCCACTATGAATGCTAACGAAGGGTCCGGATGCGCCAACACGGGAGCCCCAGTGAACAGTGCCTTCAACTGGTTGAAGGCTCCATCAGCCTCTGCTGACCACTGCAGACGCACCGGCCCCCCCTTCAGCAGTGAGGTAATGGGCGCCGCTACTTGGCCAAAACCCCGGATAAACCTCCGGTAGTAATTGGCAAACCCTAAAAATCGCTGCACCTCCTTTACCGTGGTCGGAGTCGGCCAATTACGCACGGCGTTAACGCGGTCACACTCCATCATCATCCCCGAGCTGGAAATGCGATAACCCAGGAAGGAAACGGCTGGTTTGGAGAACACACATTTCTCAGCCTTGACGTATAGGTCATGCTCCAGCAGTCGCCCAAGAACCCTGTGCACCAGGGAAACATGCGCGGCGCGTGTGGCAGAATAAATCAAGATGTCATCAATATACACTACCACACCCTGCCCGTGCAAGTCCCTGAGAATCTCATCTACAAAGGATTGGAAGACGGCTGGAGCATTCATCAACCCATACGGCATGACGAGGTACTCATAGTGGCCTGATGTGGTACTAAACGCTGTTTTCCACTCGTCTCCTCCCCGAATACGCACCAGATTATACGCGCTCCTGAGGTCCAGTTTTGTGAAGAAACGCGCTCCGTGGAATGATTCCACCGCCGTAGCGATGAGAGGTAGCGGATAACTAAAACCCACTGTGATCGAATTGAGACCTCGATAATCAATGCACGGACGCAGACCTCCCTCCTTTTTCCTCACAAAAAGAAACTTGAGGAGACGGGTGACATGGAGGGCCGAATGTACCCCTGTCTCAGAGCTTCCGTGACATATGTTTCCATAGCCACCGTCTCCTCCTGTGACAGCGGGTACACATGACTCCGGGGAAGTGCAGCGTTCTCCTGGAGGTTTATCACGCAATCCCACCGTCGATGGGGTGGTAATTTGGTCGCCCTCTTCTTACTAAAAGCGATAGCCAAATCGGCATATTCTGGGGGAATGCGCACGGTGGAAACCTGGTCTGGACTCTCCACCGTCGTGGCACCGATGGAAACTCCTATACACCTCTCTGAACACTCGTCTGACCACCCCTTAAGAGCCCCTGTTTCCAGGAAATAAGGGGATTGTGAATAGCCAGCCAGGGAACCCCCAACACCACCGGAAACCCAGGTGAATCAATAAGGTAGAAACTGATCCTCTCCCTATGATTCCCCTGCGTTACCATGTCCAGCGGAATCGTGGCCTCCCTGACCAACCCTGACCCTAACGGTCGGCTATCTAAGGAGTGCACGGGGACAGGTGGGTCTATCTGTACTAACGGAATACCCAATTTACGGGCGAGTCCACGATCCATAAAACTCCCAGCTGCGCCTGAATCGACTAGCGCCTTATGCTGAAGAGAGGGGAAAACGCAGGAAAAAAATTAACAAAAACATGTGACCAACAGGGAGCTCTGGGTGAGTTTGGTGCTTACTCACCTGGGGTGGCCGAGGAGTGTTCCGCCGACCCTCTCGACTCCCAGAGGGACTCCTCCAACACCGGTCCGAAGTGTGTCCTCTCCGTCCACAATAGGAGCAGGAGGAGCCCCCTCTGATCCCCCTAGATGCAGCTCCTCCCAACTCCATCGGAGTGGGAGTGGGAGAGCTGGAAGGTGGAATTAACAGGACCCCTTCTTCTGAACGCTGAAGCCAGCAGGTTGTCCAATCGAATAGACAAGTCTATTAGTTCATCCAGGGAGAGAGTTGTGTCCCTGCAAGCTAGCTCCCGGCGGACGTCCTCCCGGAGACTAACCCGGTAATGGTCCATCAGGGCCCTGTCATTCCACCCAGCACCAGCAGCTAGGGTCCTAAACTCCAACGCGAAGCCCTGTGCGCTCCTCGTCTCCTGTCTGAGGTGGAACAGTCGCTCACCCGCCGCTTTACCCTCTGGTGGATGATCGAACACAGCTCGGAAACGGCGGGTGAACTCCAGGTAGTTGTCCCGAGCCGAGTCTGGACTGTTCCAGACCGCGTTAGCCCAGTCCAGGGCCCTGCCCGTTAAACAGGAGACGAGGAGGCTCACACTCTCCTCACCTGAGGGAGCCGGACGCACGGTAGCCAGGTAGAGCTCTAGCTGGAGCAAAAATCCCTGGCACCCAGCCGCCGCTCCATCGTACTCCCTCGGGGGGGAGAGACGCAGTGCGCCGGACCCAGAGGATGACGTAGGTGGAGGAGGTGATGTCGGCAGTGGCGGAGCTGGGGTAGACGTCGGTAGGCCACTCCTCTCCCATCGTTCCATCCTCTCCATCATCTGGTCCATCGCGGTACCAATCCGATGGAGGACCGCTGTGTGGTGGTGAACGCGCTCCTCCATAGTGGGGAGAGGGGTGGTCGCTGCTCCTGCTGATTCCATTTCAATGGTGCGGGCTTCTGTTACAATCAACTAGGAGTGGTGGTGGGTGGAATCAGGCGCAGAGAGCAGGGTTCAGTCTTTCCTTCAAATTTATTCCCCAGTGCAACAAAAACAGTCACGCCAATACACAGGGCGTATAATAAGTTGCCGGTCCAAACAACAGGACAAAAATAGTCCGGAGAATAAATGTACGAATAACTCACACCATCAAACACAGAGTAACACAAACAAGCCCGCACAAATACCCAGCTGGCCTAGTGCCCTTAAATACCCTACAAACAAACCCTAATACAAAACAGGTGTACCCAATTACCCAATAACCAAAAACAAACGGAAAGGAAATCGATGGCAGCTAATAGGCCGGCGACGACGACCGCCGAGCACCGCCCGAACAGGAAGAGGCACCGTCTTCGGCAAGGTTCGTGACAATAAGAGCTTTCCACACCTGGATTGTGCAATATTTGCCCATTATTCTTATTTTTTTTTTTAGCTTTGTAAAATTGGTTGTGGATCATTGTAGATAACCTTTTTTAGGTATTGCCATAGATTTTAAAGTAGATTTAAATCAAAACTGTAACTCTGCCATTCAGAAACATTTATCGTCTTCTTGGGAAACAACTCAAGTGTAGATTAGGCCTTGTGTTTTAAGTTATTGTCCTGCTGAAAAGTGTATTTATCTCCCAGTGTGTCACGTCTAATCAAGGTGGGTGGAATCAGGCGCAGAGAGCAGATAGCGATATAAAGTTTATTCTCCGGTGAACAAAACAAACACGGTCAACCCAAACACAGGGTGAAATTATCCAAACACAGGATAACAGACTAACCGGAGAATAAGAAACACAATAACACCGACAGACGAAAATGAATGACGCGCCCCGTGAAATGATTCCATTGCCGTAGCGATGAGAGGTAGTGGGTAACTAAACCCCACTGTGATGGAATTTAGACCTCTATAATCAATACACGGACGCAGACCTCCATCCTTCTTCTTCACAAAAAAGAAGCTTGAGGAGACGGGTGATATGGAGGGCTGAATGTACCCCTGTCCCAGCGATTCGGAAACATATGTTTCCATCGCAACTGTCTCCTCCTGGGACAATGGATACACGTGACTCCTAGGAAGTGCAGCGTTTTCCAGAAGGTTTATCGCGCAGTCCTCTCGACGATGAGGTGGTAATTGGGTCGCCCTCCCTTTACTGAAGGCGATAGCCAAATCGGCATATTCAGAGGGAATGCGCACGGTGGAAACTTGGTCTGGACTCTCCACCGTAGTCGCACCAACGGCAACTCCTATACACCTACCTGAACACTCCTCTGACCACCCCTTAAGAGCCCCCTGTCGCCAGAAAATCACTGGGTTGTGTTGAGCTAACCAGGGAACCCCCAACACCACTGGAAACGCAGGTGAATCTATAAGGAACAGGCTAATCTGCTCCTTATGATCACCCTGCGTTACCATTTCCAGTGGCACCGTAGCCTCCCTAATTACTCCTGACCCTAATGGTCGGCTATCTAAGGAGTGCACGGGGAAAGGTCGATCTAACGACACCAGGGGAATCCCTAGCCTTAACGCAAGCCCACGATCCATAAAATTCCCAGCTGCGCCTGAATCGACTAGCGCCTTATGCTGTAGAGAGGGGGAAAACCCAAGGAAAGAAATCAATACAAACACATGACCGACAGGAAGCTCTGAATGAGTTTGGTGCTTACTCACCTGGGGTGATCGAGCAGTGTTCTGTCTGTCCTCCCGACTCCTAGACGAGTTCCTCCAGCACCGGTCGGACGTGTGCCCTCGTCGACCACAACTGGTGCAGGAGGACACTCCTCCTCCGGTCCCCCTTGAAGCCGTACCTCCTAATTCCATAGGGATAGGAACAGGGGGGCTGGGGATTGGAAACGACAGGACCTGATCCGAACGCCCGCGAGCAGCCAGCAGGTTGTCGAGACGGATAACCAGATCGATAAGTCCATCCAGTGTGAATGTGGTGTCCCGACATGCCAGCTCCCTGCGGACGTCCTCACTGAGACTACATCTAAAATGATCAATCAAGGCCCTGTCGTTCCATCCTGCTCCTGCTGCCAAAGTCCTAAACTCTAGGGCAAAATCCTGTATGCTCCTCGTCTCCTGACGCAGGTGAAACAGCCGTTCACCTGCCCGACCCTCGGGTGGATGGTCAAAAACAGCTCGGAATCGGCGGGTGAACTCTGGGTAATTATCCTTAGCCGAGTCCGGACCATTCCACACTGCGTTGGCCCACTCGAGGGCTCGCCCAGTCAAGCAGGAGACGAGGGCGCACACGCTCTCCTCTCCAGAGGGAGCAGGACGCACGGTAGCCAGGTATAGTTCCAGCTGAAGGAGGAAACCCTGGCACCCAGCCGCCGATCCGTCAAAATCCCGTGGGAGTGTCAGCCGAAGAGCCCCAGAGCCAGATGTGGTCGCAGAAACAGGAGGTGCTGGAGAAGGGGTTGCTAGAGATGAGGTGGGGAGGCCAGTCCTCTCCCATCGATCCATTTTCTCCATCATTTGGTCCATAGCAGAACCAATCCGGTGAAGCACGCTGGTATGATGGAGGACCCTCTCTTCCATCGATGGGAGAGGAGACGCTGCTGCTCCTGCTGATTCCATGGTGGTGCGGGATTCTGTCATGTCTAATCAAGGTGGGTGGAATCAGACGCAGAGAGCAGATAGCGATATAAAGTTTATTCTCCGGTGAACAAAACAAACACGGTCAACCCAAACACACACAGGGTGAAATTATCCAAACACAGGATAACAGACTAACCGGAGAATAAGAAACACAATAACACCGACAGACGAAAATGAATGACAAAATAAACAATCCCGCACAAAAGAAGGGTGGGACAACCTACATTATATACAGACACTAATTAACTAAACAACACACAGGTGAAACCAATCAGACAAAACCAACAGATACACGAAAAGTGATCAGTAGTGGCTAGTAGGACGGTGACGACGACCGCCGAGCACCGGCTCGTGACACAGTGTCTTGTGGAGGCAGACTGAACCAGGTTTTCCTCTAGGATTTTGCCTGTGCTTAGCTCCATTCCGTGAATTGTGTATCCTAAAAAAATACCCAGTACTTAATGATTACAAGCATACCCACCGAAAGGTTGCTGGATCAAATCCCCGAGCTGACGAGGTAAAATCTTTCGTTCTGCCCCTGAGAAAGGCAGTTAACCCACTGTTCCCCGAACGCCGTTGGGTTAAATACGAAAGACACATTTCAGTTGAATGCATTCAGTTGTACAACTGACTAGGTATAACATGATGCAGCCACCACTATGCTTGAAAATATGAAGAGTGGTACTCAGTAATGTGTTGTATTGGATTTGCCCCAAACATAACACTTTGTATTTAGGATAAAAAGTGAATTGCTTTGCCACATTTAAGCATTACTTTTGTGCCTTGTTTTAAACAGGATGCATGTTTTGGAATATTTTTTATTCTTCACAGGCTTCCTTCTTTTCACTATGTCAATTAGGTTAGTATTGTGGAGTAAGTACAGTGTTGTTGATCCATCCTCAGTTTTCACAACCAAAGTCACCATTGGCCTCATGGTGAAATCCCTGAGCGCTTTCCTTCCACTCCTGCAACTGAGTTAGGAAGGACGCCTGTATCTTTTAGTAGTGACTGCGTGTATTGATACACCATACAAAGTGTAATTAATAACTTTACCATGCTTAAAGAGATATTCAATGTCTGCTTATTTTAATAGGTGCCCTTCTTTGTGAGGCATTGAAAAACCTCCCTGGTCTTTGTGGTTGAATCTGTTTGAAATTCACTGCTCAACTGAGGGACCTTACAGATAATTGTATGTGTGGGGTACAGAGATGAGGTAGTCATTAAAAACATGTCAAACGCTATTGCACACAGAGTGAGTCCATGCAACTTATTATGTGACTTTTTTAAAACTTATTGTTCTCAAGACATTTCAGCTTTTCATTTGTAATTCATTTGTAAAGACTTCTAATGACAAAAAAACATAATTTACTCCATTTCAAATGCACATGCTGCATTAGCGTTGCTAGAAAATCTGAATGAAAACGACTGATGGTAGGGTAGAAAGGAATCAGGACATCTATGATGATTATTCTTCTTATTCTGATCCTCAGCCTGAACCTACACCTCCAAGTCCTAGGTGCCAATAGGCCAGAATGGTGTGCACTGAGTAGGTGCCCGCGCCACTACCAAATGAAACAGTGAGACAGGAAAGAGGAAGGGATGGCACCATTTAGATAAAATAAAACAGTGACAATGCTACGGGCTGGTTATCAGCACAACATGTAATCACTGAGCGAGCAGGACCCTACATCTCAAGCAAAAAAACAAACATCAGCAAGGCACCTACCAGCTTTGGTTGTTTATGTAACATGGACATGATACAGTGTTCAGGGACTCACTGACTGAGATCTGGCTGTTGATGAGCCGGAAGCGTTCATTTCAATCGTGTATGTCCTTGCAGCATTCGGTGGAAAGAGCATGTATATGGAGAGCGTCTTGTCAGACCTGTATGGGATACTTTTCTTTGGAGAAACCATGTCATGGGATTGCTTCAGAGATATCATACATTACCTCCATTTGATGACAACAGACACATTCGCCAAGCTATCCGGCTTATAAGTATTTGACTATTTTTGACTGCTGTCATATCGACAGTTATAACGCCGTTATTGTCGTTATTGCTCTTGATGTAGATGTTTTCATGACCTTGCATCTTGCTGACCATGCGTCTTGGTCGTTGGGGTATTTGTTTTTATTTTATTGTTAAAAAAAGAAGCTGTTACTGTGTTCCAACAAATACACTTTCTATTTCATAGTTATAAAAAGGCACTCCACAAATAAAATTGATTGAACACTTGGATCTTTTGTGTTTTTTTTGTTTTTACTTAAAGCCTACAGTAACATCAACTAATAAATGCTATTGTGCTTTTTTAAATAAAAATTGTATTCTAATGTTACTTTAGACATTCATAAACACAAACGATTATTTTTGTGATAGCATATATGAAATGTATTCATTATGTTATGGGTCGAATACCAAGTCACTAAAAACAGACACCCCTTTATTGTTTACATTTTTTTAAACCAATTTGTTTATGTATTTGTCTTAATTAATCTAAATTGTATTTGACATACTTTAGCATTAGTAGTCCATCAGGCCAATAGGTTGGTGTGGTTGCACTGTGATAGTAGGAGAAACAGCAAGTTCTGGCCAAGAGCGCACACCATTCTTCAGAATAAAGAAAGTGCCATAACTTTGCACATATTAACTTCTTTTTACTATTTCAGGTATGTATGTCACGTTCTGACCTTTATTTCCTTTGTTTTGTCTTTATTTAGTATGTTCAGTTACAATGTAACATAACTTCTAAACTTTCTAATATCGAAGGAATATGTAATAACATGTTATTTAACAAATTTGTCAAGGTATTATCACGTTAGGAAAGGTATTGTTGTGTCGAACAGAGTGAGAGAAGAATGTGATTTAAAATGAGCGAGAGTATATGTTACTTAGGTGCTAGCGGACGAAAAAACGATTTACAAGTCACAGAGACTATGTTCACTGAGTAGCTTACTTGTAATGGATTTTGTCTAGGAGATTTTATTCTGAGTTTGTTTCACATGTTATTGGTTTTGTGTAAAATTGTGCTCACAAGCTGGTAAACTGGCCGCGCACGCTCAGTATGGAGCATAGACTTTTAGTGCAGACAGTGAGTGTGCATGAGAGAGGGACAATTTTACGGAGGTGCTACTATCTTAAAGCTGAATGTGTTGTTGTCAGTTTTCTATATTGGTAGTGGTATATAGAAAAACATTAAGTTATTTTTGTCTTGATATATAAATGTTTCTATTCTATGAATGTGAAATACATTTTGGTTTTCATGTGAAATCATACAGTAAGATGGGGTTATTGCAGATTTTTTTTTAAATTCTGCTTTAGGTAAAGTGCATTTTTGTTGTGTAATTTAAAGTGTGCACTTGTTTGATGTGGATGTTTTAAAAGTACGAACAAGAAAATAGACAATTTAACAAGAGCAAAAAAAACATTCTTCAGAATAAAGAAAGCACTAGAACTCTGCAGACGTAAACTTGTGTCCTTTCTTTTTAGTACTACAGGCCACCTCAGCTACAGACTGAGGCTGGTAACAATTACACTGTTAGAATGTTGCAGTCAAAATGACTGCTCGTTAGCTTGAAGGGGGGGTCCCTCGAGGCCCGTCGGTTCTAGTGTTAAACAGGAAAATAGACAGAAAATAAAAAACTTCCGTACCAGCTATTACGTCAAGTTTATATAATAAACTCATACAATGCAATGACAATGATACTTGAAGTGCTGGTACTGCTTGATCTGTGGCAGCGGCTTGAAGTATGGAGTCAGGTGTTGTTGCCACCCATGTCCTTTCACCAGCACCGTACCGTCCACCAGTCCAACTAGCTGCGGGATGTTGACCCCTGTCACAGTGTTGCCCTTTACCATGCCAGCAATCTCTGACAAGGTTTTCACTCTTGCCTTTCTGAAGTGCTGCTTGATGAGGCCGAAACACCAGTCGGGTATAAACTTCTAAAAGTGTCTGAAACCCTATTGGAGGGATGTGACACCATTCTTCCACAAGAAATTACATAATTTAGTGTTTTGTTGATGGTGGTGGAAAACGCTGTCTCAGGCACTTCTGTAGAATCTCCCATGTGTTTTTTTTATTGGGTTGAAAACTAGTGACTGGGACACTGAGACACACACACACCCTTTAAACCCCCCTAAGCTCCTTTGAGACCCCTCTTCCAAAGTCACTGAGATCTTTTTTTTCTTGCTATGGTTGCCAAAATAATGGGCAATTGGGTATTTTATACATGACCCTAAGCATGATGGGATGGTAACTACTTAATTAACTCAGGAACCACACCTGTGTGGAAGCACCTGCTTTCAATATACTTTGTATCCCTCATTTACTCAAGTGTTTCCATTATTTTGGCAGTTACCTGTATCTTGGCATGGTTGTCCTCAGAATCAAGCAAAGACTTCATATACATCAAATCATAAGGCATTTTCATGGACATGCACACTGACTCCATACTGCTCAACAGTGCATATTACAGTTGATATCACAGTAGATTTTTTTACAAACATCTATACAAACCTCTTAACTTAGGGCTAGTTCCCTTTTTTCTCAATTTCCGCCTGACTGATGTGCCCAAAGTTGACTGCCTGTTGCTCAGGCCCTGAAGCCAGAATATGCATATAATTGGTACCATTGGAAAGAAAACACTTTGAAGTTTGTAGAAATGTTATAATAATGTCGGAGAATATAACACAATAGATATGGTAGGAGAAAATCAATAAACAATATTTTTGAGAGAGAACATGGTCTTACAATGGAAAGTGTAGGGGCATACTGAATTCTAGCTCCCAGAATGCAATTCCTATGGCTTCCACAGGGTGTCAGCAGTCTATGTTCAATGTTTCAGGATTGTAACTTCCAAAATGAATAAGAAATATCAGTTTTAGTACAGTGACACAGTCTTCTTGAAATTCCTGTTTGGGCGTACCCTGAAGACAAGACGCACCTGCTTAAAATCGGTTTCCCATTGAACATACTTTTTTTCCATAAGAAATATTATAGTTTGATTACAGTTGAGGGTATCTGAGGAGTAAATAGAAACGTATTTTGACTTGTTGAAACAAAGTTTAGGGGTGGATTTTCGGATTCTTTTCTCTCCATGTTTAACGAGTGGATTTCTCAAATCGATGGTGCCATCTAAACAGACTTTTTGGGATATAAAGAAGGATTTTATCTAACAAAATGAGACTACATGTTATAGCTGGGACCCTTTTGGATGACAAATCACAGGAAGATTTTCAAAAAGTAAGTTAATATTTAATCGCTATTTGTGAATTTATGAAACCTGTGCCGGTGGAAAAATATTTTGATGTGGGGTGACGTCCTCAAACAATCACATGGCATGTTTTCACTGTAATAGCTACTGTAAATCAGTGTAGTTAGATTAACAAGAATTTAAGCTTTCAACCGATATAAGAGAATTTAAGCTTTCAACCGATATAAGACACTTGGTATGTACCTAAATGTTTAATATCTATAATTCTTAGGATTATTTATTTGAATTGCGTGCCGTTCAGTTTCACCAGAAGTTGTCCCACCTAGCAGGACGCCTAGCCCTAAGGGATCAGACCCTTTTTTAAATGTTTTGCCTAAAATGACATACCCAAATCTAACTGCCTGTAGCTCAGGACTTGAAACAAGGATATGCATATTATTGACACCATTTGAAAGGAAACACTTTGAAATTTGTGTAAATATGAAATTAATGTAGGAGAATATTTTGGTTCCATCTTTGAAATGCAAAAGAAAGGCAATACATTGATAGGATCCTATGTGTAATTTAGATGTTATCCACAAGATGGCAGAAGTGTGTGTGCAAAGTTTCAGACTGATTTAGTGAATAATTAAATCACTACACCGAATTTGGTATCAACTCTGTCAGGAGATTGCCCAAATGTGCCGAATTGGTCAATTTGTACATTTTCAAGTACATAAATATAGACAACATACAAAAATGCTATGGTAATAAAAAAATATAAGTCATACAAGATGGATCATTAGCTTTCCTACAGAAAATACACTAACCTTCACACATCTAGATGGCCGTGCGGGGTGGGTGTGGAGCCAGAGACAGCAGTGGGGTCAAACTGTAGAACCCAGTTCCTACTTTTGAATATAACAAAACGACACTACATTTCATCCCTGGGTCCCTCAAGATGACAAATCAGAGCAAGATTAATGAATGTAAGTACATTATATACCTCAGAGGTGAATGTATCAATTCAGTTGCCGTGATAAAAGTGTTTTGTTGTTGTGCACTCTCCTTTTTGCTGTAACAGCTACTGTCAATTGGACACTGCAGTTAGATTAAAAACTTGTTATGGCTAGGAGTCCCTCAAAAGGAACACCCCCCCATTCAGCTGAAAAGGTGGGGTGGGAAATTCAAAAAATATATTTTTAAAATATTTAACTTTCACACATTGACAAGTCCAATACAGCAAATGAAAGATAAACATCTTGTTAATCTACCCATCGTGTCCGATTTTTAAAATGTTTTACAACGAAAAACACAACATATATTTATGTTAGATCACCACCAAATCCAAAAACACACGCCAAAGATAGTCACAAAAGCAGAAATATAGATAAAATGAATCACTAACCTTTGATTATCTCCATCAGATGACACTCATGTTATAAATGTATTGTGTGTTTTGTTCGATAATGTGCATATATATATATATATTTTTTAAACTCAGTTTACATTGGCGCGTTACGTGCAGTAATGTTTTGATTCCAAAACATCCGGTGATTTTGCAGAAATACTCACAATAAACATTGATAAAAGATGCAAGTGTTATTCACAGAATTAAAGATAAACGTATCCTCTATGCAACCGCAGTGCCAGATTTCAAAAAAACTTTACGGAATAAGAATAATCTGAAAACGGCGCTCAGAACCCAAATTAGCTAAAGGAATAGCCGCCATTTTGGCGGCAACAGAAGCTACAGAAGACACTATAAATATTCACTTACCTTTGAATATATTCTTCAGAAGGCAGTCCCAGGAATCCCAGTTCGACAATAAATTACTGATTTGTTCCATAAAGTTCCATAAAGCCCATCATTTAGCCACTTGTTGTTAGCTTGTTCAGCCCAGCATTCAATCTTCAAAAAGCACATGCAATTCCTCCAGACAAAAACTCAAAAAGTTCCTTTACAGGTCATAGAAAGAAGTAAAATTATGTATGCAATTGGGATGTTTTAAACATTAATCATCAATAAGGTTCCAACCAGAGAATTTCATTGTCTGAAGAAAAGCTTTGGAACTAAAGCATACTCTCTCGTGACCGCACGCAATGAGACCAAGGCTTTCTGCCAGACCACTCAGTAAAAGAGCTACTATGAGCCCCTCCTTTATAGTAGAATCATACAACCAGAATCTAAAGACGGTGCATCTTGTGGAAGCCCTAGGAAGTGCATGCACATCCATAACTAACATGAACTTCAAATGGCACTGTTTTGAAAATCGAGTACTCACTTCCTGTTTGGATTTCTTCTCAGGTTTCTGTCTGCCATATGAGTTCTGTTATACTCACAGACATAATTCAAACAGTTTTAGAAACTGCAGAGTGTTTTCTATCCACCAGTAATAATAATCTGCATATATTCCCATCTGGGACAGAGTAGGAGGCAGTTAAGTTTGGGCACGCAATTCATCCAAAGTGAAAATGCTGCCCCCTATCTCTAACAATAATTTAAGCTTTCTGCCCATATAAGACATGTCTATGTCCCGGAAAGTTAGCGGTTGTTTACAACGTTTTCTAGTCACATTATCACATTTTGAGCAACAACTGTCCTAATTTAGTGACACCGATCCCGTAGAGGATAACCTGATACTCTCATACTTAACTTTTCTTTGAATCTTTCTGGCGCAGGCGTTCCACGAGCGACCCACCTCGACAACATCCGGTGAAATTGCAGAGCGCCAAATTCAAAATACAGAAATAGTCATAATAAATATTCATAAAAAATGCAAGTGTTATACATCGGCTTAAAGATGAACTTCTTGTTAATCCAGCTGCTTTGTCAGATTTCAAAAAGTCTTTACGGCGAAAACATAACATGCGATTATCTGAGGACAGCTCCCCGCTTACAAAAGCACACAAACATTTTACAACCAAGTAAAGGAATTAGAGAAGTCAGAAATAGCTATAAAATTAATCACTTACCTTTTATGCCCTTCATATGATTGCAGTCACAAGAGTCCCAGCTACACAATAAATGTTAATTTTGTTCGATAAAGTCCCTCTTTATATCAAAAAAACTCTGTTTTGGTGGCGAGTTTTCTTCAGTAATCCACTGGCTCAAAGGCGGTCAAAACATGCAGATGAATACATCCTAATAGTACCGGTAAAGTTTGTCAAAATATGTCAAACAATGTTTATAATTAATCCTCAGGTTGTCAATTGTCTAAATAATTCATCAATTTTGGGGGGCGGCAGGGTAGCCTAGTGGTTAGAGCATTGGACTAGTAACCGAAAGGCATTTGAACGTAAACATTCATTTTTTAAAAATCAAAATGAGTCTTTTGGCACAAATGCCTCAGGAACATGTGAACTTGCATGTGCCTTAATAACAAACTTGTATTCCATCCACAAATAGTTTTTTTAGCCATGGAAAAAGACAGGAATCTTTCCACTATCCATGATTGGCTGAGATAATGTATGGGCTGGACATGCTGGGAGTTGAGAGTCCTTTTTACCACGTCATTTTTGAACGATGTAATGTTAGCCATCGAGAACTACAAAAGTTTTGCTACTTTTCTCAACAACATTGACGCCCTGAATTTGGCAGGAGTATTGACAGATCAGTAGGGAAAAGTGATGGGCTACTTTCTGCACACGCCACGGTCAGTGTGAACCGGAGTGACTTGACAAAAAGCTGGCCAAACAAGAGATGAAAAAAAATAAAACTGTTTGGCCATAATGACCATAATTGTATTTGGAGGAAAAAGGGGAAAGCTTGCAAGCCGAAGAACACCATCCCAACCATGAAGCATTGGGGTGGCAGCATCATGTTGTGGGAGTGCTTTGCTGCAGGAGGGACTGGTGCACTTCACAAAATAGATGGCATCATGAGGTCTGATGATGAAAATGTGGTTTTGAACAACCAAAGAATTTCTGCACAACTGTCGGAAAATGTCTCAGGGAAGCTCATCTGCATGTCGTCCTCACCAGGGGAAAGTCGTCTGGGCAAGTGGTTTGCTGATTTCAACGTTGTGAACAGAGTCCCCCATAGTGGCGGTGAGGTTATGATATAGGCAGGCATAAGCTACCGACAATGACACAATTGCATTTGATTGATGGCAATTTGAATGCACAGATATACCATTGTCATGCCCTTAATCCCCCACCATCATCTCATCTTTCAACATGATAATGCATGGCCCTTTGTCTCAAGGATCTGTACACAATTCCTGGAATCTGAAAATGTCCCAGTTCTTCCATGGCCTGCATACTCACCACACATGTCAGCCATTGAGCATGTTTGGGATGCTCTGAATCAACTTAGATGACAGTGTGTTCCAGTTCCTGACAATATCCAGCAACTTCGCACAGCCATTGAAGAGGAGTGGGACAACATTCCACAGACCACAATCGACAGCCTGATCAACTCTATGCGAAGGAGATGTGTTACGCGGCATGAGGCAAAATGGTGGTCACACCAGATACTGACTCTTTTTCTGATCTGTGCACTACTTTTTTTTAAGGTATCTGGGACCAACATGTGCATATCTGTATTCCCAGTCATGTGAAATCCATAGATTAGGGCCGAATGAATGTATTTCAATTGACTGATTTCCTTATATGAACTGTAACTCTGTAAAATCTTTGCAATTGTTTCATGTAACATTTATATTTTTATTCAGTGTACAGTACTTTACATCTACTTTCCCAATGTGCAAGTGGATCTGTATTGTAGATCATGTGCTATTTACAGAACAGATGGTGGCTTTGCTCTAACCCACCTTGGATTGAAATGCATAGAATCCGCCCAACGACCAATTTTTCAAAGAACAGTCTGAAACTCCTCCATTCATGAGATTGTACTGTCAGGGGAATAACTGTGTTTCAAGCCTGTCAGTCTTCCTGCCCTCCCGCTGGACCCAGATTCACAGATACAAAGAGTGAATAGATAAATACCCTCTTGCTTGTAATATATGACTCTTGGTTTGATTATTTGTCTGTGGGTTCAATGGCTGGTCAGCCTGTAATGTCCCACCTGTCATCTCCCTATCCAAGCTCATCCTACAGTGCATGACAGTTAATCCACAGGGATGGGCCAAGGAGGCAGAAGTACAAACTAGCCTTAGCATTGGAATTCGGGCTGGGCTGAGAGGAAAGTCTCCTTCTTTGCATTACAGTCAGTGCTTTGGGCAATTTACGTCATGAAACATCCTCAAGCTAGAAGTTTCTTTCAAGAGTGGCAGAGAAAGCATTGAGAGGTCTTGTGAGGTGGCTCATTAATTGTACTTAACCATCAGTGACGGGCTATTCCTTTCAATAGAAATGGTACTACAATCCTAAGGCATTTACCTACCTTTGACTGGAAATTAATATTTATGGTGGCTGCTCAAGCACTGATTTATGTTGTTTTTCTTGCAACAGCTAAAAATAATGCAGTAGCTCCACCATAGGCAGGTCTCTCCTCCCCTTGCTTCAGAGATGGATTTGCATACAAGAACACACACACACACACACGGTCATTCATGCAGATATACAAACACAGGTCTATACAGAAAAACACATGATGTAGACAGAAACAGCACATTAACAGAAACCACAGAAGAGACAAATGTAATCTGGTGAAGGAGGGTGAGTTAATGAGTTGCTTGTTAGCTGATATATTTTCATAGGTTCGGGGAGACAAAGGTCTAAGAGGACGTGCCATGACAAGGTGTGAGGCGAGCAAAATAAAGTTAATAGGCACTTTGTCACCGAGCAGACCTCAGAGTGGGGCCCAGCCTCTGTGGCCTATTTAACAAATAAGAGCAAGGAGAAAGTATTTGCTTCAGTATAATCAGTGGTTATACAGCGTTGAGTCAGGTTGATTTGGCAAGGGGAAGGAAGTAAGAGAACACCGATGAATGGGAGCACAATTAGGGTACAAGGAGGGATGGATTCTCACCTACTGTACTAGAATAAATGTGAATTAAATTATTAATGTGATAATAACCTACCACATTAGGGACCCATCCAGGAAATCTACTTGGAATTCCCACCCAGGACGTCTACTTGAAACGGTGCCTGGGAAAGTCCTGCATCATCAAACCCTACACACCCCAGCCACGTGGTCATTCCCTTACCGTCGGGCAGACGGTATCTGAGCATGAGTTCTCATACCAATGGGCTCAGAAGCCATCAGACTGTTGAACACTTGAACTGGACTGACCACCTGCACTGACTCTCCTCACCTTAGCACGCACGCACGCACATACACACACACACACACACACGTTGCCTTCAGAAAGTATTCGCACCCCTTGACTTTTTCCACATTGTATTGTGTTACAAAGTGGGATTCAAATGGATTTAATTGTCATATTCAGTCAATGTCAAAATAAAGTGCTAATACATATTGGTTAGATAAGTATTCACCCCCTGAGACAAAAGATGTTCTAAACACTTTGGCAGTGATTACAACTGTAAGTCTTTCTTTCTAAGTGCTTTCTACACCTGGTTTGTACAGTATTTGCCTATTATTCTTTTTACAATTCTTCAGGCTCTGTCAAGATGGTTGTTGATCGTTGCTAGAAAGCCATTTTTGGGTCTTGCCATAGATTTTCCAGAAACTGTAACTGGGCCACTCAGGAACATTTAATGTCTTCTTGGTAAGCAACACCAGTGTAGATTTGACCTTGTGTTTTAGGTTATTGTCCTGCTGGAAGGTGAATTTGTCTTCCAGTGACTGTTAGAAAGCAGACTGAACCAGGTTTTCCTCTAGGATTTTGCCTGTGCTTAGCTCTATTCCGTTTCTTTGTCTTAAAAAACCTTGCCGATGACAAGCATAACCATAACATGATGCAGCCACCACCATGCTTGAAAATATGAAGACTAGTACTCAGTGATGTGTTAGATGTGCCCCAAACTTAACACTTTGTATTCAGGACAAAATGTTAATTTCTTTGCCACATTTTTTGCAGTATTACTTAAGTGTCTTGTTGCAAACAGGATGCATTTTTTAGAATATTGTTTATTCTGTACCGGCTTCCTTCTTGTCACTCGGTCATTTAGGTTAGTGTTCTGGAGTAACTGCAATGTTGTTGATCCATCCTAATTTTTCTCATATCGCAACCATTATACTCTGTTTTAAAATCACCATTGGCCTCACAGTGAATCCCTGAGCAGTTTCCTTCCTCTCCGTTAACTGAGTTAGGAAGGATGCCTGTATCTTTGCAGTGACTGGGTGTGTTGATACACCATCCAAAGTGTAATTAATAACTTCACCATGCTTAACGGGATGTTCAGCAGCAGCTTTTTTTAAATTTATTTTAAATTTTTTTTTACACATCTACCAATCGGTGCCTTTCTTTGCGAGGCACTGAAAAACCTCTCTGGACTTTGTGGTTGAATCTGTGCTTGAAATTCACTGCTTGAATGAGAGACCTTACAGATAATTGCATATGTGGGGTACAGAGATGGGGTACTCATTCAAAATTCATGAGTCAGATTCCATGCAACTTATTATGTGATTTGTAAAGCACATTTTTACTTCTGAACTTATTTAGGCTTGCCATAACAAAGGGGTTGTAAACGTATTGATCAACTTCTTAATTTAAAAAATGTTCTACAAACAAAATTCCACTTGACACAAAATCTCAATTGAATCAATTGTAAATTCAGGCTGTAACAAAACAAAATGTGGAAAAAGTAAAGGGGTGTGAATACTTTCATGCTACACACATCACAATTGCTGCTACCAGACTCCTATTTACCATTGCTAATACTGTACAATTTTAACACTTGCCCCCCAATCCTTCCTTTCCCTCATACATGTGTAAATATTGTACTATAAATTGTCTCCCTCCTGTATTATACTTATGCTAAAAATTTGATTCTAGTCTACTGAGTCATTTACTTTATGTTCGTATTTGTATTTTTTATTATTTCCTATTGTTGCTGCATTGTCAAGAAGGAACCTGCAAGTAAGCATTTTGTTTGACGGTGTACAGTATATCATGTGTTTCCTGTACATATCAGTAATAACTAGATATTAAAACTAGATATTCGGAGGCAAGTATAATTCTGGTAACATATCTGGACACATAATAATGCATATAATAATGTATATCAAATGAAAGTCAAAGATAAATCCATACACCAGTAAGGATACAATGTAATTAAAGCATTAAGATACAATTCCGTCTCCCACCATTCATATTGTATTTGGCTTCATAGTGGCTCAGCCCCCAGGCATGTAACATTAACTCCCTTTAGTTGAATAATTGTCACAGTAGGCGAGCTTCGAGGTACATTAGGACACAAAGTCATCAGGTTGCCGTCTTCCAGTGTGATCATTACCAAAGGAGAGATATGCCCACGTTTTCTGCTCTCTCTTCCCCCATCTCTCTTCCCTTCCACAAGAGACATATTGAAGTGAGACGACATGGATTATAGATAACATATAGGAGGACCTCTGCTTTTCGCAATACTAGCTAGAATTTACTGCTGGTTGCAACTGTGTGTAGTAATGAAATGATATGTCTAATTCTGAAAAGAATGCAGTGTCTTTGCAGAGATGTGAAGGCAATTTAAATTACCAAGCGAAGGACAGAAGCCATTTTAATATGCAAATGAGGAGACAAGTGTATTTGTCAAGTGCATTTTCTCTGACCGTAGGTTGTCTTTTCTGCATCGTAGGGGGGAAGTTGCAAGAGGATTTTCCATTTAAAAACCGGGATATGAGTTAGAAATCTTGTTAAAAGTTATTGGCACCAACATATCTCTCTGGTGAAGAAAATGGCTATGAAATGACCCTGCTTTTGATTTAGAAGGGAAAGCTCGGTTACAAGCTCAATTCTAGGCAATCACACATAACACAATAAGAATCCAGTGTGGAGCCCCCACTCTTCTCCATTACAATTTTTTAATTTGCTCAGAAACAAAGACATCTCACAGGAAGAGATAAAGACTGCTGCCAGTCAAACCATGAAAACAATACTATAGTATATTATGGTGTAAATACTATAGCATTCACTGTAGTGTTTAAAAAAAAACTTTACTGTAGTATTCACTGTAGTGTTGTGTGGACTAAAGTCTGCAAAAGCACTACTGTGAATACAGTAGTATTTCTTGTAGTATACTGTGGTATTTACAGTTAACTATAGTATAAATACTGTAGTAAAATACATTTGTAGTATACTGCACAAAAATGTAAATGCAACATGCAACAATTTCAAAGATTTTACTGAGTTACAGTTCCAATAAGGAAATCTGTCAACTGAAATAAATAAATGAGGCCCTAATCTATGGATATCACATCACTGGGAATACAGATATGCATCTGTTGGTCACAGTTACCTTAAAATAAAAAGGTAGGGCGTGGATCAGAAAACCAGTCAGTATCTGGTGTGACCACCGTTTGCCTCATGCAGTGCGACACATTTCCATCGCATAGAGTTGTTTAGGCTGTTGATTGTGGCCTGCAGAATGTTGTCCCACTCCTCTTCAATGGCTGTGTGAAGTTGCTGGATATTGTCAGGAAGTGGAATCAGGAAGATCTGATTAATGTTCAGCTTCCAGGAATTGTGTACAGATTCTTGCGAATTACAATTATTTCCGTTGTCCATATCTTATGTCATATCTTATGTCTACCCATACCATAACACCCCACTGCCACCATTGGGCACTCTGTTCATAATGTTAACGTCAGCAAACTGCTCGTCCATACACGTGGTCTGCGGTTGTGAGGCTGGTTGATGTACTGCTTGTGGACTAAGGAAATGGAGGACCGAGCACGCCACCATTCTCATCGATGGGGATGTAGTGGAGCAGGTTAAGAGCTTCAAGTTCCTTGGTGTCCACATCACCAACAAACTAACATGGTCCAAGCACACCAAGAAAGTCATGAAGAAGGCACAACAAAACCTATTCCCCCTCAGGAGACTGAAAAGATTTGGCATGGGTCCTCAGACCCTCAAAAGGTTCTACAGCTGCACCATTGAGAGGATCCTGATTGCATCACTGCCTGGTATGGCAACTACTCCGCCTCCGACTGCAAGGCACTACAGAGGGTAGTGTGTACTTCCCAGTACATCACTGGGGCCAAGCTTCCTGCCATCCAGGACCTCTATACCAGGCGGTACCAGAGGAAGGCCCTAAAAATTGTCAAAGACTCCAGCCACCCTAGTCATAGACTGTTCTCTCTGCTCCATATTGCAAGCGGTACCAGAGCGACAAGTCTAGGCCCAAGAGGCTCCTAAACCGCTTCTACCCTCAAGCCATAAGACTCCTGAACATCTAATCAAATGCCTACCCAGACTATTTGCATTGCCCCAAACACACACACACTTTTACGCTGCTGCTACTCTCTGTTATTATTTATGCATAGTCACTTTAATAACTCTACCTACATGTACATATTACCTCAATTACCTCGACTAAACGGTGCCCCTGCACATTGACTTGGTACCAGTACCCCCTGTATATAGCCTTGCTATTGCTATTTTACTGCTTCTCTTTAATTATTTGTTACTTTTATTTCTTATTTTTTGGGGGGGTATTTTTTTTACTGCGTTGTTGGTTAAGGGCTTGTAGGTAAGCATTTCACAGTAAGGTCTACACCTGTTGTATTCGGCGTATGTGACAAATACAATTTTACCAAATTCTCTAAAATGACGTTGGAGGTGGCTTATGGCAGAGAAATTAACATTAAATTCTCTGGCAACAGCTCTGGTGGACATTTCTGCAGTTAGCATGCCAATTACACACTCCCTCAAAACCTGAGCCATCTGTGTGTTGTGTGACAAAACTCTACATTTTAGTGGCCTATTATTATCCCCAGCACAAGGTGTACATGTGTAATGCTCATGCTGTTTAATCAGCTTCTTGATATACCATACCTGTCAGGTGGATGGATTATCTTGGCAATTGAGAAATGCTCACTAACAAAATGTAAACAAAATGCCAGCCAATTTTAGAGGAATAATACTACTAATTTCTAAAATTAACTGCCAATATGCCAACATTCCATTCACAGAACGCAATCAATACACAACTATACACTGGCTGAAATTAGTTAATGATAGGACTTATACAAGTTCTAAATAAAATAAAATCTAATTCAATTGTATTTGTCACCATCTTTGGAAACAACAGGTGTAGACTAACAGTGAAATGCCTACTTACGTGTCCTTTTCCAACAAAGCAAAGTTAAAGATAAAGATGCACAATTCAATAACAAATGGAAATAGTGACACAAGTAATGAATGCCAAGTGAATAACGAATAACTATAACAAGTTAAACAAAAGAACATGTCTATATAGTACCAGTACTGAGTCAATATGCAGGGGTACGAGGTAACTGACTATGTACATATCATCCTGAGACCTGAATATAACGTGTTTAAGTGTTAAAGAAATATATGTTAACTATATTTTTTCAATAAAATATATTGGTATTTATATTTAATTGTAAGTGGAAAATTATCCTTTGTGGTGGTCATTAGGACATAAATATAAAAATAAAAAAAACTTTACAGTCAATGGGTACAGTAGTTGAAAAACATAGTTGTGGCATCCGGGTGTCCACTACAGAGGAAATTTCTTGATAGGCTCTTATTTAGCTTTTAGCAAAACAAGCATTTAACAAAACAAGCGATTAGCAAAACAAGCAGTCATTGTGTAGAGAATCATTGTACCATCTGTGAAATATATTTTCCATAAGCAAAAAATATTGTATTTTCAGTTGTTTGAAGCTGGTGTACAAAACCTAAAGTAAAAGATGCAAAAACTAAACTTAAGAATGGAAAGCATATAAATAGCGCACATAGAAGAGCTTCAACGCTTCTTAGACTTGCTTTCAATGAGAATGACCGATGTATAACTCAGAGTTCTATTTTAATTTGGTCGGGTCGCCCGAAAAGTTACATATTGTATCTTTAGCCCTCCTGCTGTGTTCCGGTCGAATTGGACCGATGTACAAGTTCTCTCTCTGAAAAATGTAGTTCATTTAATCTGATTGTCATAAGGTTCCATGACTTTGTCCACACGGCATCTGAACTCACAAAATTAAATTTGGGGTGTTTTATTTAACTTTTGTACACCTGTGGTGTTCCTGGGTCAAAAAAGACCGGTCATTAGAAATTAATGGGTGAGACTACAATTAGTGTATAAAATTGAGTCCAGGCACATGCCCATTCATCAGATGGACACACTTCCTCTCCCAGACCCCCACATGCATGTGTGTTTGAGCACACACACACACATACACACACACACCTCCCTCCCCTTCTTGGCTTCCATGGCAACCCCCACCTTTCCCCAATAGAATCTTTCCCCCACGGGAACCACACCTTTTGGCATTCTCACAAACAATCGCAACATTGTTTCAATATATCTTTTCTCGCAGCTCTGGTATATAAAGCTTTTTTGAGGCCTTGCTCACAATTCATTCTGTGGCATTACCAAATGACCAAACGATATACTGTATGTGAGACTCTTGATCATATCTTTGATCATGACACTGGTGAGGAGGAGAGAGTTCTTGTTGAACTTTGACACAAAGTAGTCTGTGATAAATAGCACAATATGTTTAATCTGAGTATTTGTTATAGTCATAATAATCATTTTTTTTAAACTCAAGATCGAGTTGTATGAGCTTTGGTCAATGAGGCCTACAGGCCATAATTAGCAAATAGAAGTTCAAAACTTGTAATGTTCAAAAGAACTTAAGTTGATAAAAAGATCTAACACAACAGTAGGTGATAATATATGTATTATTATGGATATATAATCAGCTATAATGGGGCGGTCATTTTGGACCGGGAACACAGAATTAATTAACATTAATTAACGAACACAGCTAGATTTTACATTAAAAATCATCATCAATTGGCTGAAAAGTATGAAAGGTAGAGGCCTCATAGTATGTTTGTTTTTTAAGGTAAATTTCAATTCACCCCAGAATCATTTTTTACGGTAGAGTATTGACTTTAGGTTTTTCCAGTCATGTTCTTCCACACTGATATCGACAAACCATTTCTGTATGGACTTCGCTTTGTGCATGGGGAAATTGTCATGCTGAAACAGGAAAGGGCCTTCCCCAAACTGTTGCCACAAAGTTGGAAGCACAGAATCATCTAGAATGTCATTGAATGCTGTAGTGTTAAGATTTCCCTTCACCGGAACTAAGGGAGGGGCCTAGCGTGAACCATGAAAAACAGCTCCAGAGCATTATTCCTCCTCCACCAAACTTTACAGTTGGCACTATGCATTCGGGCAGGTAGCATTCTCCTGGCAACTGCCAAACCCAGATGATGAGTTTATATTTTTGTTCAGTGTAGCTTCATTATGGGCAATTAAATATATTGTTTTTATTAAAATCAATTATAGAAATAGAAAGATTAACTCCAGTCCTCCTCCTCCTCCTCTTCACACTCTCCCTCTCAAGCTGAACAGGACATCAGTAGGCCTAGTCCGCATGCACAGATATCGCATTTTCTTTTTTTACAAATTGTCTTGCCTCCTGAAGTGCCACCGTACACAGCACAGTCATTGGTTAGGCAGCACAAAAGGGTTAACATTAGCAAGAGCAGGTCAGGCCAGGGCTCATGATTGTGAACGCCTATCCATTGCCGTGTGTAAAGCAGTGTAGCCTAGTTTTATATACACCATCTCAGCAGTGCAAAAACATCTTGGGAAGGAACTACATTTTCTTAGAAATATAACTCTGCTTCTCCGAGCATGCTCTTCGTATAGCCTAAAGCCATATCCTGGATTCTACACGCGGCAGTGTCATTGGAAAGTGGGATTTCACCGATTTTTGTAGGAGTAGTTGGGCCTAAAACCTCTGGGCAAGCATCCATGACTGAGGGCATGACCAGCTTTTCAACTATAGTGAAAGGAGCCTGGCACTTGGAAATGTTATTAGAGAGTAAGTATGAAAACATCAGTAAAAACAATTTGTCTGTGAAATTATTGTGCAGCATTTTTGTTTGGTTGGTCATCTCTTTTTTGTAAAAAAAATAATCGTCAGGTTTATTCTTGAAATGTGGATGTGGGCAGCTGTTATTTGAAACAAATGTGTTTGTGTGTTTGGTGTAGCTATACTCAGTCTTGGCAGCACAATTTGTTTACTGCGGCATGCATAGTTCAGCGCATTGCGCAGATAGGCCTAAGGTAAGTATTTATTCAAGTCAAATATCCCGAAGATCACAAAAAAAACCTAAACATATTCAAGACAAATATGCTGCAGATCGGCAAGCATTCCTCCATGGACTGGTGCCAGGGTTTGAGAAAGGCTGGTGTAAACTATGGATCATTTTACTGCAGCATGGTCTCATAGACTAGACGTAACACAGTACATGTAAATCTAGGACAGTGATATTAGTATGGTATGTTATGTTTGGTATGGTTACATAAGACAAATGGTTACTTAAGGTAAAAAAAACAAAAGTACAGTGGTTGGTTGGCCTAATGATGTCTAGCAACCAACTTTAGCATTTGAACTAATTAGCAACTTTTCATCTACTTACTACTTTTTCCTACTTTGCAACTACTTATCATGTTAGCTAACCCTTTCCCTAACCTTAACCCTTTTGCTAACCCTTTCACTAACTAACCTTAACCCTTTAACCTAAGAGACCAGGTTGTTTATTGAGACAACACTAGGTACACTTGATATTGCACCCAGCAGTTAATCAGGGATGAGGGACATCATCGGGAACACATGAAATACTATAATAAGCAACTAATTTTCAAACCCTGAGCAATATGACATTTAATTGATTACAAAAAAAAATACTAAACCCTCCCCCTGACTAAAATTGAAAATGCATGACCCTCTCCCATTTTCCTCCAGGGTAACTATTGTGTCAATTTTGACCTCTCCCTAATAGAGATGGATTTATTTAGTGAAAAGGTTTTGTAGGCACTCTTGTCTATCATAATCACCTAACTGAAACAGTTGTTTTATATCATCATAGCAGCACAGTAGACACAAAGTAGATGTTTTTCTTGCACACAGTGAGGCATAAAGTCTGCCTCTACCAAACCCAATTACTATTTTTAATTAGCTCTATGCATCTTTGTCTGTTTGTCTATTTTGTTGCCTCTCTGACATGCTTGTATCATTCTGCTGAAGTTATTCTACATCGGAAATGTTACCAATTAGTCCTTGCTGTTTTGACTGGAGACTAGTTTTCATATTTCACTTTCGGTCCTACATTTCAACACAATCAGCAGGAGTTCACCATCCCCGACCATTTGATCTGCAGCTCTGAGAGAGTGAGGTTCCCAGTGGTCATGCTGGCTGGAGTTGAGGGGAAGACTTAAGTAGAGCACTGACCACAGCAACATGAAATGGGAATCTGAGAAATGTCCATTCTCTCTAGTGGTTAGGAGTGTGAGATTGATGGTTATAGCCTCATCCCTAATTCCTTATAATAATTAACCTGTCCCTTTAATACCATCTGTGAGAATGTTGTTCATTGAAATCAGCTCAGCGTTCAACACCATTGTGCCCTCCAAGCTCGTCATCAAGCTTAGGACTCTGGGACTGAACACATCCCTCTGCAACTGAATCCCTGGACTTCCTGACTGGCTGACCCCAAGTGGTGAGTGTAGGCAACATCACTTCCGCCACACTGACCATGAACACGTGGGCCCCACAGGGGTGTTTGCTTTGTCCCCTCCTGCACTCCTTGTTCACCCACGACTGCATGGGCACGCATGACTACATGGTGGTAGGCCTGATCACCGGAGACGATGAGATAGCGTACAGGGATGAGGTCAGTGACCTGGCAGTGTTGTGCCGGGACAACAACCTCTACCTCAACATCAGAAAGACCAAGGAGTTGATGGTGGACTACAGGAAACGGGGGTGAGCACGCCGCCATCCACATTGACGGGGATGCAGTGGAGCGGGTCGAGAGATTCAAGTTCCTCGGTGTCCACATCACTAGGCCTTAAAATGGTCTAGACACACGTGCACAGTTGTGACTAAGGGGTGAAGAAGGTTGAAAAGGTTTGGAATGGGCCCTCAAATCCTCAAAATGTTGTGCAGCTGCACCATTGAGAGCATCTTGACTGGTTGCATCACTGCTTGGTATGGCAACGGCAATGGCGAGCTCCCTGCCATCCAGGACCTCTATATCAGGCGGTGTGAAATGAAGGCCCGGAAAATTGTTAAAGACTCAAGCCATCCAAACCATAGACTGTTTTCTTTGCTACCGCATGGAAAATCCTGAACACCTTTGACCTCCAAGCCATAAGACTGCTAAATAGCTAACAAAATGGCTACACAAACTATCTTAGTTGACCCTTGTATTTTATTTTTGCACCCTCACAGGACTGTACACACTCAAGTACACTGACACTCCAACACACACAGACACACGCACACACACACACACACTTCATTTGCTCTCACACATAACATGCATACACATGTATATACAAACACACTCACACACAATCATCATATACACTGCTGCTACTCTGTTTATCATATATCCTGATGCCTTTCACCTTACCCATTTACATATCTACTTCAATCACTCCAGTATCCCTGCACATTGTAAATATGGTATTGGAACTGACCCTGTATATAGCTTACTTACTTCTCCTGTTCTTCGTAAATCTTAATTTTATTTATTTGGTGTTTCTGTTCTATCTTGTGTTATTTTTAGTATTACTTTGATATTGATTATATTGTTGGGTTTATAATTTTCTTAAACTTGCACAAGTGACATTAAAACTTGAAACTTGAAACACCATCTGAGCTTTAAGAATCATTATTCACACCAAGGCTTGTACTCATAGAACTTGCATAAAAGAGGGACATGTTCTGCTATGAGCTGGCAGTCTAGTCTATGCTGCCGCTGTCTGTTTCCTTTCGAGTGAATTGCCCATGTGGGTATATGGCCCGTTTTCTTTAGTTCCTCATGCTCGCTCTTTGGCTTGCCACAGTACTTTCCATAGGGCCAAATTGCATTCCAAAAACTATTTTTACAGCTGAATTTAATTTGTTAAGGCTGGTCGAGAGTGCAACAGCATGTAAGATTAATGTGCTAGATATGAACCTCCATGCAAGCCAATCAATATTTTAGGGGTTTTTACTAAGTGTCCCTCAATGGGCGCTGGAGTATGGATGCTACTGAGATCAATGGGCGCTGGAGTATGGAAGCTACTTAAATCAATGGGCGCTGGAGTACGTGTCCTACTTAGATCAATGGGAGCTGGAGTATGGCACTACTTAGATGAATGGGCACTGGAGTATGGGACCTACTTAGATCAACGGGCACTGGAGTATGGATCCTACTTAGATCAATGGGCGCTGGAGTATGGCTCCTACTTAGATAAATGGGACCTGGAGTATGTATCCTACTTAGATCAATGGGCGCTGGAGTATGCATTCTACTTAGATCAAAATCAGCTTCTCTTACTACTCTCCCTTATTCCTGGTCTCTATTGCAAAATAGATATCATCTCAATGACACTAACCTAGATAGAAAGGTTACATAATGATCACGTGGAAAGGAAATGCAATGCAGACATGGCCACTGTATCTGTGCAGCTTTCAGAAATCTATCAATATTTCAGAAATCTACCACCACATGGGTAATTTAAAGATGCTCATGTTAATAATAACTTGGCAAAAGACAGCAATGATGGAAGCAAAAGCCCTGTCAAATATGTTGCATTCAAGCAGTAATTGTGGTAATATCTGATGACTCTAAAGCTCATTCTTTCTTTCATGTTAAACTCTGAGTTTTTCTAACCTTCTGATAACCTTACATTGGAGACTTCTCACACATACCACTGCCAAAACCAATGCATGCAACTAAATTGAATATTTCACCGATATCATACAGTGGGGCAAAAAGTATAAAGTCAGCCACCAATTGTGCAAGTTCTCCCACTTAAAAAGATGAGAGAGGCCTGTAATTTTCATCACAGGTACACTTCAACTATGACAGACACAATTATTTAAAAAATCCAGAAAATCACATTGTAGGATTTTTAATGAATTTATTTGCAAATTATGGTGGAAAATAAGTATTTGGTCAATAACAAAAGTTTATCTCAATACTTTGTTATATACAGTGCCTTGCGAAAGTATTCGCCCCCCTTGAACTTTGCGACCTTTTGCCACATTTCAGGCTTCAAACATAAAGATATAAAACTGTATTTTTTTGTGAAGAATCAACAACAAGTGGGACACAATCATGAAGTGGAACGACATTTATTGGATATTTCAAACTTTTTCAACAAATCAAAAACTGAAAAATTGGGCGTGCAAAATTATTCAGCCCCTTTACTTTCAGTGCAGCAAACTCTCTCCAGAAGTTCAGTGAGGATCTCTGAATGAGCCAATGTTGACCTAAATGACTAATGATGATAAATACAATCCACCTGTGTGTAATCAAGTACCAAGATGGCATAGCAGTTCAGACGTCTTTTGTCCTCGTCTTGTCGTGTCCTGTATATATATATATTTACAACTTTTTTCACATACATTTTATTTTTATTTTCCATCAACTCATCTTCAAAACACTCTCCTGCAACCCGCCTCACCAATTTATATTTATAAAAAAGTATTATTTACCTCAAATCTGTAATCCTCCAAGAAGCTAGCCAGAAACTCCAAGAAGCTAGCCTGAAACTAGCCAGAAGCTAGCCAGGAGCTAGCGAGAAGCTAGCCCAGAAGCTAATCCAGAAGCTAGTTCAGAAGCTAGTTAGCTTCTTTACTGGCAAATCGTTAGTAATTCAGCTAACCACGGTTTGTGGTCATCAGCTATCCTTTAGCTCGAAAATCTATCGCCAGTTTTGTACGGCGCAGCGCGGCTCGGAACGGAACATACCGGACCAATTTTTCTCTCCATGTCCCTGGATTTCAACTGCTCTCTGGACATTCATACCCGGATCTCACAGCTAGCTAGCTGCTATCCGTGTGACTATCGGCTTTCGTCGATTCCGGAGCAAACATCAATTATTCCGGAGCTAGCCAGCTCCGTCAATCACTCCTGAGTTCCATCAATCACTCCTGGGCTGCAGTCACCTATCCGGACCCGTTTTACTGCCTACGCGGAGCCCCACCGGGCCTTCACAACTGGACTGCCGACGTTATCTACCCGAAGGAGATCCGGCTGGCTCCTCCGTCGCGACGTTACCTGAACGCCCATCGCAAAGTTCAAGGGGGCCGAATACTTTCGCAAGGCACTATACCCTTTGTTGGCAATGACAGAGGTCAAACGTTTTCTGTCTTCACAAGGTTTTCACACACTGTTGCTGGTATTTTGGCCCATTCCTCCATGCATATCTCCCCTAGAGCAGTGATGTTTTGGGGCTGTTGCTGGGCAACACAGACTTTCAACTCCCTCCAAAGATTTTCTATGGGGTTGAGATCTGGAGACTGGCTAGGCCACTCCAGGACCTTGAAATGCTTCTTACGAAGCCACTCCTTCGTTGCCCGGGCGGTGTGTTTGGGATCATTGTCATGCTGAAAGACCCAGCCACGTTTCATCGTCAATGCCCTTGCAACAACATTGACGAATACGCTGATTCGGTGTGCGAGTTCATTAGAACGTGCGTTGAAGATGTCGTTCCCATAGCAACAATTAAAACATTCCCTAACCAGAAACTGTGGATTGATGGCAGCATTCGTGTGAAACTGAAAGCGCGAACCACTGCTTTTAATCAGGGCAAGGTGTCTGGTGACATGACTGAATACAAACAGTGCAGCTATTCCCTCCGCAAGGCTATTAAACAAGCTAAGCGTCAGTACAGAGACAAAGTAGAATATCAATTCAACGGCTCAGACACAAGAGGCATGTGGCAGGGTCTACAGTCAATCACGGACTACAGGAAGAAATCCAGCCCAGTCACGGACCAGGATGTCTTGCTCCCAGGGAGACCAAATAACTTTTTTGCCCGCTTTGAGGACAATACAGTGCCACTGACACGGCCTGCAATGAAAACATGCGGTCTCTCCTTCACTGCAGCCGAGGTGAGTAAGACATTTAAACGTGTTAACCCTCGCAAGGCTGCAGGCCCAGACGGCATCCCCAGCCGCGCGCTCAGAGCATGCGCAGACCAGCTGGCCGGTGTGTTTACGGACATATTCAATCAATCCCTATACCAGTCTGCTGTTCCCACATGCTTCAAGAGGGCCACCATTGTTCCTGTTCCCAAGAAAGCTACAGTAACTGAGCTAAACGACTACCGCCCTGTAGCACTCACATCCGTCATCATGAAGTGCTTTGAGAGACTAGTCAAGGACCATATCACCTCCACCCTACCTGACACCCTAGACCCACTCCAATTTGCTTACCGCCCAAATAGGTCCACAGACGATGCAATCTCAACCACATTGCACACTGCCCTAACCCATCTGGACAAGAGGAATACCTATGTGAGAATGCTGTTCATCGACCCTTCAACCTCAGGAGGCTGAAGAAATTTGGCTTGTCACCAAAAGCACTCACAAACTTCTACAGATGCACAATCGAGAGCATCCTGGCGGGCTGTATCACCGCCTGGTACGGCAACTGCTCCGCCCTCAACCGTAAGGCTCTCCAGAGGGTAGTGAGGTCTGCACAACGCATCACCGGGGGCAAACTACCTGCCCTCCAGGACACCTACACCACCCGATGTTACAGGAAGGCCATAAAGATCATCAAGGACATCAACCACCCGAGCCACTGCCTGTTCACCCCGCTATCATCCAGAAGGCGAGGTCAGTACAGGTGCATCAAAGCTGGGACCGAGAGACTGAAAAACAGCTTCTATCTCAAGGCCATCAGACTGTTAAACAGCCACCACTAACATTGAGTGGCTGCTGCCAACACACTGACACTGACACTGACTCAACTCCAGCCACTTTAATAATGGGAATAGATGGGAAATTAAGTAAATATATCACTAGCCACTTTAAACAATGCTACCTTATATAATGTTTACATACCCTACATTATTCATCTCATATGCATACGTATATACTGTACTCTATATCATCGACTGCATCCTTATGTAATACATGTATCACTAGCCACTTTAACTATGCCCCTTTTTTACATAGTCATCTCATATGTATATACTGTACTCGATATCAGCTACTGTATCTTGCCTATGCTGCTCTGTACCATCACTCATTCATATATCCTTATGTACATATTCTTTATCCCCTTACACTGTGTATAAGACAGTAGTTTTGGAATTGTTAGCTAGATTACTTGTTGGTTATTACTGCATTGTCGGAACTAGAAGCACAAGCATTTCGCTACACTCGCATTAACATCTGCTAACCATGTGTATGTGACGAATAAAATTTGATTTGTTGATTTGGATTTGATGGAAGGAGGTTTTCACTCAAAATCTCACGATACATGGCCCCATTCAGTCTTTCCTTTACACGGATCAGTCATCCTGGTCCCTTTGCAGAAAAACAGCCCCAAAGCATGATGTTTCCACCCCCATGCTTCACAATAGGTGTGGTGTTCTTTGGACGCAACTCAGCATTCTTTGTCCTCCAAACACGATGAGTTGAGTTTTTACTAAAAAAGTTATATTTTGGTTTCATCTGACCATATGGCATTCTCCCAATCTTCTTCTGGATCATCCAAATGCTCTCTAGCAAACTTCAGACGGGCCTGGACATGTACTGGCTTAAGCAGGGGGACACGTCTCTGGCACTACAGGATTTGAGTCCCTGGCGGCGTAGTGTGTTACTGATGGTAGGCTTTGTTACTTTGATCCCAGCTCTCTGCAGGTCATTCACTAGGTCCCCCCCGTGTGGTTCTGGGATTTTTGCTCACCGTTCTTCTGATCATTTTGACCCCACGGGGTGAGATCTTGCGTGGAGCCCCAGATCGAGGGAGATTATCAGTGGCCTTGTATGTCTTCCATTTCCTAATAATTGCTCCCACAGTTGATTTCTTCAAACCAAGCTGCTTACCTATTGCAGATTCAGTCTTCCCAGCCTGGTGCAGGTCTACAATTTTGTTTCTGGTGTCGTTTGACAGCTCTTTGGTCTTGGCCATAGTGGAGTTTGGAGTGTGACTGTTTGAGGTTGTGGACAGGTGTCTTTTAAACAGATAACAAGTTCAAACAGGTGCCATTAATACAGGTAACGAGTGGAGGACAGAGGAGCCTCTTAAAGAAGAAGTTTCAGGTCTGTGAGAGCCAGAAATCTTGCTTGATTGCAGGTGACCAAATACTTATTTTCCACCATAATTTGCAAATAAATTCATAAAAATCCTACAATGTGATTTTCTGATTGTTTTTCTCATTTTGTCTGTCTGTCTTGCTCTTGCAGCCCGCACAAACTGACCAATCGGAGGAGAAAGGCCTTGGTCAGGGAGGTGACCAAGAACCTGATGGTCACTCTGATAGAGCTCCAGAGTTCCCCTGTGGAGATGGGGGAACCTTCCAGATTGACAAACATCTCTGCAGTACTCTACCAATCAGGCCTTTACGGTAAATTAGCCAGACGGAAGACTAGTCAGGATCAAGGGAAAGCTGAATGGAGCAAAGCACAGACAGCTCCTTGTTGAAAACCTGTTCCAGAGTGCTCAGGACCTCCAGACTGGGGCGAAGGTCCACCTCACCTTCCAACAGGACATCAACCCTAAGCACACAGCCAAGACAACGCAAGAGTGGCTTCCGGACAAGTCTCTGAATGTCCTTGAGTGGCCCAGCCGGAGCGCGGACCTGAACCCGATCAAACATCTCTGGAGAGACCTCAAAGATAGATACCCAAGAAGATTCGAGGCTGTAATCACAGCCAAAGGAGCTTCAATAAAGTACTGAGTAAATGGTCTGAATGCTTACGTAAATGTGATATTTCCATTTTTACATTTTTATACATTTCCAGACACTTCTAAAAAGCTGTTTTTGCTTTGTCATTATATGGTATTGTGTGTAGATTGATGAGGGAAAAGAACAATTTAATCAATTTTAGAACAAGGCTGTAACACAACAACATTTAGAAAAAGTCAAGGGGTCTGTGTACTTTACAAATGCACTGTACATACAGTACCAGTCAAAAGTTTTAGAAATCCTACTCATTCAAGGGTTTTTATTAATGTTTACTATTTTCTACATTGTAAAATAATAGTGAAGACATCACAACTATAAAATAACACATGTGGAATCATGTAGTAACCAAAGAAAATGTGTTAAACATATCAAAATATATTTTATATTTGAGATTCTTCAAAGTAGCCACCCTTTGCCTTGATGGCGGCTTTGCACACTCTTGGCATCGTCTCAACCAGCTTAATCTGGAATGCTTTTCCAACCGTCTTGAAGGAGTTCCCACATATACTGAGCACTTGTTGGTTGATTTTACTTCACTCTGCGGTCCAACTCATCCCAAACCTTCTCAATTGGGTTGAGGTCGGGCGATTGTGGAGGCCAGGTCATCTGATGCAGCACTCCATCACTCTCCTTCTTGATCAAATAGCCATTACACAGCCTGGAGGTGTTTTGGGTCAATGTCCTAGTTGAAAAACAAATGATAGTCCCACTAAGCGCAAACCAGATGGGATGGTGTATCGCTGCAGAATGCTGTGGTAGCCATGCTGGTTATGTGTGCCTTGAATTCTAAATACATCACTGACAGTGTCACCAGCAAAGCAAAGTGTCACCCCCACACCTCCTCATACATGCGTGATGGTGGGAACCACACATGCGGAGATCATATGTTCACCTACTCTTCGTCTCACAAAGACACGGTGGTTGGAACCAAAAATCTCACATTTGGACTCATCAGACCAAAGGACAGATTTCCACCGTTCTAATGTCCATTGCTCATGTTTCTTGGCCCAAGCAAGTCTCTTCTTCTTATTGGTGTCCTTTAGTAGTGGTTTCTTGGCAAAAATTCCTGATTCATGCAGTCTCCTCTGAATTGTTGATGTGGGGATGTGTATTTTACTTGAGCTATGTGAAGCATTTATTTGGGCTGCAATATCTGAGGCTGCTACCTCTAATGAACTTATCATCTGCAGCAGAGTTAACTCTGGATCTTCCTTTCCTGTGGTTGTCCTCACGAGAACCAGTTTAATCACAGCGCTTTATGGTTGTTGTGACTGCACTTGAAGAAATTTGCAATGCACTCCATGTGGTTTAGAGAATGCCAAGACTGTAAAATGTGTCACCAAGGCAAAGGGTGACTTCTTTGATGAATCTCAAATGTAAATCTATTTTCATGTCTTCACTATTATTCTACATTGTCGAAAATAGTCAAAATAGAGAGAAACCCTTGAATGAGTCGGTGTGTCCAAACTTTTGACTGCTACTGTACATTTCAGTCTTCCTGACTGTTTGATTTTTTTTTTTATAGTTACAGTATGTCAGCTTCTGTGAACATCTCTGTCTATAAAATCAAATTAATACGTGAAATAAGGCTATTTTATAGAATAGTTCCCTAAAAGTCAATTACTAAATGGACATTTACAGTGTAAATGCTCACTTCTCACTGGAGTTCCTTTAGTTTAAAAAGAGATTCGTATTGTCTGTGAATCTACAACAAGGATGCATTGTGAGTATTCTACTTGTTTAATTAAGAGTGATATAACCATACATTTTTAAAATGTGGGTTTTATGATCCCCTGACATTGACCGATTTGAAACTCATTTTAAAAGATGAGATAGTAAACAGACAGAGGTTAACAATTGACCTGTATTGACTTGCCTATTAATGAAATATGCACAGCATCAGTCAAAGCAGAATTAATGAAATTGTACATTTAACTGAAGTTATGTTTTAACAAATATGGGCATAGCTTCACTGAATGTACTAGAGTGAAGGGTGATGGTGATGATGACAACAAATATATGACAAAACAGTTGTATTGATAAGGGTAATAACCATAGTGATACCAACAAATACAATAGTTTTAGGTAGTGTGTAACAATGTGTAGGCAACTTACGCTATACATAGACTATACCTATCAATGCAACTTATTTTTGTAAAGTTGGACCAGTGTAATTTATGAATGTACTTATTATTTGTGTTGTTAATAGAAAGGTTTTCAGATAGCCTATAAAGCACAGTAGCATTTAGCAGCCATGTTGAGTCTTCTCCTCACAGCATCCATTCGCAATCTTGTTTGAGTGAGCCAGGAGCAAGAGAGGGGCCTCATCCATTTCACATTCTAATTCCTCTCATAATGGCATGAAAATATGCTCTTGCCTTTGCTCTTGTGTTTTTGTTCAGAGCCCCGGAGGGACATCTTCCAAAATAAAGGCATAAGCAATTCCACCTAGCATACTGATAGGAAACGACAGAATCTCAGGGTTATTATAAAGGCTGCACTATGCCTTGTTGCAGGCTAAACATCTCTCAAGCTGCCTTATGAGATTCATTAAACAAATGATTTAACATTTAACAAATGGCATTTTGATCTCATCCCAGCAATAACCAATGTAAGTAATCATTTTAGATGTATGTGGGGCAGTAACGGTTGCCAGCGCTGCTCTCTGCTGTTTTAATGAGACTGTCCACTTTTCCCTTTCATCCCTAAACAATTATCTGCTTTGCCCGAGGAACACAGAGAATAATTGCTTTGTGTCTCTGTGTGTTTTACAATCCTGCATTCCTCAAATATTGTGGGTAATTTATCTAAAGAGCTTACAATGTTTTCTGAGTAGGTGTACAGTCTGAAATGTTAAAATTGGCCTCTCCAATGATACAACTGGATTGATTGGTAGGCACACTTTTATCGAGTCTACTATGTCAGTGTGTACACGAAGAGTATATGCATAGGTCCGTGAAAGTAGAGTATGGGAAGGCTTGATGAAACTTTGAAAGTTCTTGAAATGTTCCGGATTGACTCACCTTCATGGCTTAAAGTAATGATGGACTGTCATTTCTCTTTGCTTATTTGAGCTTTTCTTGCCATAATATGGACTTGGTCTTTTACCAAATAGGTTTATCTACTGTATACCACCCCTATCTTGTCACAACACAGCTGATTGGCTCACTTTATACAAGGCACACCTGTTAATTGAAATGCATTTGCTAGCTAGCCAGCTAAGAATCAGAGCAAAGGTAGATAGCTGATACAGCCTGGTATCTTCAATCAGAAAGGAATAGGTGAAACATGAATATGTTTGCTAGATGGCTAGCTATATGAGGTAAGAAAATATTTAATGTAACAAATAATTAGGGTCTCCTGGAAACATTGACCAACACTTTGGATCCTAGCCTGTCAATAATTCCCTCATGGCTCATTCATTCGTCATGTCAAACAACAATGCATTCAAGGTGCTGCCCACTATATTCCAACTATTAGAATAATAATTTAATTTGTATGATTCCAACAGTTCACCAATTAACTAGGCCTGGATTGTTTGTCCATATCCTGGAGAGCAGGACTGGCACAGAGTGGAAATGATAACAAAGGTGAAGGAAATGCAGAAAATAATTTTTGTTTGAAGTTGGATAGAACAGTATAGAACCATCAGAATGAAGAAAGTGCCATTGAAATCACTTATAATGTATGTGTTGCTATCCTAGGGTCATGAACTACTCATAAAGCACATTGAGAACCTTTATTAATCAAAAACTGTCATGCCGTCAAAAATGTAAAAAATATTGTGATATGATTGCCATCTGCTAGATTTGCCAATGCTGTTTTGATTTGAACGTGCTTCTTTGGGGTGCTCATGGATTTACTGAGATTTCCTAGGGTTAATTTAGCACGTGGACTGGCGACTGAGGAGCTGCAGGGAGGTGACTCGAGTGACGATGGTGAGGCAGTGGAAAGATTTGCACGGCAAGGCAGAGCCAGGCTACAGGTTAAGTTGTCACAATCAATGCGGTTTGGACCGTGAAGGATGCTGGCTGACTAGTTCTGTGAGCTATTCTCAAAAAGAGAGCAACCACTGTCATTTGGAATAATATTTAAATGTGTTATTGTTTTGGTCTTTGCATAGTTGTCTATTTTTTTGGTGACCATTTGATGTTTACAACAATTCAGCTTTTAGATCTGTAACATGTTTGATGTTTTTGAAGAGGACCACAATGGAAATAAGTTTACTTTTTTGTGTTATCCTCAACACCTTTTGTATGCATTGTATAGACATTTGTGGTTGTATTGTGTTTTTCAATTGTCAAATATAATCAATAAATCAATCAATCTTGCTGGCAAGCTCATGCCTTTTTATCATCTGTTGGCTCTGTGGCAGCGTATAGCAAGGGAGGAGAGAGCGAAGGCTGGAGAACACGATCATCAGGGACAGCTACTGGAAGGATGATTGAAGTGCACCGTTGTGTACTGTCGAGACCTAAAAGAGAGTGAGCATGCCGAGCTCCTTGACTCAGTACCGGTACCACCTGTATATAGCCTCGTTATTGTTATTACATTTATTACATTTTTTACTTTAGTTTATGTAGTAAATATTTTCTTAACTCTATTTCTTGAGCTGCATTGCTGGTTAAAACTTCTTAGGGCTGAAATCCCGTTAACGGGATCGATATGACAACAGCCAGTGAAAGTGCAGTGCGCCAAATTCAAGACAACAGAAATCTCATAATTAAAATTCCTCAAACATACAAGTATCTTTTGGATGAATAGCGTGCCCAGAGTGAACTGCCTCCTACTCGGTCTCAGATGCTAATATATGCATATTATTATTAGTATTGGATAGAAAACACTCTGAAGTTTCTAAAACTATTTGAATGATGTCTGTGAGTATAACAGAACTGATATGGCAGGTGAAAACCTGAGAAAAACTCAACCAGCAAGTGGGACATCTGAGGTTTGTAGTTTATGAAAGCTTGGCCTACCGAACACACAGTGTCTATGGAGTCAAGTTGCACTTCCTACGGCTTCCACTAGATGTCAACCGTCTTTAGAAACTTGAATGAGGAATCTACTATAAAGGAGGAGCTCATGAGACCTCTGAGTCAGTGGTCTGGCAGAGTGTCTTGGTCTCATGACAGGTGCTCCCGACAGAGTTAGCTCTCGTTCCAGTGCTTTTCTTCCGACATAGGAATTCTCCGGTTGGAACATTATTGATGTTTTATGTTAACAACATCCTAACGACTGATTCCATACATCGCATGACATGTTTCTAAAGGACTGTAATGGAACCTTTCAAGTTTTTGTCTGGACGAAGTGCTTCCACCTCATGAAGATGAATTAGTGGGCTGAACACGCTAACAACAAGTGGCTATTTGGACATAAATTATGGACTTTATGGAACAAATCAGTCATTTATTGTCGAACTGGGATTCCTGGGAGTTCCTTCTGATGAAGATCATCAAAGGTAAGTGAATATTTATGGTGTTATTTCTAACTTCTGTTGACTCCAAAATGGCGGATATTTCTCTGACTGTTTTGGGCTCTGAGCGCCGTTCTCAGATTATGCTTTTTCTGTAAAGTTAAAAAAAAAAAAAAAATCTGACACAGTGGTTGCATTAAGGAGAAGTCTATCTTTAATTCTGTGAATAACACTTGTATCTTTTATCAATGTTTATTATGAGTATTTCTGCAAAATCACCAGATGTTTTGGAATCAAAACATTACTGCATGTAAGGCGCCAATGTAAACTAAGATTTTTGGATATAAATATGCACATTATCGAACAAAACATACATGTTTTGTGTAACATGATGTGCTATGAATGAAGATCATCATTCATTTTATCTCAATTATATCTCAATTAATTTTATCTCAATTTTTGTGACTCCTATCTTTGGCTGGAAAAATGGCTGTGTGTTTTTTCGACTTGGCTATGACTTAACATAATCATATGTTGTGCTTTCACTGTAAAGCATTTTTGAAATCGGACACAATGGGTAGATTAACAAGAGGTTTGTCTTTCATTTGCTGTATTGTACTTGTTAATGTGTGAAAGTTACATATTTCTGAAAAATATTTTTGAATTTCGTGCTCTGCCTTTTCAGCGGAATGTTGTCGAGGGGTTCCGCTAGCGGAACGCCTGCGCTAGAAAGGTTAATCCCATTACAGTGTCCGATTTCAAATAGGCTTTACATCGAAAGCACCACGAACGATTATATTAGGTCAGAGCCAAGTCACAAAAACACACACAGCCATTTTTCCAGCCAAAGAATTGAGTCACAAAAATCAGAAATAGAGATATAATTAATCACTAACCTTTGATGATCTTCATCAGATGACACTCATAGGTCTTCATGTTACACAATACATGTATGTTTTGTTCGATAAAGTTCATATTTATGTAAAAAAAATATCAGTTTATATTGGCGCGTTATGTTCAGTAGTTCCAAAAACATCCGGTGATTTTGCAGATAGCCACATACAGAAATTACAGAAATACTCATTATAAATGTTGATGAAAATACAAGTGTTATGCATGGAAATATAGGTAAACTTAATGCAACCGCTGTGTCAAATTTCAAAAAAGCTTTACGGAAAAAGCAAACCATGCAATAATCTGGCGCTCAGAGAACCAACAAACCAACAAACCAAAAAGATATCGCCATATTATGCAGTCAACAGAAGTCAGAAATAACATTATAAATATTCACTTACCTTTGATGATCTTCATCAGAATGCACTCCCAGGAATCCCAGTTCCACAATAAATATTTGATTTGTTCGATAATGTCCATCATTTATATCCAAATAGCTACTTTTGTTAGCGTGTTTGGTAAACAAATCATAACTCACGAAGCGCGTTCACTAGTTGCAGACGAAATATCAAAAAGTTCAGTTACAGTCTGTAGAAACTTCTCAAACGATGTATAGAATCAATCTTTAGGATGTTTTTTAACATAAAACTTCAATAATTTTCCAACCGGAGAATTCCTTTGTCTTCAGAAAAGCAAATGGAATGGGAGCTAACTCTCATGTGCCGTGATGAGCGCGTGACTGCTGGCAGACCTCTGACTCATTCCCCTCTCATTCAGCCCCCCTTCATAGTAGAAGCCTCAAACAAGTTTCTAAAGACGGTTGACATCTAGTGGACGCCTTAGGAAGTGCAACATGACCAATATCCCACTGTATCTTCAATAGGGGCTGAGTTGAAAATCGACCAACCTCAGATTTCCCACTTCCTGGTTGGATTTTTTCTCAGGTTTTTGCCTGCCATATGAGTTCTGTTATACTCACAGACATAATTCAAACAGTTTTAGAAACTTCAGAGTGTTTTCTATCCAAATATACTAAAAATATGCATATATTAGCAACTGGGACTGAGGAGCAGGCAGTTTACTCTGGGCACATCTGGGCACCTTACTCATCCAAGCTACTCAATACTGCCCCCCAGCCATAAGAAGTTTTTAAATTAGAGGCTTATAAATAAGCATTTCATAACCTTTTGTATCCAGCGCATGTGACAAATACAATTTGATTTGAATTGTGTAGGAGGATAGCGATAGTGTATCTGTCTACAATGTGCTGCTCTGAGTATGCTAGGTTTTATTCAGGTTAGGGATGCTTTCAGATCTACTGCCTGAAATAAGATGTCAATGGTGGTCCAACTTTACAGTTGCACAACACATGCTAGCAACTTCAAAGTAACCTACTACTTGAGGTATTCATTTTGGCGCCAGTGGGTAGGTTGTGCATGTGACAAGGACGAGTGTGACGAGTAGAGCAACCTTTATACAGTGCCTTCGGAAAGTATTCATACCCCTTGACTTTTTCAAAATTTTGTATGGTTATAGCCTTACTATAAAATTGATTACATTGGTTTTTTGCTCATCAATCTACACATAATAACCCTTAATGACAAAGCAAAAACAGGTTTTTAGAAATGTTTGCAAATATATATATATTTTATAAAATGGAAATATCACATTTACATAAGTACTCAGACCCTTTACTCAGACCCTTTACACAGTACTTTGTTGAACCACCTTTGGCAGCGTTTGCAGTCTGGAGACTTCTTGGGTATGACGCTACAAGCTTGCCACACCTGTATTTGAGGACTTTTTCCCATTCTCTCTGCAGATCCTCTCGAGCTCTGTCAGGTTGGATGGGGAGCGTTGCTGGGCCACTCAAGGACATTCAGAGACTTATCCCGACGCCACTCCTGCGTTGTCCTGGCTGTATGCAGAGGGTCATTGTCCTGTTGGAAGGTGAACCTTCGCCCCAGCCTGAGGTCCAGAGCACTCTGGAGCAGGTTTCCAACAAGGTTCTTTCTGTACTTTGCACCGTTCATCTTTCCCTCGATCCTGACAAATCTCCCAGTCCCTGCCGCTGAAAAACATCCCCACAGCATGATACTGCCACCACCATGCTTCACAGTAGGGATGGTGCCATGTGTGCTCCAGATGTGATACTTGGCATTCAGGCCAAATAGTTCAATCTTGGCTTCATCAGACCAGAGAATCTTGTTTCTCATGGTCTGCGAGTCTTTGGGTGCCTTTTGGCAAACTCCAAGCGGGCTGTCATGTGCCTTTTACTGAAGAGTGGCTTCCGTCTGGCCACTCTACCGTAAAGGCATGATTTGGTGGAGTGCTGCAGAGATGTTTGTCCTTCTGGAAGGTTCTCCACAGAATAACTCTAGAGCTTTGTCAGAGTGGCCATCGGGTTCTTGGTCACCTCCCTGACCAAGGCCCTTCTCCCCCAATTGCTCAGTTTGGCTGGGCGGCCAGCTCCAGGAAGAGTCTTGGTGGTTCCAAATTTCTTCAATTTAAGAATGATGGAGGCCTCTGTATTCTTGGGAACCTTCAATGTTGCAGAAATGTTTTGGTAGCCTTCCCCAGATCTGTGTCTCGACACAATCCTGTCTCAGCTCTACGGACAATTCCTTCTACCTCATGGCTTGGTTTTTGCTTTGAAATGCACTCTCAACTGCGGGATTTTATATAGACAGGTGTTTTTTTGTTTTAATACATTTCGCAACATTTCGAAAACCTGCTTTCGCTTTGTCATTATGGGGTATTATGTGTTATTATGTTTTTATTTAATCAATTTTAGTTTAAGGCTGTAACGTAATAAAATGTGAAAAAGGTCAAGGGGTCTGAATATTTTCTGAAGCCACTGTATATGATCTATAGCAGCAACGCACTGCGAGCACGGGGAGCAGACTTTTTTCAAGAGTCATGAGTATTTGAAAAATTATCTATTTTAAAAAGTAATTTGCCACCAATGAAAAGGGCACTTTTTTCGTAGGAGGGCAAAAGGGCAGATTCTCCAGCACTGCTAGGGCTCTATCTGTGCACATTCCTGAATACAGTTCTCCCCAAAATAAATACAATGTTCAAGGAAGACACCCTGCCTTGAACACCAGGACCATGGGCAAATACCCAGAGTACAGCCTCTTACTCTATCACATGGAACAACAAAGGGCCAGACCACATCCCCTACCGCTGGAAGGACAAGGAAGAGTTACAGCCCTGCAAGAAGAGACTGGAAACCAGGAAAAAATAGGCTCCCCTACTGTTCTGTCACTTCCTTTTTGTGCAGATATCTTCACCCTTTCTAAAAATGATAAGAATTGGCTATTCTACCATAGTTTGTCATATTTTCTCCCATTATATAAGATATAAGCACAGATTTAAAGTAAATCGTCTTCCTTGCTTGTTAATCGTTGCTATTGATTTATGTGGAGAGATCCATCTTGATGCAAGGGATTTGAATGTAGAAATTCACTATGGAGTGTTGTGCGTTTGCCATCTGATCCTACTTTCCATTGCAACCTATTGAAGATTCAAGAAAGAACATCTCAAAGCCTCATATGTTTGTTTTCGTCTGCATTCTCCTCAGGCACTGGCCACTCTGATTAGCATGAACCATACGGAGGTACAGTATACCTGCTCTACTGTAAACTACCATTGCATAACATAGTGATGTTGCTAACATCTGTGTTACATTATTGAAATAACCTTGTTTAACACAGCAACTGGATAGCGAGAGTGTTTTTATTGACACGTGCCAGGAGGGACCTTAACATTGATTTGGAATTATGCTTCTTTTGGCCGATGTCACCCAGTTCACGCTTATTAAGCCCTAATATGGCATTTGATTGACAAGCTAATCTGCCAATCAGCTCAGTTAAACATTCGTGCCAGCCACAGTACTAGCTCTTGTGAATATCTAATCGGTGTGTGGTGCTGATTTGGATTGGCGGCCAATGGCTTGGGACCCTTTGGTGTAGTGGCCCGGCAGAAGGGCACTATTTAAAGCAGGATCAGTGATCACAGTACCCTTTCCCTTTCTTGTGCTTTCCATCCTTTTGGGTTCTGGGAATGGAGAGAGATGAGACAAGAATATTCAAGAGCATCCAAAGCATTCCAAGCTTGAGGTCTGCTGTGTGAGTGAGTCTGTGTGTGTGCTACTGTGTTTTCTGCTTTATAAATGTTTATACGTGACTGAATTTTTATGAGCCTGCAGGTGAACTCGAGTTTGATTTTGTGTATGTATGTGTGTGTGATTCTGTGTATTTTTTGTATGCTTATTTTATCAAGTTACATCAACAAAGATGCGCCAGCAGAAATCTCTATCATACCGTGACCTTGCAGCCTGTGGCTGATTGTTTATCATTCAATTGGAAAATGTGTTATGTGATGTGACTAATAAATGAACATTTGAAAAGATTATCATATTTCAACATGGCATGCACAATATATAAAGATAATCTCATCTTTAACCACGAAGTCAGAAGTATGGCTGTGAAATAATTCTCAATGGTGTACAATGCATCATCCCTGCAAACAATAATGAGTCATTAGGACGTCCCCGGGACCTCACGAAATTGTCACCTAAAGTCTTCAGGACGTTGTGTCATGGTCCCCTGGAGGTTTTGTTTAGTTCCCTGTTTGCCCCGGGTACGTCCATGAGGAAGATTTTAAGGCCTTTCTTGGGATGTTGTTTCATGGTCCCTTGAAGGTTCTTGGGTCACTGTGTCATGGTCTGATGAAGACTTTTGTCTAGTTCCCGGTTTGTCCCGGGGACGTCACCTGATGGTCACAAAGAAACATTGTCCCTCCACATAAAATAAGTTATACTCAGGGGACGCGCACCGTAGTTTCATTAAAAATCTCCCTTTGTTACTGTTGCCAAGCCCATCAAGGCCCTGATTGGGGAATGACTTATCCAGTCACAGCTCTTTGTCTTTTGACAATGCTAGGGACACCCACAAATAGTACTTTTAAGTTACATATTTGACACACATGATTACATTGTGCATGGTTATTCATACAGTACTGGGATTTGAACTCACAACCTTGTGGTTCACAACAGTCTGATCTTCGTGCTACGCCACCATGTCTGTATCAATAATTGATTTCACCTGGAGGACTATTCCTATACTTTGCACTACAAAGTCAATCTCAGCTCTGTTAAAAATACGCTGCAGAAAATTATGTAAGATACTCTTTGAAGAGATAGGGTTTCAGATGTTTTCTGAAGACGGACAGGGACTCTGCTGTCTTAGCTTCAAAGGGAAGCTAGTTCCAACATCGGGGTGCCAGGACAGAGAAGAACTTGGACTGGCCTGTGCAGGAGCTGACCTCCAATAGGGTTGGGAGGGCCAAGACACCAGAGGTGATAGAATGGAGTACTCAGGTTGGGGTGTAGGGTTTGAGCATAGCCTGAAGATTGGGAGGGGGAGGTCCTCTTGCTGCTCTGTAGGCAAGCAAGTACCATGGTCTTGAAGTGGATGCGAGCTTCAACTGGAAGCCAGTGGGGTGTGTAGAGGAGCGGGGTGACATTGGAGAACACCAGGCGGGCTGGAGCTTTCTGGATAAGTTGCAGTGGTTTGGTGGCACAAGCGGGGATCCCAGCCAACAGCGAGACAAAACCTCCAGGGGACCATGACACAACGTCCAAAGAACGTCCTAACAATGGTCCCTTGGGACCATCAAGCAATGTCCAAACAACTAGTAAAATGAAAGTCCTGAGAACGTCCTAAAAGGTTCCTGACATTGTCCTCATTTGACTGCATGGGAACTTGAATGGTTCTGCACAAAGGTCCCCCAGGGAACATTCCTTCGGACCATCATGTCCTCCGAACGCCAGTGGGATAACGTTGCGTGAAACCCTTAAGGGACATAATAGGAACATCGCAGAATATCCTTAGGACGTCCCCTGTTTGCAGGGATACATTAACACACACACAGCGGTGCTGGACTTAGATAAGAGGTGCTTCTGAAGATTGGAAGAAAGTCAACTTCTATCCTTCCAGAACTTTACCATCATTTAAATAAATGTGTTTGTGACTTTTTCTCCCACATGCTAGTATGACTAATCCTAACCTAACACCTAGGCCTAACCACTCTCTACAGTAACATGCCTAAGCCTAACCTTACCCTAACCCCTAATCCTAACCTTAACCTTTCGCTAGCATTCAGATATTTCAGAGAATGTTTACATTTCTCATGCTGGTGCAAATTGGACAGGGCTTAAGTTTCTTGTGAGATCAAGTTGGAACAGCAGAGATGGATGTTGGATGAGGTTTTCATTGCAAATTGAGTTTGTAATGGTAGGCGACTTGGGGGACAGTATTGTCATGCGAGGGAGATTTGTAATTGAGAATGTATGGATCAACTATATTTACCCCAGCAGTCACCCCCACAGGTAGAGAGCATCATGGAAGAGTGTGGCCACAATTGTATTTTTATTTATTTGTTTTTCGGAATCTTCCCGAAGGATTTATAAAGAACATGGGGTCATCATACCTCTCAATTCCGAGCAGAGGAGAAACACAATTAAAGGAGAAAGGATAATACAAACGAGACAACCTTCATGTTGAGCACATCCATTTTTAAAATGGCCTCTCTCCTAGATGAGCACTTGATTGTTTTGCATTGTACACACAGCAATGCACTCAGACTAATACATCATAGTTGCATTCCAGAGCGAGTGTATTGACTGAAACTAATCATGAGATTGGTTAATCAGTAATACAGAAACACAGAGAAACAAAGCCGGCGTGACTTCCAAGGTCAAGAGAGGCCTGCATTATTTGTTGCTGGCTCACCAATCCTTTGTAATGTGCAATGGCCAATTCCGAGCTCTCTATTAAGAATGGATGAACTCATTTCATGTATTAAGGAGTCTGAATTGATTTTGAATTAAAAGTGCTGATTTGATTCATGCTTTATGAAGCTTGAGTGTAATAAGAACAAAAAATGAATTTGTCTTGTCAGAAGAAGTGATTGAGAAATAATAATCATAGCTCCACCGGCCACATATCCCATCAAACACTTAGGTAGGTAAGGCTGTGTGGACAGATTAATCAAAAATGTAAGTCTTAGGTAGGAAACGGCAATCTGTAACTTTGAAGCATTATCCCATTCGTTCCAGGAACACCTTCCATGCACTTCTAGTGTAGCACAAAGTTCATTTGAAATCAGGTTGAAATTGTACCCCCATGTGTGTCAATGTATTATTTTGATGTGTTTCGGTTATTGCCACAATAGTAATAGATATTGGACTTTAATGTTGAATTATTCTTTATATATTCTTTTCATAACACATTTTATTGACCAATGGTTTGTGCAGTATTAACTGGGAAATAATGTATTCATTAAATAATGTATGCATGCAAAATACAGTTTTTCCATGACATATTGCTTCATTATCTACACTCTGTACATATTTTAGGAAGAAAAAACACATTTTAGAGCTCTGTGATATATTGTTAACATATTATCATAAGTGTGCTATAACCATTACAACACCTTCCCAAAACGTTGAGCACTATCAACATAAGATATCTTGAGTTGCTAATATTGTCATTACAATTCATAGCACAAAGCTTGTTAGCGCTAATGAAATTACCTGGTTGTGTCCTTGTCCTGTTGACTGATGACTGTTAAGTAATCACACAAAAACTGTCTGTGCTTAAAAGGAATTACAATTAGGATATGTAACCCCACGATTGGGCTTAATGCGCCATAAATATTAATACTAGCATCCTCTTGTGTAGCCTTTTGAGCTCCTGAACCATAACAATTGGGGAGATTAGTAAAATGCCTGGTACTCTACGGGGGAAATAACATGCCATACATATTCATATTTCAAGTATGCCAATAGAAGTTAACCACAAATTAATTTCAAACGGTCAGATATCGGTCAATCAGCATGTCACAGGTGAATATGGGGCGGCAGGGTAGCCAAGTGGTTAGAGTGTTGGACTAGCAGCCGAAAGGTTGCAAGTTCAAATCCCCGAGTTGATAAGGTACAAATCAGGCGGTTAACCCACCGTTCCTAGGCTGTCATTGAAAATAAGAATTCGTTCTTAACTGACTTGCTTAGTTAAAAAATATATATATAGCCAGTAGCAGTCAGATGTGGTCAGAAGTCTATCATAAATAGATGTTTTGTGGGTCCCACTGAGGTTTCAATTGAAGAAATTAGCAGCATATTCAATTCAGTGGACACAAACACACTTGCATTACATTAGAACCAAACAAACTAGAACTAACATTGGAAAACTTTTCCATGTAAATGTACAGTATTATACTGGCACCAGAGTTCCCAACTTAATATTGTAATTTTTCTTTATAGCAGAGATGCTGTAATATATTTTATAGTTATTTTGTACTTAATGTAAAATCATGTGTACATTTACATGGATGCTGTAAGGTTTTATGTAAGGAAAATAGTACTGTGAATATATTTTACATCACCTCTGCTGTAAAGCAAACTTACAGTATTAAGCTGGGAACTCTGGTGCCAAGATAATACTGTAAATTTAGTGACATTTTCCCTGAACTCTAAATATGAAAACAAAATATGATTTGTACATAACATACATTTATTCAAATCGGTAACATTAAGAACAAATTAACAACAGATTTGAGAATAGAAGTAACAACAGTTAACGCATATGTAACCAAATAAGAGCATCATGACAGACGCACAAATGTCATACCCACAAGACAGGCTAATCCCTCACCATTACAATAACAGGGGAGGTTAGCATTTATGGTGGAGGGGAGGGTATGATATTTATGCCTCTAACTTTCTCACTCATCATTATTCACAATTCATTCAGGATTATCTGTAATCATGGTAGCATCCACATTCATGTAGAAGTGTTTAGAAACATATTATATTCTTATTTACAATAAAAGTGACTATAGAATGACACAATACATTATTTACCATTCATTCATATTGGGCAACAAAATGATCTGAAACACAACCAAAACAAACAGCAAATGTATCAAACACATTTGTAGAGTCACAAACTTGATGATATGAATATGGACCCAAATACTTAAAGCTGCAATATGTCACTTTTTGTATATTTTTTGTTATGTTCAAAAGCCCCAATAAATCACAAGTGGTCATCTAATGTGATGCATCAGTAACAATAGTGTGCCCTAGCCAGCCTGAGAACCGCTGTATTCACTATTATTCATTAGCTATTTTGCTGTACATAGCTAGCCTGGCTTGCTGACATTTGCTGACACCTTCTCCGGGATCCATTTGCACACTCCCTGAGGCGATGATGAAAACCAGAAAAGGAATAGTGGAACGATGGAACTCATACTTCTCTGCTTTTACAAACAGCTGGTTCTCCAGGAGGCATTGGAGAACCTGTCGGATGTGGAGCACATGTTCTTGGTTGGAACGGGAGAAGATGAGGATGTCATCTAGGTAGACAAAGACGAACCGGTTCAACATTTTGCGGAGAACATCATTGACCAGAGTCTGGAACACAGCAGGGATGTTGGTAAGGCCAAATGGCATGACCAGATACTCGTAGTGACTGCTGGCCATGTTGAAGGCGGTCTTTCACTCGTCCCCTTCCCGTATCCGCACCAGGTGGTAGGCATTCCGTAGATCCAGCTTGGAAAACAATGTGATCCCCTGGAGCGGCTCGAAGGCCAGATAGATGAGTGGTAGCTGGTAGATGTTTTTCACCGTCATTGAGACCCCGGTAATCGATACACAGGCGCAGGGTCTTGTCCTTCTTCTCTACAAAGAAGAACCCTGCGCCAGCGGGAGAAGAAGAAGGACGGTTGAATCGTGCAGCAAGGGAGTCCCCAATGTAGATATCCATCGCCTTGGTCTCTGGTCCCGACAGAGAGTACAGTCATCCCCGGGGTGGAGTCGTGCTAGGGAGAAGGTCAATCCCGTAGTCTTAAGTTCGGAGCGGCTGGAGCGAAGTGGCTTGCTGAACACCTCTCGGAGGTTCTGGTACTCCGCGGGAATGGTCCAGGGCACCTTCCGAGCCCATAGGAAGACATCCCAGGGTAGGTTGTGTTGACTTCAGGCAATGGGCATGGCAGAACGGGCTCCAGCCTATGATGGCACCAGTAGACCAGTTAATGAGGGGATTGTGTTGCTGTAGCCAGGAGAATCCCAATACCACGGGAATCAGAGGGGACTTGATGAGCAGGAACTGGATAGCCTCGCTGTGGTTCCCTGACACAGGTAGGTTGATGGGAGTGGTGACTCGACCTATAGAGTGCCCGTCCAGCCCTCTAATGTCCATGGGAATGGAGAGGGGCTAAGTGGGTATGTTCAGCTCGTACGCCAGGGTAGCGTGCAAAAAGCTTGTCTGCCCCAGAGTCAATGAGAACCCGGAAAGATTTGGACTGGTCTCCCCACAGCAGAATGGCATGAAAATGGGTGCTAGCAAGGTAAGCTTCTAGTTGGACTTTAATGCAGGGAAATTTAAAATCCAGTTTTTACCTAATTTCTACCAGCATGTTAAATGTGCAAATAGAGGGGGGAAAAAACTCTAGACCACTTTTACTCCACACACAGAAACACATACAAAGCTCTCCCTTGCCCTAAACTAAAGCAGGAAGTACCAGTGACTTTCTCAATAAGAAAGTGGTCACATGGTATGGCAACTTCTCGGCCTCCAACCACAAAGCACTAGAGAGGGTAGGCCCAGTACATCACTGGGGCCAAGCTTCCTGACATCCAGGACCACTATACCAGGCATTGTCAGAGGAAGGCCCAACAAAATGCCAAAGACTCCAGCAACCCTAGTCATAGGCTGTTCTCTCTGCTACCGCATGGCAAGCGGTACCGGAGTGCCACGTCTAGGTCCAGCTTCTACCCCTAAGCCTTAAGACTCTTGAAAAGCTAATCAAATGGCTACCTGGACTATTTGCTTTGTCCCCACCCCACCCTCCCTTTTTTTCATGTATGTTACTATCTGTTTATTATCCATGCATAGTATCTTTGCCTCTACCTAAATGTACATATTACCTCAATTACCTCAACTAACCATTGCCCCCGCACATAGACTCTGTACCGGTACCCCCTGTATATTGCCCAGCTACAGGTACTTTATTGCTCCAAAAAAACCTGTTGTATCTAGGGGTCTTTTTTTGTTTTTTTGAAAAATAACGTTACCAAAGTAAACAGGTTATTTCTCAGGCCCAGAAAATAGAATATGCATATAATTGACAGCTTAGGATAGAAAACACTCTAAAGTTTCCAAAACTGTAAAGATATTGTCTGTGATTATAACAAAAATAATATTGCAGGCAAAAGAATGAGAAAAATCCAATCAAGAACGCAGCGGTTTCTAAATAAGAGTCCCTTCCTATGCTTCCCTATTGAGCAGTGAATGGGATATTCCTTTTTCTATGGCTTCGTTAAAGTGTCTAGTATCATTAGACATAGTTTCAGGCTTTTAATTTGAAAAATGAGCCTGAACGACAACATTGCGTCAGTGTCCACCTGATGGCTCTTCTCGCGCAAAAGACAGAAGTAGCCATTTTCCTGAAAAAAGCTCTGTCCCGGTTGATATATTATCGAATAGATATTTGAAAAACACCTTGAGGATTGATTATAAACAACGTTTGCCATGTTTCTGTCGATATTATGGAGCTAATTTGGAATATTTTTCGGAGTTGTCGTGACCGCAATTTCCGGTCGTTTTCTCAGCCAAACGTGAAGAACTAACAGAGCTACAAAAATAATTTTTCTGGAAAAAAGGAACATTTGCTATCTAACTGGGAGTCTCTTGAGTGAAAACATCCGAAGCTCATCAAAGGTAAATTATTAAATTTGATTGCTTTTCTGATTTTCGTGACCAGATTGCCTGCTGCTAGCTAGGCATAATGCTATGCTAGGCTATCGATAAACTTACACAAATGCTTGTCTTGCTTTGGCTATTAAGCATATTTTCAAAATCTGAGATGACAGGGTGATTAACAAAAGGCGTGTTTTTGAAAATATTTCACTTGTGATTTTATGAATATGAATATTTTCTAGTAAGATTTTTTGTCCGTAGCGTTATGCTAATTAGTGTTAGTAGATGACAATTCTCCCGGATCCAGAATGGGTAGTTCCAAGAGGTAAAAAAAAAAATTAACATTTTTTAAAATAGTTTTATTCATTTGAGTAAATAATTTATTTTAAGAAAAAAGTGTTAACTACCTTTTTGGTTAAGGGTTTGTAAGTTAGAATGTTACTGTAACTACACCTGTTGTATTTGGCACATGTGACAAATAAAATTAGATTTTTGATTTGATTAAAACAGTTTTACTTCGATCTGGCAAATGGTGCCTTTGTCAGATCAAGAGCAACATGTATTGAAGAGGGGGAAAGAAACACCAGTTATTTCTTTGCACTTGAAAAGAGAAACTATAAAATAAAATCTATAACGACACTCAAAATGAATGATGTATTATGCAAAGATCCCATTACAATATCAACATTTGTCAATTCATTTTATGAAAACCTTTACAACTCACAATTTCAGGAAGATGGTTGTGAAAGCTACATTTGCCACATTCAGAATTCTGTCCCTGTAATTGAGGATGATTTCCACTCAGTTTGCGAATCACCTGTGTCACTCAAAGAAATTAGAGAGGCTCTGAATTGAAAAAAGGAAAATCACCTGGGCCTCTCAGTTGAATTCTATAGGCAATTTTGGGAGTTGCTAGAAGAAAATTGCATTGAAAATGATGAAATGTCTCCACTATGAAACAGGGCCTTATTTCACTGATTCCGAAGCCTGATAATGACCCTTTTCTCATTGACAATTGGAGACCAATTACTTTATTAAATATTTGTTCAAATTGATTACTATAGTTTATGCCAAAAGATTAAAGAAATAATTAGATGCCATTATAAATTAGACTCAAATTGTCACACACTGATCTGTTTCACCTGTCTTTGTGCTTGTTCCAACACTGCTCCAGGTGTTGCCCATCTTCCTCATTATCCCCAGTGTATTTATACCTGTGTTCTTTGTTTGTCTAATGCCAGTTCATTTTGTTTAGTCAAGCCTACCATCGTTTTCCCCGTGCATCTTTCTCTAGTTCCTGTCTTTCTGTAGTTCTCCCGGTTTTGACCATTTTGCCTGCCCTGATCCTGAGCCTGCCTGCCGTTCTGTACCTTGTCACACCACCCTGGATTACTGACCTCTGCCTGCCCTGACCCTGAGCATGCCAGCCGTTCTGTACCTTTCGGGCTCTGCTCTGGATTACTGACCTCTGCCTGCCTTTGACCTGCTTTTTGCCTGCCCCAATGTTTTTGTAATAAACATGTGTTACTTCGAAACTGTCTGCATCTGGGTCTTCTCCTGAGCCTTGACACAAACAGGATTTATGAAAGGCCGTCAAAGAAGTTCCAACATTTGTTTAGTCTTGTACCTTTTTAGATTATTCAGATGCAATTGACTCAGATGCTTGGACTTCTGTAAAGCCTTTGACACATTTTAACATTCAGTTATCTTTTGATCTCTTAAACCTCTTGATTCTAGCCATCCCGGATCCGGGATCGTGAATACAGCCTCAAGCTCATTACCATCACGCAACGTTAACTATTCATGAAAATCGCAAATGAAATGAAATAAATATGCTAGTTCTCAAGCTTAGCCTTTTGTTAACAACACTGTCATCTCAGATTTTCAAAATATGCTTTTCAACCATAGCAAAACAAGCATTTGTGTAAGATTATTGATAGCTAGCGTAGCATTTAGCATAGCATTTAGCGTAGCATTCAGCGGGCAACATTTTCACAAAAACAGGAAAAGCATTCAAATAAAATAATTTACCTTTGAAGAACATCGGATGTTTTCAATGATTAGACTCTCAGTTAGATAGCAAATGTTCCGTTTTTCCTGAAAGATTCTTTGTGTAGGAGAAATCGCTCCGTTTTGTTCGTCACGTTTGGCTACCAAAAAAAAATGAAAATTCAGTCATCAAAATGCCAAACTTTTTTCCAAATTAACTCCATAATATCGACTGAAACATGGTAAACGTTGTTTAGAATCAATCCTCAAGGTGTTTTTCACATATCTCTTCGATGATATATCGTTCGTGGAAGTCTGCTCTCTCCTCTGAATCACATGGAAGAATGCTTGCAGCTGGAGATTACGCACCAATTTCGACAAAGGACACCGGGCGGACACCTGGTAAATGTAGTCTCTTATGGCCAATCTTCCAATGATATGCCTACAAACACGTCACAATGCTGCAGACACCTTGGGAAACGGCAGAAGGTGTAGGCTCGTTCAGGGCGCATTCACAGCCATATAAGGAAACAATGGAAAACAGTGCCTCAAAAATTTTGCTCATTTCCTGTTTGAAGTTTCATCTTGGTTTCGCCTGTAGCATCAGTTCTGTGGCACTCACAGATAATATATTTGCAGTTTTGGAAACGTCAGAGTGTTTTTTTTCCAAAGCTGTCAATTATATGCATAGTCGAGCATCTTTTCGTGACAAAATATCTTGTTTAAAACGGGAACGTTTTTTCATCCAAAAATGAAATACTGCCCCTAGTGTTCCAAGAGTATCTAAGTCATTCGCATATTTTACAAAGATAAATAGTGATACTAAACTTAATACATCTGAAAGATTCAGTTTCAATAGAAGTGTAAGACAGGGATGCCCAATTTATTCATTTTGGTAGTGGAACTTCTTTCTATCTCTAGATATAATGAATAATGCAAATCTTTTGGTTTTCACATTTTCCGTTTGTTGTTTTGTATTGATCGTGTTTTGTATTTTCATTAAACATGTATCGAACTAACCACGCTGCATTTTGGTCCGACCCTCCTTCGACGGAAGAAAGCCGTAACAGAATCACCCACCACAACTGGACCAAGCAGCGTGGTGACAGGCAGCAACAGCAGAAGTAACAAAGAGAGGAATGGACATGGGAGGATGAATTGTTCGGAGAAGGACCCTGGGATCAGCCTGAAGAATATCGGCGCCAGAATATCGCCGCCCCAAAGAAGAACTGGAGGCAGCGAGAGCTGAGAGGCGCTGGTATGAGGCGAAGCAACAGCGGCAGCAGGAGCAACAATATCAGGACTACACTACTTGGGAGGAAATAGACAGGTGGGCTGTCGACCCAGAGAAAGTGGCGGAGCCCGCCTTGGATTCGCTGGAGCAGTGCGAAGCAGGTTATCGGAGAATGGAGTTGGCGAAGCAAGCATGGCGGCGTGGATGGAAGACCGAGAGTCAGCCCCAAAAATGTATTGGGGGCTCAGGGAGAGAGTGGCACAGTCAGGAGTCAGACCTGAGCCAACTCTCCCTGTTTATAGTGAGGAGCCAAGGAGGAGACCAGAACCAGAGCCGGTGTTAGAGGTGAGCGAAGCAGAGACTGTGAAGGAGTTATTGGGGAATTTGGAGGAGAGAGTAATGAGAGAGTTGCTAGTTTGGGGCTTTAGGTACGATATTCGTCCGACGGAGCGAGTCGGGGATTTGATGGCACCTGGGTCAGCGCTCCATACTCGTCCTGAGGTGCGTGTTAGTCGGCTGGTGAAAATTGTGCCAGCCTCACGCACTAGGCCTCCTGTGTACCTACCTAGCCTTGCACGTCCTGTGCCAGCCCTGCTCAAAGGCTCTCCAGTACACCTTCACGGTCCGGTCCATCCTGTGCCACCTTCACACACCAGTCCTCCGGTGGCAGCTCCCCGCACCAGGCTTCCTGTGCGTGTCCTCAGTCCAGTACCACCAGTTCCAGCACCACACACCAGGCCTTCAGTGCGCCTCACCTATTCAGCGCAGCCAGAGCTTTTCTCCTCTCCAGTGCTGTCGGAGTCTCCCACCTGTTTAGCGCTGCCGGAGCCTCCTGCCTGTTCAGCGCAGCGAGAGCTTTCCTCCTCTCCTGCCTGTTCAGCGCTGCCAGAGCCTTCCTCCTCTACTGCGCTGCTGGAGTCTCCCGCCTGTTTAGCGCAGCCAGAGCCTTCCTCCTCTACAGCGCTGCTGGAGTCTCCTGCCTGTTCAGCGCAGCCAGAGCGGCCAGCCTGCATGGAGCAGCCTGAGCTGCCAGTCTGCATGGAGCAGCCAGAGCTGCCAGTCTGCATGGAGCAGCCAGAGATGTCAGTCTGCATGGAGCAGCCAGAGCTGTCAGTCTGCATGGAGCAGCCAGAGCTGTCAGTCTGCATGGAGCAGCCAGGGCTGCCAGTCTGCATGGAGCAGCCAGAGCTGCCAGTCTACATGGAGCAGCCAGATCCGTCAGTCTGCCAGGATCCACCAGTCAGCCAGACTCTTCCAGATCTGCCAGTCAGCCAGACTCTTCCAGATCTGCCAGTCAGCCAGACTCTTCCAGATCTGCCAGTCAGCCAGACTCTTCCAGACCTGCCAGTCAGCCAGACTCTTCCAGACCTGCCAGTCAACCAGACTCTTCCAGATCTGCCAGTCAGCCAGGATCTGCCGGATCCAACTACCTGCCTGAGCTTTCTCTCAGAGCTGAGCTTCCTCTCAGTGCTGATGAGCTTCCTCTCAGTGCTGAGCTTCCTCTCAGTGCTGGGCTTCCACTTAGTGCAGAGCTTCCCCTCAGTGCTGAGCTTCCCCTCAGTCCCGAGCTTCCCCTCAGTCCCGAGCTTCCCCTCAGTCCCGAGCTTCCACCTCAGTCCCGAGCTGCCCCTCAGTCCAGTGGGGTCCTTGGTGAGGGTTATTAGGCCAAGGTCGGCGGCGAGGGTCGCCAATCAAAGGACGCTTTACAGGGGGACTAAGACTTGGTTGGAGTGGGGTCCACGTCCCGAGCCGGAGCCGCCACCGTGGACAGACGCCCACCCGGACCCTCCCCTATGGGTTTTAGTGTGCGGCCGGGAGTCCGCACCTTGGGGGGGGGGGGTTCTGTCACGCCCTGGTCTTAGTATTTTGTGTTTTCTATATTTATTTGGTCAGGCCAGGGTGTGACATGGGTTTATTTTGTGTTGTGTTTATGTATGGGGTTTTTTTCGTAGGTTTTGGGATTGTGGCTTTTCTAGCAGAGTCTATGGCTGCCTGAGGCGGTTCTCAATCAGAGTCAGGTGATTCTCGTTGTCTCTGATTGGGAACCATATTTAGGTAGCCCGGGTTTCACTGTGTGTTTGTGGGTGATTGTTCCTGTCTCTGTGTTAGTTGTCACCAGACAGGCTGTATTAGGTTTTCACATTTTCCATTTGTTGTTTTGTATTGATCGTGTTTTGTATTTTCATTAAACATGTATCGAACTAACCACGCTGCATTTTGGTCCGACCCTCCTTCGACGGAAGAAAGCCATAACAGTATGTCTAGGGGTTTTTGTCTGTCTAAGGGTTTATATGTCTATGGTTGCCTAGGTTTGTTGCCTAGATTGGTTCCGAATCAGAGGCATCTGTTTATCATTGTCTCTGATTGGGGACCATATTTAGGTAGCCATATTCCTTTGGTATTTTGTGGGTTATTATTCTATGTTTAGTTACCTGTTTGCACTAGTCATATAGCTTCATGGTTAATTTTGTTGTTTTGTATAGTTTTGTTCAGTGTTCGTTCTTTCATTAAGAGTTATGTACGCTTACCACGCTGCGCCTTGGTCTCCTCCATATGACGACCGTGACATTAATGCTATCACTGCATTATCTAATGCATTGTTTCTAAATGTGAAATCTTATGTTCATATGACTCTGATGATAAAGAAATAGAAAACATTCCTGTAAAGGACTGTGATAAATATTTAGGATTACATATATCAAAAAAACACTTTGTCAGACATGAATTTCTCTCCTAAAATTAAGTAAAGCAAGAATATATTTAATAATTGGCAAAGAAAAATGGATCTATCTATACTGAGATTGCGTCTGTCCAAGGCAGAGGGGCTGTCTTGCTTCGTTTACCCCTCTACCTGTAAAGAGATGAACAAGATGTTTCTTGACTTCGTCTGGGAAAATAAGTGTCAAAGTTCTGGAGGTGTTGGATTTTGTTGACATAAATAACACTTTCAAGATCAATTGGTTGAAAAGATGTATGGTCATACAGAATCAATTTGATATTTAATTCCAAACAATGTGTTTAAGTTGAGAGGTCTTCAATTTTTACTGAAACTGTAATTATATTCCTGAAAGATTACCCCCTAAATTGGATAGGTTTCACCAACAAGCTTTAATGTCATGTTTCTTGCACAACCTTTCCCCACATAAAGCTCTTTTGTGGAATAATTCAGACATAACTGTAAGGAATAATTAATTGTTCTACTCTAGCTGGCATGAGGAATATTGACTTTGTTTTTGATGTTTTAAACAACAGGGGTAATATTCTTTCATTTGAACAAATTTATAAGATTGAATGAGTTTCCAATAACTTTCTGAGTTTATTTCTGTGATCAAAGCCATTCCCAGTGGTCCAATTACCCTAATGATGATCACAGAGCTTATCCAGAACTCAGCTTGGAAGGCGTGGGCTTACTCGAGAAATCTTCTTGTAACAAATACATAAGACAACATTTCCATTCACAGAACCAATTCACACCTTGTGGAACATTTTTATGGAACATCCTTATTCCTGACATTGTGTGGAAAAAAATATTAATTGATGCCTTACAAGTATTGTATACCAAACAAACTCTGTTTTTCAATGTTGTTTTCTGCGAAAAAGGTCAATCTTACACATGTTCTATGAATGTAAATTAATGTAAATCTGTGATAGATTGTTTTTGATTGAATCATCTTGCTGAGACATTATCCACAGTGAATAACAAAAAGGATAACATCTTCCTGCAATTTAATTTGTTCATATTTTCCAAAAAATAAAACTATTGTATGTATTTAGTATTTTCTTGTTAATACCTGTGTTTTGCTTTGTTAGACATGTTTGATGTCTGCCACCATCATGCTTCACCGTGGGGATGCTGTTCTCGGGGTGATGGGAGGTGTTGGGTTTGCACCGGACATAGCATTTTCCTTGATGGCCAAAAAGCTCAATTTAGTCTCATCTGACCAGATCACCTTCTTCCATATGTTTGGGGAGTCTCCCACATGCCTTTTGGCAAACACGTGTTTGCTTATTTTTTTTCTTTAAGCAATGGCTTTTTTCTGACTCTTCTGTAAAGCCCAGCTCTGTGGAGTGTACGGCTTAAAGTGGTCCTATGGACAGATACGTCAATCTCTGCTGTGGAGCTTTGCAGCTCCTTCAGGGTTATCTTTGTTCTCTTTGTTGCCTCTCTGATTAATGCCCTCCTTGCCTGGTCTGTGAGTTGGCAGGTTGCCCTCCTTGCCTGGCCCTCTCTTGGCAGGTTTGTTGTGGTGCCATATTCTTTCCATTTTTGAATAATGGATTTAATGGTGCTTCGCGGGATGTTCAAAGTTTCTGACATTTTTTCATAACCCAACCCTGATCTGTACTTCCCCACACAACTTTGTCCCTGACATGTTTGGAGAGCTCTTTGGTCTTCATAGTGCAGCTTGCTTGATGGTGCCCCTTGCTTAGTGGTGTTGCAGACTCTGGGGCCTTTCAGAACAGGTGTATATATACTGAGATCATGTGACAGATCATGTGACAATTCGATTGCACACAGGTGGACTTTATGCAACTAATTATGTGACTTCTGAAGGTAATTGGTTGTACCAGCTTTTATTTAGGGGCGTCATAGCAAATGGGGGAACACATATGCACCCACAACTTTTCAGTTGTAATTTTTTGGGCATTTTATGAAACAAGTACTTTTTTTCACTTTTTCACTTCACCAATTTGGACTATTTTGTGTATGTCCATTACATGAAATCCAAATAAATATCCATTTAAATTACAGGTTGTAATGCAACAAAATAGGAAAAATGCCAAGGGGGATGAATACTTTTGCAAGGCACTGTACATGCTAGTCAAATAGTTTGCATCACAGAACCTTAATCTCCTTTTAAATAAATCACACATGGGAGTGTACTCTCATTGACATAAATTAACAAGATCTGTCTCGAATGCCTTGTTTCGTTAGCGTTCTCCTGCACACTCACAGTGTTTGGTGATCAATACCCACAGCCTTGCGCTGCATATGAACCAGATTAGGAGCTGCACAGAGGCCAATAATGAGGTGTTTTTGCTCTCTGCAACGGAACACTTCATGATCTACTGACAGACCTGTTGGGTGAAAGCAAGGATGGATGATTTGGCACTAATAACATCTTGTTGATGTTTACAGAGAGGGCCTTGTTGCCTCAACACATTTTGAATGCTCTGTGTGGCGGGCGCCAGTGCACGCAGGCACCAAGCGCCTGGGCTTTTTTAATTGATGATATTAAGAATTAACAAAAATTCAGGAGAGAGGACCAGAATTCAATGCAACCCTTTAACTAGTTGCCTTGAACGTAGATCCCTGGCAACTCAACAATCAGCAACTGCTAGTAATTGCCAATCAGCCTCCACGCCTGTTTGCAATACTAACTACTTGCCTTGACCGCAGTTCCTCAACAAGCGTCAGCTGCAACTGATTACTAATCAGTCTCCACACTTGTCCTTGCTCTCCTTAATCACCACTGCCAACATATTGAAACCTGACCAAACTAACGTTCCTCTGTTGTGCTGCAGTGAATGTTGTGTTGTATGACACTGTGCCTTACTAGCCATATCAAGTTTTGCATCCCTCCCCTTCTATCTAGTATCTCTTAGGTTCTTCCAAGGATCTCCTGGGGGGATTGCCATCACCACAGCAGCCTAACTACCATGGCCTGACAACGTCTACCAGGGACTACAAGCCAAATTCTAGAGTCCACCCTCTGGATTCTTCATCTGCAGCCCTCGGTTTCATCCGGTCCATTCTCATTCCTCTCCTGAATCCTCCTTCCCACATCCATTCCATTAACTCAATATTCTCAATATTCTCAAACCATTTCAATGTCTGGTCCTTAAACTTGTGAATTGTGCCTATAACCTTTTACTGCAATGGGCTAAATGACGGTCACAGTGTTTCTTTATAGTCTAAACAAATTTACTTTGAAACAAAAGTATACACCTCACACACATGGCTATGGGCTTACAAAAAAGAAGACACATGTACCATGTTGAAATGTATTCAAATTTGAGTTTGCATCCCAAAATTATACTTTATATACATCACAGAAGACTGGAATAACAAAACTGTTTTCGAAACACTGGATGGATTTTCAGCATGTTGAAAAAAATATATATATGAATAACATTCCACCCATGACGCCGCTAGGTAGGTCATATGACTGCAGGAAACTGCTACCTTTTGGAGTTTGAGGGAGAACCACAGAAAGTTCTAAGGCAGACATAACTTAAGCCCTAACTGGTTCTCTCTCTGCTCTAATGTTCTGGATGCTCATTTGCGCAGTCATCTGTGAGTCTTCCTCTGGAAATCTATCAGTGCTTAATGACCCCTCTCCCCATCTTGTAGGCAGTGGCCCACCACCAGCTCATTTACTTTTATTCTAGGCTCTTAATGGCTTAGAACTGAAGCAGTGGAGAACAAGACTAAGAACATGACATTCTCTGTAAAATGTTTTAAATGGATCCTTTAGCGGGTAGGATTAAATAGCATGGGATAAATAATTGTACACTGAAGGTTTATCTCTGGGACATAGTAGCGCATGTAATAGTCTTCCATTCAGTTCTACAGTATGCTATTTACCATCTGGTTTAGAAAAGACTGCATGACACATGCTCTCTTGGTAGCTATTCAATGTTCCCCCACAGCGTTAGGCCCTCACAACATTTATACTGCTACAACAGAAGGAAGTGCTATCTAACTTAACACAATGTCCTTTATTTGACCTTCATTATAAGGGTGGACTATAAATAAAGAGTGGCTTTAAGTAAGGACAATTTTTTCTGCCAGAATCAAGCCTGCCGACAGGGAAGATGAGTCCCAAGCCTAAACCTCCAGGTGGGTCTCCCTAGTGATTTCTGCCCATCCCCAGCTCTATAGGACTATTATTTCTCAGTGATCTGTGGTCTTACTCAGGGACAGTGGCAGGCAGAACTGAAGAGGACTTACTCCCACAACCCATAATGAATTAGGTCAAATAAAGTGGTGGAGTGAAAATAAAATACATTTCTGTCTCCACAAGGTTGCTAGTAATTTAAAGCAACACAGTGGCCTCTGAAATGGCACATGCCATTGCAAATACCTTCAACATTTGAAGAAATTGTATCGAGACAACAAAAGTTATCTAGTGCTGCACTGTTCAGTCAATCACTGGGAAATAAATAATTAAGTTGTATTTTGCTCTGCTCTCTACAAATTCTACAAACACACTCCCTAATCTTTGCTTGTCCTTGGGTCTTATCCCAATTGAGTGTCTTAGACAGTATTTTCTTGGCCAAAACATCTGAATAGCTGTAGGAGAATGTTGCTTATGAGTCTTTTTCCCCATTACTTTCAAATCCACTTGGTTCGAGCCTGTTTTGAATTTTATGGCAATGTAAATTGATTTATTCCCCCACTCAAATATATGTCTTGGAGGAAGGAGGCGAATATGAATCTACAAATGGATTTAAGATTTGCCAACAAAAACCACCCCCAAAACCAACCCAGACCATTTAGGAACATATAAGCAGTGTAATACTTCTGGAAAAGTACACAGGTGTAAAGATAAAACTAAAATGACTATAATCAGGAGATTAACTGCTGCATCATTACAACAAAACTGGATGTTGATTTTCCTACATTCTCCACGAGGGATCCATATATTTTCTGCACCAAGCTTTCTCGCACCCTCCAAGCATCTGTCATAGCCACCAGGGATCCTAAGTACTGTAAATGTATACACAGCATGCTCCCAGATTTCTTAGCCCTTTACACTTGTGGGAATTGGCCTACATAGATAGGGATAAATTGAAATGTTTTTTTTTATACAGGAGACAGAGAAAAGCAATTTGGTAGCATTTTAAAGGGAACCGTTTGGAGAAAATTTGAAAAATTATTAAACCAAAGGTGAGTGAACAACAGGTTCCTTGACACAAGACTGAATCCAAACATTATACTGTTGATGTCATAGGCATTTTACATGTATTGTACTCTACTGCATTTGTTGATAACGAAATCTGAAAATACTCTGGATACATTCAGTAACATGATAAGACTATTCCTGAAAAATGTGGGGTAGGTGCAACATAAAAATGGTTTGAGTGAGATGACTACATATAACGATAAGGCCCTTTTTTTTAGCACTCTTGAGTTTAATTTTTCAGAACACAGCCCTACATCCCCATCATAACTCAATTAGTGTTGTTGTTTACGCAATGCAAAAACGGTTTATTATTATTCGCAATCTGGGTCAGGTGGGAAAGCTTTGAAAGCTTGATCTATTGCCAACATGACTAGCTAAGTTATAAAATATGATCTTACAGTGTTAGACTTTCACAAGACAATTCAGAGAAACTTTGGTGCACATAGAAAGAACCACAAGGCACTAAAGAGGGAAGTACGAGCAGCCCAGTACATCACTGGGGCCAAGCTTTCTGCCATTCAGGACCTCAATACAAGGTGGTGTCAGAGGAAGGCCCGAAAAATTGTCAGACTCCCACCACCCTAGTCATAGACTGTTCTCTATGCTACTGCACAGCAAGCGGTACCGGGGCGCCAAGTCTAGGTCCAAGAGGCTTCTTAACAGCCTCTACCCCCAAGCCATAAGACTCCTGAACACCAGGTCAAATGGCTACCCAGACTATTTACCTCGACACCAGTGCCCCTCCACATTGACTCTGTACCGGTACCCCCTGTGTATAGCTCCGCTATTGTTATTTACTGCTGCTCTTTAATCTTTTCTTAGTCTTATCTCTTGCTTTTTTTGTATTTTCTTAAAACTGCATTGTTGGTTAAGGGCTTGTAAGTAAGCATTTCACTGTAAGGTCTACAGCTGTTGTATTCGGCACACGTGACAAATACCATTTGATTTTATTTGATTGATATGAAATTGATGATCAAACTAACTAGTTCAAAAGTTGATATTTTATACATGATCTGTTATAACTCATATTGCATCAGACATCATGACCTTATGCACATAATATGAAGACTATAACAGCATGCAGTATGCTTTGACAGAGTGTTCAATAGGAAGGTTTGATAAGATCATTGTTTTTAAAGGTTGTTGCATCATGTAGAGTTTCACTGAACTCAGAGATGTATTATCAAGAACACGTTCTAATTACTCTATCATGCTATGTCTCACAGTCATTTGCTATTTTTAAGCGCCATTAAAACAAGCTTAAATTCATGCTGTTCGCTAATTTTGTTTTAATTGCAGCATTTGACTAAATGTATGATTTACTTTTTTTCAGCTTTTAAGATGACCTTGTTGGTATAATTGGCCTCAGACTCTATATTAAACAATGTCTTCATGATTTTAGGTTAATGCACATCTTATTGCCATTCTAAAATACTACTATCATTACTATGACTACGACATTACATTATGACATTACTATAACAGTTAAAGTAGTGACAATTGCCACTCTTTTTTCCCAAACCAAAATCCGATGTGTACTTGAGGTCCATTAGGTTAAAGTGTCAGGATTCCATTCCTTCTCTTCTCAACTGGTCTCTGTAAGCAGCCTGGTAGATTGTCTATGTCACTGCTTTTATTTAACACACCACGAAATTTCAAAAAGCGGTAATGGGCTTTTAAAGCCATCCTTCACCAATATACTCACAATTTCCATGATGAATACTGAAGATTAATTACAGCGCATGCTCTCTCTAGCAGCTCTTTAAGGGGCGGGTTATGGATTTGGGATGCAAGGTTGAACAAATGGCCTAATATTTAATCTTAGGCAGGGTAAAGAACTGATATGTGTGACTCAGTTGGTAGAGCATGGCGCTTGTAACACCATGGTTCTGGATTGGATTCAAATGGAGACCAGTACGAAAAAAATATCTAAAAATAAAAAAATATCCAAAAAGAGTGTCTGCTAAATGACCAAAAAAATGTCATGTTTTACCCCTTCTGTCCAGTGGCGTAGTGCAGTTTCGACCGGGCCCCTGCAAAGTACGAGCAAGGCTAAATTTAGAACATTAAACATAATTCATAAAGCAAATATTATCCCTTAGGTCTAGCACAGTAAATACTTTAATTGTTTAAGCACATGTTGCAGAACAGTGATAAAATAAAATAAAATCTGAATATTGAGAAAAAAAATATTGACCATCAGTGATGGAGTTGGCAAGCCACTGATGAGGTTGACAAACAGATACTCAAAACAGACAGAATTTTGCCTCTCCCAATAAAAGTTGAATACAAACATTTTTTAAATATGGAAAAGGATTCATTTGAAAATCCCCCCCCAAAAACATAATCATTCTTTCAGATCTTTAAGCACTCTCACTGAGTTGATGTTTGACAAAAATCTGTCAGAATTTATTTTATGGAGTTGATAGAAATGCGCATTGTCTTCATTTAAGTGATATACACAGTAGCAATTTTTTTTCTCAGTTGTTTTATGAAACTAAAACCTAATTAAATGTAACATATTTTAACCAAAATGTATATTCTATCAGGCAGATGGAGTTAAACATTTATGGTTGTGGTTATGGGGATTCCAATATCGTTGTAATCACCATGGTGACCCTGCTTATTCTTGATTAATTCAGGATTTTAGACAAATCTGATGGAGTTGACAAAATCTCCGGACACATCTCTTAGGAATCACAGTTTGAGAGAAATATTTTTTAGAGTGAAAATGTTTCATTTATTGACCGTTTATTGAATTTAAATACTTTTTTTGGAGAGTTTGAAATTGAGATAATTTGCATAGAGTCAACACGAATAATATTGAAAGTATATATAACAAAAAAATCCCCTACAAAATTCCCCTAAATGTACATTTTAAGCTCAAATGATGTAACAAAATAAAAATGTCTAACTATAAAATGAAGTTTCCCTGCCGGACAAGGATTGTCCTGACTTTCAAGAATCTCTGAGCTAATTTCCTGCTCTTGTACACATTTAGCCTTGATGCTGAGAGAAAATGTTGCAGTTTTAAAGCTATTTTCCTTATGCTAGCTGGGGGTCTGACCTCCAGGTGCCCGAGGTTGTATGTGCTATGCCAGTGCTTTATCTCACCCCTAACTGGTAAAATAAAAGTCATTGAAGCGGCTGAGCAAAGCTAAGTTGAAAAAAACACACAGCATCCAAACGTGCATTTGTTTATGGATGAGATTTGATTAAATACTTTACTCTTGGCAAGCTATTTCAACTGGGCAAGCTGCCAGTGTTGAAGAAACACTGGTAGAATGGAAATTCCATTAGCAGTATATTTCGGTGGTATCAATGCGGTAGACAGAAAGCAAGCGAAGCACCGAGAAGACACAAATTAGAAAAGAACTGAAAATCCTGACCTCAATCATTCAATCTACTAGAACAAGTTCCCCATACTCGGGGAGAAAAAAAGATAAAGCCAATGAAACAGTGCTTGAGCACCTCTCTACTGCAAGATTTGTGGAGGAAGGGGGATTTATGTGTTAGAGAACTGAATAAACTTTGCTGCCCGTACTGTGCTCTTCCAAAAGTTGTGCAGTAGAGTATCTTCAACCCTTGAGCTTTCAAATGTCTATTTTTTCTCCATTTGGCTTAATAAAGATTTGACTCCAAACAGTCAACATTTTCTGGTTAGAGTGTCTACGTTGGGTAGTTTTGGGGTAATCGCTGTTTGCATCTAAAGGTGAAAGGTACTTGTGCCATTTGGAATTCTTGTTGATTTTTACCATCACATTACTTACTGATTACTGTGGATCAACAGATGCAGGCCCTGCAATAACGATGTACAAGCAGGTCTTTCCCCACTGGGCATCCACTGGTTGAATCATTGTTGTTTCATCGTAATTTGTCAATGCATTGTGATGTGGAATCAATGTGGAAAATACATTGGATTTAAAATACATTTAAATTAAAAACAGTACCATTTCCATCTAATTTCAACCAGTGCTGTAAACATTGAAATGTGGGTAAAACGTACACTTAAATACATTCCCACTGGGCACACACTGGTTGAATCAACCCGTCTGAGTGGCATACATACACAATCCATCTCTCAATTGTCTCAAGAAACCTGTTTCCTCCCCTTCATCTACACTGACTGAAGTGGATTTAACATGTTGTGGAAGAGCAGGTGTTCTTAATGTTTTGTACCCTTAGTATATATATATATATATATAAAAGATAATATCCAAAGGTAAACGTTTTCTATTAATATCATTAATTTGGCATCCTATTTTTAGGGCAACTGTTTCTAAACTTCCAAAGATCCAGTCAACCATGGACGAATGACAGTATACCTAGCTTCACATTGAAATTATGGTGTCCTTTGGGAAAATCAGATGTCAATGTAGCGTACACAAACCCAACCTCACTCCAAATGTACTTTCATAGAGAGCTTGTGTAAGAGGACTTACTTTCAATTATTCAATGTTATTTAGGTAGTCGACGCAAATGAATATGGAATCTGATCAATATCTAAATGTATTGACATGATAGTTTGGCTGAATCGAACAAAGCTTCTATCCAAAGCTAAGCAGGGTACATAGAGGTAGGCATCTGTATTGTAGAATTGTTCAGACTGAAAGGCATTACCCCTCATATATCAGTAGGAGTCACTTTTCACGCAGGAATTTTAATTCAATATACCTCTTTATTTAGGTTTATGGCATGAACTTGAAACAATGACATTGATCATTGAATTGAAACAAGGTCAAATAACATATGTCTAATCAAAATGATGAAGTGCAACATCATTTCAACCATGCAAAATGTAGTCTATTGAATATAGGATAAAAATATTTGTTATGTTTCTTTGTGGAATTTTCAACGTAATTTCAACGTATACATATTTCAGATTATTATGTTGAAATTAGATTGATTTAACAACCTTTTAGTCAGGTTAGGTCAATGTATTTAAGTTAAAGTTTTAGCCAATTTTTTATGTTTACAATGCTGGTTGAAATTAGATGATTTATTTAACCAGTGTGTGTGTGCCCAGTGTGTAGTAATCAACCACATGTTTACAAGGTGACTTGATAGACATTTATGGTGATCAGGCAAATAACTGTGTTTATACTGTATTTAGTACATCCACTGTTATTGTATAGCCTAATGTAAAGTGTGTGTGTGTGTGTGTGTGTGTGTGTGTGTGTGTGTGTGTGTGTGTGTGTGTGTGTGTGTGTGTGTGTGTGTGTGTGTGTGTGTGTGTGTGTGTGTGTGTGTTGTGTGTTTGAGTGAGAGAGAGAGGTCACACTTTATTTGGATAGTTTGGATTTTCCATCTACAGTATACAGTGGGGCAAAAAAGTATTTAGTCAGCCAACAATTGTGCAAGTTCTCCCACTTAAAAAGATGAGAGAGGCCTGTAATTTTCATCATAGGTACACTTCAACTATGACATACAAAATGAGAATTTTTTTCTCTCCAGAAAATCACATTGTTGGATTTGTAATGAATTTATTTGCAAATTATGGTGGAAAATAAGTATTTGGTCAATAACAAAAGTTTATCTCAATACTTTGTTATATACCCTTTGTTGGCAATGACAGAGGTCAAACGTTTTCCGTAAGTCTTCACAAGGTTTTCACACACTGTTGCTGGTATTTTGGCCCATTCCTCCATGCATATCTCCCCTAGAGCAGTGATGTTTTGGGGCTGTTGCTGGGCAACACAGACTTTCAACTCCCTCCAAAGATTTTCTATGGGGTTGAGATCTGGAGACTGGCTAGGCCACTCCAGGACCTTGAAATGCTTCTTACGAAGCCACTCCTTTGTTGCCCGGGCGGTGTGTTTGGGATCATTGTCATGCTGAAAGACCCAGCCACGTTTCATCTTCAATGCCCTTACTGATGGAAGGAGGTTTTCACTCAAAATATCACGATACATGGCCCCATTCATTCTTTCCTTTACACGGATCAGTCGTACTGGTCCCTTTGCAGAAAAACAGCCAAAAAGCATGATGTTTCCACCCCCATGCTTCACAGTAGGTATGGTGTTCTTTGGATGCAACTCAGCATTCTTTGTCCTCCAAACACGACGAGTTGAGTTTTTACCAAAAAGTTCTATTTTGGTTTCATCTGACCATATGACATTCTCCCAATCTTCTTCTGGATCATCCAAGTGCTCTCTAGCAAACATCAGACGGGCCTGGACATGTACTGGCTTAAGCAGGGGGACAAGTCTGGCACTGCAGGATTTGAGTCCCTGGTGGCGTAGTGTGTTACTGATGGTAGGCTTTGTTACTTTGGTCCCAGCTCTCTGCAGGTCATTCATTCTTAGGTCCCCCCCGTGTAGTTCTGGGATTTTTGCTCACCGTTCTTGTGATCATTTTGACCCCACGGGGTGAGATCTTGTGTGGAGCCCCAGATCGAGGGAGATTATCAGTGGTCTTGTATGTCTTCCATTTCCTAATAATTGCTCCCACAGTTGATTTCTTCAAGCCAAGCTGCTTACCTATTGCAGATTCAGATGTATATGCTCTATAGATGGTAACGCTGTCAACAAATTGTTGATAAGCAACTGCTTGCTAAGGTTACGTTTAGGTTTAGAATTACTGTAATGGTTAGGGGAAACACTTTATTTGACACCTAGCATCAACACGTTATGACACAGTCCTAACACTGTCATGACCCATACACCTGTTGTGACATATATTGCGTTAAGAGGGCACGACAAAACCTATTCCCCCTCAGGTATCCGACCGCAAGGCACTACAGAGGGTATTGCGTGCGGCCCAGTACATCACTGCGGCCAAGCTTCCTGCCATCCAGGACCTCTATACCAGGCAGTGTCAGAGGAAGGCCATAAAAATGGTCAAAGACTCCAGCCACCCTAGTCATAAACTGTTCTCTCTGCTACCACATGGCAAGCAGTACCGGAGCCCCAAGTCTAGGTCCACCCAGACCCCTCTTTTACGCTTCTGCTACTCACAGTTTATCTATGCATAGTCACTGTAACTCTACCTGCATGTACATATTACCTCAATTACCTTGATTAACCGTAACCCCCGCACATTGACTATGTACCAGTACACCGTGTATATAGCCTCGCTATCGTTATTTTACTGCTGCTGTTTAATTGTTTGTTACTTTTGTTTTCTATTTTTACTTATCTATTTTTTATTTAACAGTCATTTTCCTTAAAACTGCATTGTTGGTTAAGGGCTTGTAAGTAAGCATTTCACTGTAAGATCTACTACACCTGTTGTATTCGGCGCATGTGACAAATACAATTTGATTTGATTCGATTTTCTGACACATAAGATTGTCAAAACCCACATATATTCAAATGTTTTGCCAAGAAGTTTCCTTTTGTTTGTTTCTTACATCCTTTGTTGTTGTAGTTGTAGTAATGAATTCTTCAGTCATGTTTTTTTCCATCATATTTGAAAGAACTTAGAAAAGACACTTTATGCCACTGTCATGAAGCACTATGTCCATCTTGTGTCACTTTACTTGGACTAAGAACATACACTTAGGCACTGTCAATAAGCATTACAACCATCAGAATCATGTAAGCCAGATAGGCCTATCACCTACATGCCAATATGTCAGTCATCAGTCAATAAGAGGGTGTACTGTCCTGCTCCTCAATTCTTCCCAGTCAACAGCAACAGAGCATTGGGGTAGGTGCATGTCTGACATCAATGTATGTACAATTACAATGATAATTTAATCTGGTCAATTTCAGAACATTTTACATAACATAAAAATACTGTTGACAAGCAGGCTATGGTATAATATAATGTTTTGCCTTATGTGGTAGGTTATGTGGGTTTTGACACTCTAATGTAGGTATCATAACCAGCCATAACATAATGCAACATATGTCACAACAGGTCTAAATATATGTGTCATGATAGTGTTAGGATGATATTATGACAGGTCATGCATGACAAGTTATGTCACTTGTTATGACATATTCTTACTGTGTTATGACATGTTATGATGCTAGGTGTCAAGTAAAGTGTTACTGGGTTAGGTTTCAGGTTAGAGTCAGAGTTATGTTTAGTAGATAGTTAGTTGAAATGTTACTGAGCATCTACAGATGGACTATCCAAATAATGTGTTAACAAAAAATATTATGGAGCTGCTGAGAGGTCCCTCAAGACGCAAACGATTGGTTTATTTTAATAAGAAAATAACTTGAGGAGAATTGAGGCTGACACGGTTATTGTTATCACATCTGCTTGCAGAGCCAAGCAAACACCGAGAGAAATGTGGATTTCATGCCCCTGCATTCAGTAAACAGGGATCTTTAAAGCACAGACCTACCATAATGGTCTGACTGCTTTCTCTTTAATGGTTTAGTGGTGTGACGGTGTGTTATTAACAGATTACCAGGAATGACATTCTCTCTGTCTGTCAGTGAAGTGCAGGGAAGACCAGTAGCACTATTATTGGTCATGTTGTGCCTGTCTCGGGTTTAATTATCAATATTATTTCCTGAATAGATAACCTTTCATATTGGAGAAGTTGAAAGAGGAGCCATTTAGCATCGTGTATGTCGAGGAATGGCTTTTGAAGTTTGTATAATTTACTGGTGCTATTGTGGAAAACGGAATTCAAAATATGTGGTATTAAAACAAATATGGTGCACATTGCACATTGTATCTTGTGCAACGGTTACTTTCTCTTGTTTTTCTGCTGACATAAGTTAAGTTACGCAATCGACAAATGTGCACCTTCTCCATGATGATGTGTGATAATGCACTGTGGAGCAAAACAGATTGTGATTGGAGTAATTGTCAATTCTCAAGCTGAGACAAAAGCAAAAGATGCCTGTGGTGCAGTACGTGTCTTACAAATGATTTGCTGTTTACTTTGCTTCTGAGTACAGGCTTCTCATTGATGCATATCTCTAGTTCATTTCCCTTTTTAAACTTAGAAGCTACAATTACTAATATCCTGTGAGATGAAAGGAAGTATATGTAAGATCATAGAGTGCAGGGCGTACTTAATAACTGACCAACTGTTTACCTGACCTCATTTTAGAGGGAAGCCTAGCCTACTTTTCAGCCTCAGTTAGAGTTTCTATGATAAGGGCTAGCTTATTGATCCTATTTCCAGATATATTACTCACAGGTGATTCATGAGAACACTGTGTTCTCAGGATAAAATAGACAAACACACTGACAAGCACATCCTTCAAGGTATGATGCTGAAATCCAGCAGTGTTGCCATAAAATACAATATTGCTGCATCCATTCATCACACAAGTTCTGAACAGTATGGTTGTCATGTTTGCCGTCCAGAGAAGAACCAACAATATCCACAGAGCAGTTGAGCAAGAAGCACTCTGCTGCAGCCATACCGCAAGCTGTCACTGAGAAATATCTCTTGCTCACAAACCAACGTTGCTCATTGGCAATCTATCTCAGTCCCTCAGCCAATTCAAGTTCAAATGTACTATGTGGCCTTCATTCTCCAAGTGTTATCTTCCCTGAACCAGACCCTCTGTCTGCACAGGCCCGATTTCCATTTCAACAACGAGTGTCCCTCTGAAGAGTATGCGGTGACAGTCAATTAACCTTCATGGATAACAATTCTTTCATAGACTTTTAGGTCTTAAATACATGAGGCCTTATACTCACATAAACACAGATGTAGATCTATAGGTGATCTAAGATACTCAAGTGATAGATTTTGTCATTTCACAATTGTCACTCTTACATTGCCCATGGTGAGCGATTCTTCACAGCCACCTCACCATTAGATGCTCATTTATTAAGATTTAAGTATTTCTGACCTCTCTTATTTTGACCTCACCATTTAGCATTTAACTTTCCTATTTGCCAATGCCTGGGCCCTTACCAGTGGAGGCTGGTGGGAGGAGCTATGGGAGGACGGGCTCATTGTAATGGTTGGAATGAAATACATGGAATGGTATCAAACATATGGAAACCACATATTTGACTACATTCTATTTATTCCATTTCAGCCATTTCAATGAGCCCATCCTCCTATAGATCCTACCACCAGCCTCCACTGGCCCGTACCCATTTGACTGTAATTCTATTGACATATAAGTTATTGCTCTATCTTCTCCCTTGTTCCTGGAGATGGAAGAAAACTTCCTCTACCTTAATGATTGGCATATTCCTCCTGGAAGTTATTTTTTTCCCACTTAATAACAAGAATTGTTTCATGTGCTAACTTACCTTGCTATGTTCATCTGTAATCCTTTGTCAAAATACTAAATATATTTCCAATTCACCACCTTGCACTTAGTTGAAATTTGAATACTTAAGAAACATTAAAGAACAAAATGTTTCCAATCTATTTATTTTCTATGAAAGGCATTGTAAAATGAATTATAAGTATGTATTAAAATGCTGTTACTTTTGAACTTTCTACATTTTTTACATTCATGTGGTGTGCAGCTTCTCATCAGTATTATACATCTCCCTTCTTCCTGTGTGAAGTTCTTCCGATCATATTGCAGTGTGATGAAGTATCTCCCAACAGAGAATATTTCTCAAGCTGTTATTTTCTACACTGATATAAATTGCATGACATATGTTCTGAGTTTATTGTCTCCAGATGGCCTGAAGTGGGATGCACATCATTACTTTCCCCAGGTTCGCCCATCCACTAGTTACCCTGAATGCTAGAACAGGCGATCCGTGATGAGGTCAATACAGGCAGCAGCAATCGCAGGTGTGGATTCTGAGTCATAGCGTGAAATGTGAATACACACTGCAGCAGGTCAGTCGTGATGTGAGGCATAATAGCAATCCCTTAAAATCTACTGGCAAGAACTCTAGCTGTATTCAGATTGTAAATCATGGCATTGCTAACCCAACAGGACATTTCCAGGGTTTGAATCTTCCTCATGTGAAACTGATCATACTTCTCTCTGCCGGTTGGCTCACATTAAGCTGAAAGTCTAAAATTAGCAGACACGACACATGGAAGTCAATCGAGGAGGATTTAACATGTTTCACACGCAGAAGTAACGCATACAAAACGTTGGCACTACATCTTTCGGGCTGGTCATGTGTGTGTATAATGTGAGATGTGTTTGCTGTGACAGACTGCTCAAGGATGACTAATAGCAAAAGCCTCAATCAATGATTTGCCAAGCATTAAACAACACTACTTCAAAATGAGATACTCTTCAAATAAAGTTAGCCCAAAATGAAATGCACTTTTCTCCTTAATTATCACCGTCTGGAACAGAAGCGCATCAGACTAAAAATCTGATTGAGATCTGTGAGGGAGTGAAAGAGTAATACACCTGTCTCCAGACAAAATGTCAGTTCTCAGTTTAAGGTGTGATCTTTAAGGCATTAATCACAGTAATGTTGTGCTGCTTCAGAGGCTCCTTCATGTCCACAGAACCCCAGCAAATTAAAGTGACATATCCTCAGAAATCCACCCGACACCATAGGTGCATATGCCTGCTAATTAACACATTACAACTTGGAAACCTTGGAAGGTATTTCTGAAGGTTCAGGTATCGTCCTCCAGAAACATGTGTTTGTAATGGGAGCATCTGGACAAGAGGCACACCTATGTAAGAATGCTGTTCATTGACTATAGCTCAGCATTCAACACCATAGTAAGCTCCAAGCTCATCATCAAGCTTGAGGCCCTGGGTCTGTACCCCACCCTGTACAACTGGGTCCTGGACTTCCTGACGGGTGGCCCCCAGGTGGTAAAGGTAGGAAACAAGACCTCCTCTTCTCTGATCTTCATCACTGGGGCCCCACAAGGGTCCGTGCTCAGCCCCCTCCTGTACTCCCTGTTCACCCATGACTGTGTGGCCAAGCACGCCTCCAACTCAATCATCAAGTTTGCATACGACACAACAGCAGTAGGCTTGATTACCAACAATGATGGGACATCCTACAGGGAGGAGGTGAGGGCTCTGGAGTGTGGTGCCAGGAAAATAACCTCTCACTCAACTTCAACAAAACTAAGGAGATGATTGTAGACTTCAGGAAACAGCAGAGGGAGCACCCACCTATCCACATCGATGGGACCGCAGTGGAGAAGATGGAAAGCTTCAAGTTCCTTGGCATACACATCACGGACGAACTGAAATGGTCCACCCACACAGACAGTATGGTGAAGAAGTTGCAACAGCACCTCTTCAACCTCAGGAGGCTAAAGAAATGTGTTTTAACACCTAAAACACTCACAAACTTTTACAGATGCAAAATTGACAGCATTCTGTCGGGCTGTATCACCGCCTGGTACGGCAACTGCACCTCCCACAACCGGAAAGCTCTCCAGAGGGTGATGCGGTCTGCCCAACGCAGTACCGGGGGCAAACTTCCTTCACTCCTGGACACCTACAGCACGCGATGCCATAGGAAGGCCAAAAAGATTATCAAGGACATCAACCACCCGAGCCACTGCCTGTTCATCCCGCTATCATCCAGAAGGCGAGGTCAGTACAGGTGCACCTAGCTTGGACCGAGAGACTGAAAAACAGCTTCTATCTTAAGGCCATCAGACTGCTAAACAGTCATCACTAACACATCAGGAGTGGCTGCCTATAGACATAGATTAGGAATCACTGGCCACTTTTAGAAATGGATCGCTAGCCACTTTAATAATATTCCTTATCTAGCATTACTCATCTCATATGTATAAGCCGCACTCAACACTATTCTACGGTATACTAACTGGTCTACTGGTGCCATCATGGGCTAGAGCCTGTTCTGCCACACCAATTGCCTAAAGTCAGCACAACCTGCCCCGGGACAACTTCCTGGGGGCTCGGAAGGTGCCCGGGACCTCTACACCATTCTCGCGGAGTACCAGGACCTCCAGGGAGATGTTCAGCAAGGCCAGGCCACGTTGTTTCCGCCACACCGACCCTATGACTGCGGGATTGACCTTCTCCCTAGCACCTACATTGGGGACTCCCTAGCTGCTGGATTTATCCGTCCCTCTTCCTCTCCCATCGGCAAAGGCTTCTTCTTTGTAGAGAAAAAGGACAAGACCCTACGCCCATGCATTGACTACCGGGGACTAAACGACATTACGGTTAAGAACCATTACCCGCTACCACTCATCTCCTCGGCCTTTCAAGCTGCTCCAGGGTGGCACTGTGTTTTCCAAGCTGGATCTACGGAAGACCGCCTTCAACAGGACAGTGGCCTCTACAAGTATCTGGTCACGCCCCTGCTGGGTTCAAAGCTCTGGTGAATGATGTTCTCCACATCATGTTGAACCGGTTTGTCTTTGTCTACATTGATGACATCCTAGTCTTCTCCACTTCTGACAGGTCCTTCAATGCCTTCTGGAGAATCAGCTGTTTGTGAAGGCGGAGAAGTGCGAGGTCCATTGCTCAACCATCCCCTTTCTGGGTTACATCATCTCTGCTGGGAGTGTCCAGATGTATCCCGGGAGGTTAAGACCTTTTCTGGGGTTCGCCAATTACTATCGCTGCTTTAAACAGGGTTACAGCACCCTGGCTTCCCCCCTGTCAGCACTCACCTCGCCCAAGGTTCTGTTCACGTGGTCCCTGGCTGCTGACCGGGCATTCTGGTAGCTCAAACATCGCTTCACCACAGCTCCCATCCTGGTTCATCCAGACCCATCTCATCAGCTCGTGGTGGAGGCTGATGCTTCGGAGGTCGGAGTGGAGGCTATACTGTCCCAGCGTTCCCAGCCAAACCCCTGGGGAGCCCTGATAACCGGATGTTCATTCCTGACACTGTCCGCTAAGCGGCCCAGTCCTCCTTGATGGTCTGCCACCCAGGCGCCCGTCTGACCCTGGCCTTTGTGCAACAGCACTCTTGGTGGCCTACCATGGTCCCGGACGTGTTCACATTCATCGCTACTTGCACAGTTCGTGCACAGAACAAGACTCCTCGGCAAGCTACTGCTGGTCTCCTCCAACCCCTGCCTGTCCCCCACCGTCCCTGGATCAGGTTCCTCTCCCCAAACTACCCTCTGCCAAGAAGACGGCCAGCACATGGTGCAGCACATCTTCCAGATCCATGGACTGCCCGTGGACATGGTCTTCGACTGGGGTCCTCAGTTCTCGTTCCAATTCTGGAAGGCATTCTGCACCCTCATTGGGTCGTCAGCCAGCCTGTCCTCTGGGTTCCACCCCCAGTCCAACGGCCAGTCAGTGCGAGCCAACCAGGACCTCAAGACCACTCTGCGCCAATGTCGTCATAACCTGGAGGAGAGCCCGGTTGGCCCTCCTCAAGACCACTTCCAGTTATCGATGACAAGCAGATCGCCAACAGACCCCGGCTCCCCAGTATCATCTCGGGCAGAAGGTATGGCTGGCCCCTCTGGGTGTAGTCTCTCAAACTGTCCACCCAGTTAATCGTCCCTTTCCCCATCTCCAAGGTCATTAGCCCCTCTGCTACTCATCTTCTGTTGCCCCGTACCCTTCATATACACCCCACCTTTCATGTGTCCCGTATTAAGCCCGTGTCTCACAGTCCTTTATCTTCCATTTCCAGCCCCACCCCTCCTCCCTGTGCCTTCAATGGCCATCCGGCGTACACGGTGAGACGCCTCTTAAGGGTTCGACAATGGGTCATAGGTTTCCAGTACCTGGTTGACTGGGAGGGTTATGGACCAGAGGAGAGATGCTGGGTCCCTGCTAGAGACATCCTGGACCCATCCGTCATCACCGACTTCCACCACCGGCACCCCGGTCAACTAGGTATGCGCCCAGGTAGGATGCCAGGTGGTGCCCCTGGGGAGGGGGGTACTGTCATGCCCTGATCTGTTTTCACCTGTCTTTGTGATTGTCTCCACCAACCTCCAGGTGTTGCCCATCTTCCTCAGTATCCCCTGTGTACTTATACCTGTGTTCTCTGTTTGTCGGTTGCCAGTTCGTCTTGTTTGTCAAGCTTGTTTGTCCTGAAAGCTCCTGTTTTTTTCTAGCCTCTCTTTTTCTCCCCTCCTGGTTTTTTGACACTCGCCTGTCCCGTCTCTGTACCCGCCTGCCTAACCACTCTGCCTGCCCCTTACCTTGAGCCTGTCTGCCGAACGGTACTCTTGCACCATCTCTTGATTATTGACCCCTGCATGCTTTGACCTGTCTCTTGCCTGCCTCTTGGACTATTAAACGTGTCTGCATCTGGGTCTTACCTTGATTCCTGGTATTTCTAATGATCAATTAGCCTTTTAAAATGATGAACTTGATTAGCTAGCACAACGTGCCATTGGAACACAGGAGTGATGGTCGCCGCTAATGGGCCTATATACGCCTATGTAGATATTCCATTAAAAATCAGCCGTTTCCAGCTACAATAGTCATTTACGACATTAACCATGTCTATACTGTATTTCTGATCAATTTGATGTTATTTTAATGGACAATATTTTTTGCTTTTCTTTCAAAAACAAGGACATTTCTAAGTGACCCCAAACCTTTGAACAGTAGTTTATATGTTTATATATTCTTAATCCATTCCTTACTTAGATTTATGTGTATTTTGGGTATATGTTGTGAAACTGTTAGATATTGCTTGTTAGATATTACTCCACTGTCAGAACTAGAAGCACAAAAATGTCTCAACACCCGCAATAACATCTGCTAAACACATGTATGTGACAAATAAAATTTGATTTGATTTGAGCATGGGATAAAAGAAGAGAAGGCCTCAGAGAGCACTTTTATTAACTGAACTTTGCATCAATTTTTAGATTTTGTTAAGTTGCTGTGTTTTCAATCACAGACAAAGATTGAGAAACAGCTATTGGTTTGAATAGTCAATGTGTTACGGGTGACATTTGATCACTTGGATACAAATAGTATTCTAATACTTTCGTTACATTAAATCCTAAGGGCATAACCGGAAGAAAAAGGGTTCTTCAAAGGCTTCTCCTATGTAGACACCCAAAGAGCCATTTTAGGTTCTAGTTAGCACCTTTTTCCCATGAGTGTACCTCCATATTTTTGCCATGTGCAACTGAGTGATGGAGATCTCCAATTCAATGTCAGAGAATGGATAATTGAAACAGAAGGTACCACTATCTACAGTTGAAGTCGGAAGTTTACATACACCTTAGCCAAATACATTTAAACTCCGTTTTTCACAATTTCTGACACTTAATCCTAGTAAAAATTCCTTGTTTTAGGTCAGTTAGGATCACCACTTTATTTTAAGAATGTGAAATGTCAGAATAATAGTAGAGAGAATTATTTATTTCAGCTTTTATTTCTTTCATCACATTCCCAGTGGGTCAGAAGTTTACATACACTCAACTAGAATTTGGTAGCATTGCCTTTAAATTGTTTAACTTGGGTCAAACATTTCAGGAAGCCTTCCACAAGCTTCCCACAATAAATTTGGCTGAATTTTGGCACATTCCTCCTGACAGAGCTGGTGTAACTGAGTCAGGTTTGTAGGCCTCCTTGATCGCACACGCTTTATCGCTTCTGCCCACATATTTTCTATAGGGTTGAGGTCAGGGCTTTGTGATGGCCACTCCAATACCTTGACTTTGTTGTCCTTAAGCCATTTTGCCACAACTTTGGAAGTGTGCTTGGGGTCATTGTCCATTTGGAAGACCCATTTGCGACTAAGCTTTAACTTCCTGACTGATGTCTTGAGATGTTGCTTCAATATATCCACATAATTTTCCTACCTCATGATAATTTATTTTACTGTGGATATAAATACTTTTGTACCTGTTTACTCCAGCATCTTCATACGGTCTTTTGCTGTTGTTCTGGGATTGATTGGCACTTTCTGCACCAAAGTACGTTCATCTCTGGGAGACAGAACGCGTCTCCTTCCTGAGCGGTATGATGGCTGCGTGGTCCCATGGTGTTTAACTTGCGTACTACTCTTTGTACAGATGAACGTGGTACTTTCAGGCATTTTGAAATTGCTCCCAAGGATGAACCAGACTTGTGGAGGTCTACAATTTTTTTTCTGAGATCTTGGCTGATTTCTTTTCATTTTCCCATGATGTCAAGCAAAGAGGCACTGAGTTTGAAGGTAGGCCTTGAAATACATCCACAGGTACACCTCCAATTGACTCAAACGATGTCAATTAGCCTATCAGGAGCTTCTAAAGCCATGACATCATTTTCTGGAATTGTCCAAGCTGTTTAAAGGCACAGTCAACTTAGTGTATGTAAACTTCTGACCCACTGGAATTGTGATACAGTGAATTATAAGTGAAATAATCTGTCTGTAAACAATTGTTGAAAAAATGACGTGTGTCATGCACAAAGTAGATGTCTTAAAACTTGTTATGGACTAGGTCCCTGTGGCGGGATCAAATCAGCGGAAATTTTAGAGCGCCACCTAATAGTTTTCGATAAAACTCAAACTTTCATTAAAACACACATACAAGGTACTGAATTAAAGCTACACTCGTTGTGAATCTAGCCAGCAAGTCAGATTTGTAAAATGCTTTTCAGCGAAAGCATGAGAAGCTATTATCTGATAGCATGCACCCCCCAGAATACCAGACCGTCAACAAAACAACAGATTTCGCGGTAGCCGGCGCTACCCAAAACGCAGAAATAAAATATAAAACATTCATTACCTTTGACGAGCTTCTTTCTTGGCACTCCTATATGTCACATAAACATCACAATTGGGTCTTTTTCCCGATTAAATCCGTCATTGTATACCCAAAATGTGATTTGCTGAAGACCGGTCTGATCCAGAAAAATGCCCCTTTACAAGACGCAACGTCACTTTTTAAAATTACAAAAGTTGCCTATAAACTTTTACAAATCACTTCAAACTACTTATCTAAACCAACTTTAGGTATTAATAAACGTTAATAATCTATCAAATTGATCACGGGGCGATCTGTATTCGATAGCAGCAAGTCTTGAAATCATACTCCATGTTTTCACTTTCATAACATCCTGTGGTGTACTCGATGAAAGGAAGTGCTTACACGTCACCAAACCAAGGATGAAGCAGCCCCAAAATGAAGCATTGGCGACATCGTGTGGAAGCTGTAGGCGTTTACAGGGGATCTCCATGTATTTTCCTCAGCCTTAGACAATACATTGACTGGCGGATTAATATTATTTTTGTATTTTTGGTGAACAGTTTTTCGAAGGATTTTGACTCCTAAACACGTTCTTTTATAGCCACAGACACGATTTAACCAGTTTTAGAGACTTCAGAGTGTTTTCTATACACACACACTTATCATATGCATATACTATATTCCTGGCATGAGTAGCAGGACACTGAAATGTTGCGCGATTTTTAACAAAAAGCTGCGAAAATTCGCAGCCTCCTTAGGCACCAGCTGAAAGATATAATACTGGAACTGAGAGCCAAGCCAGGAAAACTCACACCTGCCTTCTGCCAGTGAGACTTTTTTCCATTCACCTCATTTCAACCTCTTCTTTCTCTCTCTACTTTCCTTTATCCCTCCATCTCACGCATGAGCCCAATTGATCGTGAGCTTGCAAGCTCAGCAGTCGTTTGCTATCAAAGCCATTTCGATTCGTCTATCGGCCATGCGGATCCATGAGCACTTAATTGTTGTTTTGATGACGCGGCTGTGTTTTGGTTCTCCGGACCGCGGCTACCCAGGCCCTCCTTAAGAACATCAAACCCCTGATGGCTTCAGTGAAGGGCCGGTGCATGGTCGGATAGATACAAAATTGGCTTGGGCAGAGAGAGAATGAGATTAAAAAGGAGAGGGCACACTAGGACAAGATAGGAAGGAAAAAAAGAGGGCAGCCTCTACTGATGTTGTCATACAAAGAGGGCCTCTGTGTAAGCAGCGCTCTGCGCAGTATTGCCAGGGTGCAATCCTTCACACCTCAAGTCTTTAAAGATAAACGAAGGACAAGAGCCAGAGAGAGGGTAGTCAGAGAGAGAGAAGGGAGAGAAGGGGGAGGGAGAAGAGGAAGGGGGAGTGACAGCTACTAGGAGAATCGAACAAGGGTTTTTAAATTGGCTTCAGGGAAAGGTAGAGATTGGGTGGGGTTGAGGTGAGTATTTTTCTCCACCAAGTTAGCAGTGTCTGGAAACCTATGTCTCTAGCTATCAAGAAACAAACTATGTACTGTCTGAATTATAACACATTTTTTGAGTGTTCCCTTATCTAGTAAAGTAAAATTATTCTATAGTAGAATTAAATTATTCTGGGAAACAGTAACTGGATAACTTCTATAGTGTGACCAATATCATTGCTCTCACATAAATATTGCAGGAAGAAACTCGCTTTCCCTTTGTGTGGCTACATCATTGCGTTATCAAATCATCTCTCTATCATGTTAATGTATTTGTCTGCAGAGTGTGTCACCAGCCTTGCTCAATAACTGCTATCTGTACAATCAGTGACTAATATGTTACACGTAATATCAGTATATCCCTAACACATGCTCTACTGACAGTACAGTAATGCTAATATCGACATTTGTAGAAGTAGAAAGTAAAAAGGAATTATTGTGTTTAATTTCCACACTGTAATAGCATTTTCTTGTCACTTGAAATGGCCTAGATCATTCATTTGACTGATTCATGCTCTAGTGGTATTGCTCAATTGCCAAATTAATATTCCGGTCATCTTCCGTGTTCGTCAGCCGTGTTCGTTGTGAGGCACATTTGGGGTTTTGCAGTTTTTCCAAGAAAGTCTCTTCAGGATTTAAGTGTGTATTGAATCGTTGTCAATGGTCAACTGACACTGACGTCAATACAGTGTCCATGTCTTGCACTGATCACCAACTGGGTTTCTAACCAACCTTTTTTTGCGGGTATAGTTCGTCTGAAAAAAATGTCACGGCAGGCCTGAAGGAAATAGGAAATTTATCGGTAAACTTTCCAAATGTTTCTCTTCAAATATTGATATAATAACCATCACATCAAATTAAACTTGGAGTCAAGCAATTATATGTGTGGTCTTCCCACTATGACGCGAGAAAGCATGCAGTTAATTAGGCAACAAATGAAATAACTTATAATCGATGAACTTCACAGAGTGGTGAAAGTGCAAGGTGATGAGCTTGATGATCCTTTCCAATAAATATTGAGGGTCTTATTCTGGTGACATGATAATCGATGTTTGGCTGCTGTTTAACAAATAAAAATTATTGCTTTTTGTCCATAATAATCTCATCATGTAGGCTAGCCCACCCGCACTGTATCTGCAGCTTTTGGCTAGAGCGTGTGTACCAAGACCAGAGTGGACAAATTTGTAATGCAACATTTCTTGTGACAAAACCGTCAGTAGAGTTGAAAATGCGATGGAAACCCATTTAACTTAATTTTTTTATTTGGTACATGGGAATTTAACAGCAAAAGTTATTTTTATGTGCAATACGTAATCACGCACAGCCATTTATCCACAACAAGTCATGTTGATGGAAACAGAACTCTGGTGGGAAAATTACCATATTGTTTTTATAAAGATAGTAGAATATTCACGTTAAAAATCTGTTGCCAGTTGGATGAAAGCCTAGCTACAGATTCTAATTAATTGGTGACTGAGTTTCTACTGCATGTTGAAAGTACTGCTAACTAAGAAGGTCTCACAAGCAATGGTGATTGTGAACAGGTTCAACTGTACAGCCTAACATTTGTTTGTGATTGACAGACCATGAACCTGTGACATGACTTGGAAAAGCAGAGCCTTGAAAAAGCCAGACGGATACCTGAAATACTTGAGAGTGACAGCTCTCAAATAAAATAGGAGTAAAGTGCTACACGGAGGCATACAAGAGGAATGCTCCACTCTTTTGTAAGCTAGAGTCATGAAATTTGCATCTCTATAAGAGCTTTCATCCAAAAGAGATGTTTGCTTTTTTCAAACATCAAATAACGGAAACGTTTTTGAAATTGCTGTAAGAAAGTAGGTAGTTTTTTTAGGTTCTTAACAAAGGTGAAATAGAAAATACATCTAAAGTCCTATTTCACCATGTCTCTTAAATTACTTGCTATGTTCTCTTAGCTATGAAGTGAACAATACATTTCTGGGGAAATGCATGAACAGAAAATGGGCTCCAGATGAAAACGGTAGCCTCATTCAGATATCACAATAACTTCAGACAGATACTTCTAGAAACGTGCAATTCATCACACAACATTCTTCTTTAAACTTTTTTTCCTAGAAGTTGACCTCACTTTGGAGTTAAAGACATTGGAAAGTAGCACTTTTATTCCCATGGTGTCTTCTCAGTCTCTCTCCCTCTCTCTCGGTTTTGTTTGTCTGTCTATACACTTAAACATGCATGGGGTTTATACAGATGATGTGTGTTCTATTTATTTGCTGCTGTCTATTTGTTTGTAATGCCTCGGCTAGTCTTTCCCTGTCATATTTTATGCTAGGCTTAGAGCAGAAGGTCCTAGCCACAGAGTCAGCCTCCCCACACAGTGCTCGCTCTCTGATCATCACACCAGCAGGACACCCAGACAAACATGTTGTTATCAGCTTGTTGCTTATTAATTTTCCTGTAGTCCAATGTGAAAAAGAGTATCAAGGAAAGTGGGTCTAAGGAAAGGCACATACATTGATTTATGTAGTGATATTGCATCAAGCTTGTGCATTACGCCGGATCAATCTGCGTTTACTAATGCAGTTAATGCTGCTTTTAAATGTTTTTATTTGGAGATGAGCTGTATGTTTCTGTTAATGTAATTTCCATTCGGTGGTTAATGCCACTTGTAAATGTTTTCATTTGGAGATGAGCTGTATGTTTTTAATTTATGTGATTTCCATTCGGTGGTTAATGCCACTTGTAAATGTTTTCATTTGGAGATGAGCTGTATGTTTTTAATTTATGTGATTTCCATTCGGTGGTTAATGCCACTTGTAAATGTTTTCATTTGGAGATGAGCTGTATGTTTTTAATTTATGTGATTTCCATTCGGTGGTTAATGCCACTTTTGAAGGTTTTCATTTTGAGATGAGCTTTGTGTTTCTATTCATGTAATTTCCGTTTGGTGGTTTCGACTGCAGCATCTAAATCAGAAACAGCTCTCTCTCTGGTTTCCTTTTGTTTACTTACAGACGTGACCTTTGGATTCGCTCAATCTCATCAATCTATGACAGATTTAAGGTCATCTCATTAATTTATAAATGAATCTATCTGTTTCATCCTTTTACTTTGATTGCAGGTCCTATACAGCCTATAGTTACAATAGCGTTTATACCTCAGGATGAGATGCATATTTCTTCTTTTTGCAATCACCATTAGAAGAATTGAATGTCTGTTTTTATTTTTTGAACACACAGTGTTCAACTTTTGTTTTGATAAAGGAGGTGAAACACATTAAATGGGCAAAAGAAAACTGTGTTGACTTCCTATTTATCAAAGACCCTCATTAGCTGAGACAATATTGATCTGGGGATGCTGGAAAGGTAAAGCCAGTGGGAATCTTGAGGCAATCTCTCGGTTTAGCATTCTCTCTGTCCAATCCTAGCCTGTTTACTCCTGTCTAATTCAATGTCTGGCTAGTTGTCAGCAATGTCGTGTCACGCGTGTGTCTGTCTGTTTATCTGTCTGTCTGTTTGTCTGTCTGTCTCTGTGTGTGTGTGTGTGTGCGCACACTGTGAAAGAACAGGTGGACTCAGAGCTTTCAATCAATGACCCAAACACTGGTCCTCGCCATCACCCCTCCTCGCCATGAGAAGGTCAACTGTCATTGCCTCTGGCCTTGAGGAAAAGAAAGGAGGGTATCTTTGTCACTATGTGCTAGGATGACCAGGAAATAATAGTGTTTGGGCATTTTGGCAGATGAGCGAGCAAATTGTAATGGAAAAACATTTCAAAGTAGTCATTAACTATGTTTAAACAATAGTTAGAAGTACTTCAGGCAATGTGGTATTTTCTTTTGCAAAATGGCATCTTAGTTCGTACTGTAGCTGAATGTCTGACAGAGATGAGCTGTACAGTGGTACTGATTATGGACTGTCAAATGTAGATTGACTTCTCCTAACCCATACTGATACATTTGGCACTGATCACTGATATTAGCTGGATTTTTTTTTTTGCATGGAAACCCAACCTTGGGGCGGCAGGGTAGCCTAGTGGTTATAGAGTGTTGGACTAGTAACGGAAATGTTGCAAGTTCAAGTCCCCAAGCTGACAAGGTACAAATCTGTCGTTCTGCCCCTGAACAAGGCAGTTAACCCACTGTTCCTCATTGAAAATAAGAATTTGTTCTTAACTGACTTGCCTAGTTAAATAAAGGTTAAATAAAAATAAAAAATAACAGACCATATTTACAGTATATTACTATAGAAAAAGTTTGATTCGACCTGTGTGACTCCGCACCATCACTTTGCAGTGTTTTTGGAAACATCTGCTTCGGTGGGAAACACAATGGCCTTATACTTGAAGAATGTTAAAAAGGTCACAAATGCCAACAACGTCAAACTATTTCCCCTCACAATAACATAGAGGCTAACAGAAACAATGTTTTAGAGACGTTTCTCTAAAAGAGTGGATGTGATAGGAGCTTTAATTAAAGAGTCAGGATTGATTCTATGGCCACAGTTGGATAGCACCGGGGTAAGTAGACTTTAGTATGACAGGCCATTGGCTTCACTAACAAGGACACCAATTAAATAGCTTTTAGGAGGTAATTAAAAATGCCATCTTCGAAGTTTGGTCCCTTTGTATGAAAATTATGATTGTTGCTGGCCATTTAACTCTATGAATAGCATTTGAATCACATTCCCTCAAAAGGCAAATGTTTCGATTTTTTTTCTCTAATCCAACTAAAATATATTTTATTCAAATGTATGTGTTGTTTTGCATGACCAATTTGACATCTTTATTCGTTCGTACTTTATTTTATTTGAAAGTTTCACTAAAATAAAGATGTGAAACTCACGCTGCGCCTTGGTCCGTCTCTCCACACAACCGTGACAGGTGCAGTGAAATATGTTGTTTTACAGGGTCAGCCATAGTAGTACAGCACCCCTGCAGCAAAATAGCATGAAGTGCCTTGTTAAAGGGAACATCGAAATTGTTGCACCTTGTTGGCTCGGGTATTCAAACCAGCAATCTTTTGGTTACTGGCTCATTGGTCTAACCACTAGGCCACCAGCCGCCTTAGGGGAATCTACAACAGATAAATGGTTTGGAAAAGGCCTGGTACACTATGTATACTCTGTACTTCACACCAACCCAGGTTGACAGAGCAAGCCTCTAAGGGTATCTCCAGTTTGCCAAGGTTACAGCAACATCTACAGTAGTGGAAATGGTCTTGGCAGCTTCAAGACGGTGACTTCTAAGGAACACAAGACAGCACCTCAAAGCTACACTTGGGTAACTAGACATTGTCTGTGTGATACTGCTACATCCCCTGACCTTTCCTGCATCCTTTCCTTTCATTTCATTTTATCATTTTTTTCTATTGATATAACACACATTCTTTGTAACTTGTAGATATTAGTGGGACTGCCCATTGATGCTCAAATTTAATGATATGTCCTCTAGCTCAGTTGGTAGAGCATGGCAGGATAGTGGGTTAGTTTCCCGGGACCACCCATATGTAAAGAATGTATGCACGCATGACGAAGTTGCTTTGGATAAAAGTGTCTGCTAAATGGCATATATTATGATACCATATTGTTGTAATAGTACTCATACCTTGTCAATCAATATGACTTTCTTTCTACGTAAATAGAATAAAATCTGTAACAATCCTGCCCTTTTTGGTTTTGAAAGGTAGTTTTCAGCATATAAAAATACTATTTCTATAGCTCAGACAGAATACAGCAGATCAATATGTTTGGGTCCAACATTGAATGAATATATCTTGTACCAAGTAATTTTTATGCCCAATGTTATGCACAGAGTAAATGAGCCTTTCAGTGCAACATTTTCACTCATAACTCTGGCTGTGGTTGAAACCTGGAATTAATTTGAAGGAAAAAAATAATTTAGCTTTTTCTAAAACTTCATGTCCATAATGGTGCCATTTTGTCAACATAAAGAGGGGGTAAATGGTGTGAGGTAATGACTGCACTTCTTGAATGCAATGGAAAATGAAATGTGGATATGTGCCCTTTTTCAATTTCATTGCCAGGTCATTTCTCCACCCCAGTAAATTACATGTATACCATTTTCATCCTGTAATACAGTATATTTTAGTTGACAGTATGAATGAGGTGATCTCTGCCCCCAAATGTATATATATCTTTGACCTACATTTTTCGTTATAACATTTTGTTTCTCACCAAAAAATATATGTCTTTATGTCACACAGATGTGAAAGAAATATTCCCCAAATGGTGCAATTGCAGCACTAACCTTTCCCGGCCAACAATCTTGAAAGCAACTACGAGGAAATTACCACACGCAAAAGATTGACAAGCACTTATATTGAAAATACACATCAGCTTACATCCCATTAAACGTCATGCATTTTTTCATACAGAGATTGGGCTGAACTGGCCATTGCTGATGTAAGAGGAATGTGATTTGGAAAAGACCTCTTAGAAATAGAACAGGAGGCGAAAGTGCAAGTGTAAATAGTCTGGACCGGTTTTCCTTTGGGCGGGGAGTTAGTGTTGATTGATGCTTCAGTGGAGCAGGCGGTAAATGTTTTGATTTAAGGCAGAACATTTGCCACTTCCTCAACACAGTTTATTCCAGTGATAAATTGTTTGAAAGAAACATGAAGAAAAGGATCTCAAGAAACCAATTAAAAACCATCACATGCATAAATATTCAAAACACAATCTTTGATTCTGTTTGGGACATAACGCCCAGGTCGTTTTGCAATGAACATAAGAACCGCATTAGGAATCCTTAGGAAATTGAGGATGATTTCGCTTTAAAGCAATGATCGGCTTTAAGATTTGTTGAGGCAACTCAGGTAATGGTGTCTCAAAGTCTTCCTTAAACAATATGGGGCCATATCAAAGTGGCACTAATCAGATGTGTACCTTTTTTAGCTACAATAAATGAACTGTTACTTTCTATCAACATGTGTTTTTAGTTGAAATGGTAAGATTTCTCATAATGAGAAGTATATCCTTGAGAGTGCAGCACCATACATTAGTATTGGAGTCAGTCACATGGCCATGCATCCCCATAGGAGCTGACTTGTAGGGCAAGGTGTTTCCTGGTCAGGTCACATGGAAAGCCTTTTCACATGTGAGTTCCAAATATCTCCAACGGTTGCCCCAGCTTGAGTTTTTTTTCTGGGTGTGATGTCAGAATGCACTCACTGTTCCAAAATGTGATTGTTACGCAACAGGACAGTTAACCCACACTACCCTCAAACCAAGGCACACTGCCTGCTAATTATCTATAGGCTATGATTTAACTTGTCAATTTCAAATTATTTTCTAGCAAGTTGTATTCCCTTTGCGGGCAGATTAATTGAATTTTATATGCCATATGTTTGTTTGTATACTTTTCTTATTTTGTCACCACTTCCCCAGAAACTTCCAGGGCTGGCTGTTCTTAGGAGGGAACTATTTGGTTAGAGAGCAGAGGCAAGCCTTATACATTCACATGTGTGCTTTCACATTTGAATTAGCCCATTCTAATTAACACACGTGTGTTATCTTACAAAGTGTTTCCTCATGAGTGTACCATCTTAGTGTTTCATCAACCGTGTGCTATCGTACTAAGAATATTCCATTACATGTGTGCTATCGTACAAAGGGTGTTTCATCAACCGTGTGCTATCGTACTAAGAATATTCCATTACATGTGTGCTATCGTACAAAGGGTGTTTCATCAACCGTGTGCTATCGTACTAAGAATATTCCATTACATGTGTGCTATCGTACAAAGGGTGTTTCATCAACCGTGTGCTATCGTACTAAGAATATTCCATTACATGTGTGCTATCGTACAAAGGGTGTTTCATCAACTTGACCTGTTACTAATTAATTGTGTTTGCCCTAGTGAATGCTAATAAACCTTGGCACTTTGGTTAACTCTGTTTTATGCCATTAATCTGACTGACCTGTGTTTTTCTTGTCACGTGTGTTACATTCCCCAGCAAGAAAAGAAAATGACGCTCAAACAGCCGGGATAAACAATAAGGAGGCACATACCAACAACCAAAATGAAACAGATGGGCTTTTAGGAGGGGTTCTGAAACACACTCATGGGGTTGTCCACTGAAAGTTGACTAGCAACAACTGGAACCTAAAATACACCCACCATGAACACACACAAAATGTGCACAATAAGAGGCAAACAAAATTAAAAACCCACACCAAACTTAAAGACAGGAAGCAAACCAAAAAGGTGGCACGACATTACATCAAATAAAGGATTGTTTGTCTAGAAATCAAAATAGGGAAAAACAACTAAAGGTGTTAACCCTCCAAATCTCTCAAGACAAGTGGAGCACTGGGCCAGCCACCCTTAAATAGCACCTGGGCCAGTGGCGACTTTATGTAAATCTTGTTGGGGCAAACTACCCAAATGTTTTTGGGGTGCATGCCAGCAAAGTCACTACACAACACTAAACAATGTATTCATTGGACTACAACAGTGACAAACGGTGCCCACAAACTGTTTGTCATGCCCTGACCATAGAGAGCTGTTTATTCTCTATTCTGTTTATTCTCTTATTCTCTCAGATGTAGTCAATATAAAATTTGTTCAGTGACAGAATTCAGAACATGGGCCATTCTTACAATATTCTCTCTGTACACCAAGTAAAAACCATAGGATAAATAAAGGTCATATAAGCAGACAATGAAATCTCTTGTAATATTTTATGACATTTCTCTAAAACAGGCTATAGGCTACATGTGCGCCAACAAGTTAGAACAGTATGGTAAATTATGAGGGTAAAAGGGACCTAATTATTAGGGTGAGGCACATGGGCTATTAACAGCTTACTATACAACATACACTTAGTATTACTTTCTTAGCTACTGTATGCATATCTCCCTGGCATATTCCATCATTTATGCAGCAGCATACAAAACATTTTTGGACTCACCTTGTTGTGCTGTGCTCACTTGAAAAGGAAGGTGGTGGTCCTTGCGCAAATTTTGTCATCAAACCTTTTCACCAGAGTCTGGCATTCTTTGGGTTTATTGTGCTTTCAAGACAATTGGGAACTCTGAAAAAACAAGGTTGAATCGTGACGTCAGTGACCTTCAGGTTGGCGCTCTAGAAAGAGTTGGATGATCATAAAAACTTATTTTCCCAGTCGGAGCTAGTTTTTTTTTTGAGTTTCCAGTTGTCTTGAACTCACTGAAGTCTGACATTTCCCCGTTCTGAGTTTCCAGTTGTTTTGAAAGCGGCAGAAGTCATGCTGGATTGACAACATGGTGAATGTTGAATGTTTATCCTTTAAAGCTTGTAAAAGAGACCCTTAAACACAGCCTTGGACCACACATCCACTCCACTGAATAGCAGGTTAGTGATTGCTTTGCAATGCTTGCAGTTAGCCACTGATTCCTTCCAAACCACTCACTGTTGAAATAACGATTTCCAACTTGTTGTGTAACGTTTATGTACAATGGCCGATGAGCATCGATACGTTTTATCTGTAACTTCTCTTCATAATTTCACTTCATATGACATGGACTGAAAAGGATTTGCCAGTAGATTGTCAACTTAATTCATGTTGATGACTGCTAGCTTGCTAGCTACGATTTTGAAAGTATGATGTTGACAGTCCAGTCAAAGTTACTGTAGATATAATGTGATTTGACCTCATTTTATGTGTGGCCTTGAGCCTTCTTGGATGGGCACTACTAATGTCACTATGGCAATACCCAAGGGGTTCTGTCCCCATGAGTGACAGAACACTGAGCCAATCATGGCACAACTAGTGAACATTACCAAGCCCTATGCTCCATATTTTCTGCTGGCTGCCCCACCACCACTGAAAGCACTGAGCTAGGCTGAAACACATGTATGTAGGAGCTGCCTTACTCAAGAAAGCAAAAAAGAGACCATGTTTGTATGCAGTTGTATTAACTCAAATATTAATATATTTTGAGCCCCACCTAAACAGGTACTTGCTAAAGTCAAACCTCAAAACATAAATGGAAAAAACAAAGCCTGTAACACAAGGACCTCCCCTTGTGTATACAAAAGGTGGTGTAGGACAGTTTACATTTTGATGCTGGTTTGATCCATCAGCTTCACATTGAGAATCCTGGCATGTCCTACTCTTTGGACAAACTGTCCAGTACCTCGTCTCTCTTCCCTGCTGTGCCTCGTGTATGGTGACGTTGTTCCACAGCTGTCCCCTATTCCCATCTTCTGACACCAGCTCTAAATTTCAGCCTAATCCTATGACAATTGCCATGTGCTAGCACACAGCAATGGTGGCACTTGACATTTAAAAAGACAGTCAAGACAAGTGGCCTGGCTAGACTTCAATAAATATGCCTACTCACATCCCTCAATGATTGAGGTTTAGCTTTGGTTTCAAAAGGTTAGCCAATGGCTGTGTTTCAATAGGCAGCCCACTTTTTCCACTAATTGGTATTTTAACCAATCACATCAGATCTTCTCACATCAGACATTTTTTAGAGCTGATCTGATTGGTGAAAATACCAATTAGTTGAAGAAATATCAGAATTGGGCTGCCTGACTAAATGCAGCAAATATGCGTCACGGTGCAACAGAAAGTCAGAAAAAGAGAGGGCTTCAAAACAATACATTCCAGATTAGTCCACAAATATGGTTATGCTTGTTTGATTAAACAGCTTGTCGTGTCGTTGGCTATGCCGGATTAAGTGATATGACATGCTATTCTATAAAATAATTTCTCCGTAATTACTATTACCTGATTAAGCTAATCATGTAAATGTATTTAACTAGAGGGATTCGGGCAACACAAAATAATATTTATAGAGTTGTTATCTTCCGAATAAACTCTTAGACCTAGTAATATTTTACACCCACAGCAGTCAATATCAATCGTCACCTCAATTCAGTCTCATCTGAAAGTTGTAAATGATTTTATCTGCACGAACCCTGGCTAACAAGTTGAATCAGCAATACAAAATTGGGTTTAATTATTAATTTACTAAATACCTAACTAATCACACAGAATTACACATACACACAATTAATCATAACTTGATTACAAATTACGTCATAAAGAAAAACGTCCCTAGCGGGCGGAGCAGATATGACAGCTTGTTACACAAAGGAAAAGGGGTTGGGTTGAGTGAAAGAGCGGGAGACTGAGGAACAAAGGGAAAAAGCTGTGCTATCGTAAATACAGTATCTGATGCATTCTAAATTACCTACCATTTGGAAAAGGAAAATGCAATAAATATTTACTCTGAGCTGCACTTCAGTAGGTTGGTGGTAGATGGAATACCTCTTATTTTGAAACCTCTCTGTTCCTATGCATGCCTATCCTCCATTTAAAGGGATATCAACCAGATTCCTTTTTTCTATGGCTTCCCTAAGGTGTCAACAGTCTTTAGACATAGTTTCAGGCTTTTATTTTGAAAAATTAGCGTGAAAGATCACATTGCGTAAGTGGATAGGTGGGGGCTCTCAGAGTGAGCTTTGGGCTACAGAGTAAAGCGGCCATTGCTTCTCCCGGTGTAATTGAAAAACCTTCACACCCAGTTGATATATTATCGAATATATATTTTAAAAACAACCTGAGGATTGATTATAAAAAACGTTTGACATGTTTCTCTGGACGTTATAGATATTATTTGGAATATACGTCTGCGTTGTCGTGACCGCTCTTTCCTGTGAATTTCTGAACATAACGCGACAAACAAACGGAGGTAATTTGGGTATAAAATAATCTTTATGGAACAAAAGGAACATTTGTTGTGTAACTAGGAGTCACGTGAGTGAAAACATCCGAAGATCATCAGAGGTAAACGATTAATTTGATTGCTTTTCTGATTTTCCTGACCTAGCTACTTAATGCTTAGTGTACATAATGTTATGTTATGCTATTGATAAACTTACACAAATTCTTGGATTGCTTTCGCTGTAAAGCATAATTTCAAAATCTGAGACGACAGGTGGATTAACAAAAGGCTAAGCTGTGTTTTGCAATATTGCACTTGTGATTTCATGAATATGAATATTTTTTAGTAATATTATTTGACTGTGGCGCTATGCTATTCAGCAGTTGCTGACGAAAATGATGCCGCTAACGGGATGGGTAGTGTCAAGAAGATAAATCCTCTTAAAGATCGGGTGCATTTTTTCAACTTTTTGATAAAAAGCGTGCAGAATTTCAACGTCCTGCTACTCATGCCAGGAATATAGTATATGCATATGAGTCGTATGTGTGGATAGAAAACACTCTGAAGTCTATTAAACTGGTTAAATCATGTCTGTGACTATAACAGAGCGTGTGTAGCAGGCAAAACCCCAAGGAAAAACTGTTCACAAAAAAAATATATATCCCTCCGCCAGTTCCCTGTATTGTCTATGGCAAGGGAAAATAGATAGCGCCCAGTTTACAGTTCCTACAGCCTCCACACGATGTCGCCAGTCTTGGGAATTGGGTTGAAGTTAATCCTTGGTGAAATGAGAAAAGGCACTTCCTGTCAGAGGGTACACCGTGGGAAGTTATGAAAGAGAGAAAATCGTCCATGATTTCAAGACTTGCTGCTATTGAATACAGATCGCCCCGTGATCAATTTGATCGATTATTAACGTTTACAAATACCTAAAGTTGGATTACAAAAGTAGTTTGAAGTGTTTTGGCAAAGTTTATAGGCAACTTTTTTCATTTAAAAAAATGACATTGCGTTTTGGAAAGCTGTTTTTTTCTGGATCAGACAGGCTTCATAAATGGACATTTTGGGTATACATGGACGGAATTAATTAAAAAAAAGAACCAATTGTGATGTTTATGGGACATATTGGAGTGCCAACAAAGAAGCTCGTCAAAGGTAATGCATGTTTTATATTTTATTTCTGCGTTTTGTGTAGCGCCGGCTACGCTAATTATTTTGTTTACGTCTCGTTCAGGTATTTCGGGGGGGTGCATGCTATCAGATAATAGCTTCTCATGCTTTCGCCGAAAAGCATTTTTTAAATCTGACATGTTGGCTAGATTCACAACGAGTGTAGCTTTAATTGAGTACCCTGCATGTGGACTCCAATCATGTTGTAGAAACACCTCAAGCATGATCAATGGAAACAGGATGCACTTGAGCTCAATTTCGAGGCTCATAGCAAACGGTCAGAATATTTATGTAAATATGCTATTTCAGTTTTTTATTTGTAATGCATTTGCAAGGTTTTCACTTTGTCATTATTTAGTATTGTGTGTAGACTGATGAGAAAAAACATATATTTAATCCATTTAAGAATTAGGCTGTAACGTAACAAAATGTTGAAAAAGTCATATTTTATTTCAACTCATGAAACATGGTACCATCACTTTACATGTTGCATTTATATTTTTCTTCAGCATATATATATACATATATATTCATTATTAGTTACAGTGATGAGTATGTTAGTTATGGTAGTGGTTTCATTTCAATTAATTTGTTTTAATGTATTGTCCAGCCATCCAATACTGAAGATGTATTTTTTTTCTATAACGCTTTGAACTTGATTGCAGCGACTGCTACCGTAACGAGTGCACTTGGAGTCGGAATGCAAGTTCAGGGAGTACATAATTTAATAAACAAATGAACAAAACAAGAAACACAAACAACGCACAGACAGGAAACTGAAACAGAAACAATGACGCCTGGGGAAGGAACCAAAGGGAGTGACATATATAGGGCAGGTAATCAAGGAGGTGATGGAGTCCAGGTGGGTCTGATGACGCGCATCATCAGGTGTGCGCCGTAACAGGTGTGTGCCATAACGAGCAGGCAGGTGACCAGGAGGCCGGAGAAGGAGCACACATGACAGCCACCAAGAGCTGTGCTGTTGAAAGGATACTGTTGAGACCTTCAAAGATTAATCAAGGAGAAATTTTTTTGGCACAGAGGAAATTAACAATATGCAGCTGATTGCCCAGATTGATGAAATCAATCATTAAGCCATTCCATTACTCAACAGTGACGTCTTATGAAATGAGGAAGTCCTAGAATATTCCGACATCATACTAATTACATACAGTCTCGGGTTATCTTGTTCATGTTAGAAAAGAGACTAAATTTGAGGGTATTTTGGCCTCTTATATTTCAACAATATTCTGATAGTGAGTGTATGAGCCTTAGTAGAACTACTGGTGTCCATACAATAAAATGTATTTGTCTTAAAAAGCTAAGTGGTAATTATGTAATTTACGTAATTGTGCTTTATAATGGATCTGTAGTTGTTGAGAGACATTAATTTACTGTATGAATCAGAAGTTAGGCGCGCAGAAATAGACTAAATAAACAATGTTTTTAATAAATCTCTCTCGGTGGATTGAGAAATGTATGACACGGGTGCTCACACACACACTTTATCAACATCAAGTATCGGACTTGATATATATGGATTTCCTCATCGTAGTATATAAATTCCCCCCCACCAACATAGCCAAATAAAAATGTATGTCACTGAAGTATGGAATATTTTAATGCACACAAACTCATGCATTGCTGTCATTACTTAGGAGGATGGGTGAATACAGTAGTCAATGTAGTGCAATACATTGGCGTTTACCATTTCCAACAAATATAATAGTAAAAGTAATATTACATCAAATAATGATTATACTGAATATTTAAAGTGCATATTGCAACCAGGTTTGAAGCACCCTAATTGAAAACCGTGTTTTTCTTGGGTCGTTATTTGAAGATAGTAAATTGAAGGGACAGCAAACCTGGTGAGAGTCCATGAACAACAACAGTAAATAGCCTAGGCCCTAGGTTGTCTCAATGAGTAATGGCCAATATTTGCATTAAAAAGGCTTTTCTTAATCTTTATGTCCGTAAAATAAAATATGCTTGGTATAATAAAGGTGGTTTGGAGTTTTGAAATGCTGTATTCCACTGAGGTTGTGCAAGAATAAATCATTATTTCTGTTTTGAACCACAGGGTGGTCAATTCTCGACGGTGCGTTTTCATTGCTCTTTTTACACTCAAATTATAAATGTGATAGCCTAATTTTGTTTGGAAAAATCTGCAGTCTTATTGGCTGAAATTGGGTTTTAAGCCTTTGACAATTCCCTGTTATCCGCACTGTCTGAAATGTGTATTTTTTCCCCATATGATGTTAGCACAAGCCACGCCCAGTTTCTGCTAGGGGCGTATTCCAGCCTCATAAATCTGATCATTGGTCAACACCATGAGAGCGGTGACTGAATAGACTCAGAGTTCCTCAGCGAGGCTTGTGCCATTAAAAAGGACAGAGAAGAGCTTGGACTAGGCTGAGCGGTAGCTACCGTACCATAGGGGTGGGAGGGCCAAGAGATCAGAGGTGGCAGAGTGGTGTGCTCAGGTTGGGGTGGAGGGTTTGAGCATAGCCTGAAGGTTGGGAGTGGCAGTGCCTTTTGCTGCTCCATAGGCAAGCACCATGGTCTTGTAGTGGATGTGAGCTTCGACTGGAAGCCAGTGGAATGTGCAGAGGAGTGGGGTGACATGTGAGAACTTGGGAAGGTTGAAAACCATGACGGCGGCAGCGTTCTGGATAAGTTGCACGAGTGTGATGGCACAAGCAGGGAGCCCAGCCAACAGCGACTTGCAGTAGTCCAGACGGGAGATGACATGTGCCTGGATTAGGGCCTGCGCCACTTCCTTTGTGAGGTAAGGTCGTACTCGAATGATGTAGAGCATGAACCTGCAGGAGTGAGTCACTGCTTTGATGTTTACAGAAAACAACACGAGTTGTCCAGGATCACGAAGAAGAGATCTGACTATTTTATTTACTATAGAACAGAGCTGATGATGATTAAATGTCTTACAGCAACAATACCTCTGGATGTTCTGCAGCCACTGAGATAGCCATGTGAGTAAGCACATAAAACAGACAAATTATGAATATGAGGCAACAATACAGAATGGCATCTTAATTTTGGGATATTGTTAAGGACATCTATTCCAGCATTTCACAATGAAAACACATCCAACTAGTTTGAAGAGTTTCAAATCCACATTTGAAGAATTCATAAGCATCTGGACCAATTGGTGATATCACACTACAGCTTGTGACTGAAGGAGTAACAAGTTTGATACATCCCTTTTTAACTTTAGAATAACTACAACTATGTTACTTTTTTGCTTTATAAAACTGAATTATACAGTATAATATGTGTTATGTCTCTAACAGCTAACGCTCAGGCAATGCAATGACTTCAACAAGAGGACCTTGAAAACGGTTGGTTAACCCGTCCATTCAGCCAGTGGGGTTCGCTTTCATCACGTGGACAGGAAGCAAGAACTCTCTGGGGAAAAGAAAGACAGAAGTTTTTTTTTCATGATTAATGATAAACAGCTTGAAACGTACAGGAACTCAATTCCTTTTGTTCCTTTGTTATGGAATACCACATCATCAAATGCCGAATGCATTACCTCCCGAGATCATTTTCTTCGGTCATCGTCACTGCCATGTGTATTCCACCCCAAGTCGACCCCACGTCGGTTCTCAAGGAACTACACGGGACTATGTGCAAACTGGATACCACATATCCTGAGGCCCCATTTATTTTAGCTGGGGATTTTAATAAAGGAAATCTCAGGAAACCCTACTGAAATTCAATCAACACATTTCCTGTGCTTCACACACATCACAAACTCTTGATCAATGCTACCCTTCCGGGGCGGTTGCAAGGCCCTCCCCTGGCCTCCTTTCGGGCAAATCAGATCACACCTTCTTTCTGATCCTCCCAACCTATAGGCAAAAACTTAAACAGGAAGCACCCGTGGTAAGGGCTGTTCAACATTGACCAAACGGAATCCATGCTTCAAAATTGTTTTGATCAAGCGGACTGGGAAATATTCCAGGTCGCCTCTGAGAATATTATCAACGTATACACTGACTCAGTGACAGGGTTCATCAGGAAGTGCATATAGGATATTGTTCCCACTGTGACGGTTAGAACTTATCCAAACCAATAACAATGGATAGATGGCAGCATTTGTGAAAAGCGTGAAAAAACGCATTTAACCATAGGAAGGTGACTGGGAACATGGGTGTGTACAAACAAACCTGCTATGATCTCCGTAAGGCAATCAATGACGACAAATGACAGCACAGGGACAAAGTGGATTCGCAATTCAAAGGCTCAGGCATGAGACGTATGTGGCAGGGACTCCAGACAATCACAGATTCCAAAGGGAATGCCAGCCACGACGCAGACACCGATGCCTTGCTCCCAGATATCCTAAACACCTTCTTCGCCCGCTTCAAGGAAAACAAGACTGTGCCACCCATGCGGGTCCCCTCCAACGTGGGCTTCAAGTTCCTCTGCCTTCACATCACTGATGACCTGAAATGGTCCCTTCAACACAGACAGTGTGGTGGAGAAGGCGCAACAGCACCTCTTCAACCTCAGAAGGCTAAAGACATTCGGCTTGGCACTTAAGACCCTCAAAAACCTCTATAGATGCACCTGTAGAGGCGTTGACAGATGCACGGGCTATGTCAACGCCTCGTATGACAATTGCACTGTCCGCAAACGCAGGGCTCTCCACAGGGCGGTGCAGTTAGCCCAATTCATCATCTAGGGCACACTGCCTGCCCTCCAGGACATTCACAGGAAGGCCACGAAGATAATCAAGGACCTCAGCCACCCGAGCCACATCATGTTCACCCCACCATCATCTAGGAGGAGGAGACAGTACAGGTGCAACAAAGCTGCCAGGGCATTACCAATAACCTTCTGTATGATTCAACCATATACACATCAGCAAACACAGCTAATGAAGTCACTGAAATCCTTAAAAACAAAGAGTTGCAGTCTATTTTGGAATCGTGGCCAGCAAAAAACTGCTGCTGAACATTTCTAAAACTACATTGTATTTGGTACAAATCATTCCCTAAGTTCTAGACCTCAGCTGAATCTGGTAATGAGGGGTGTGGCTGTAGAACAAGTTGAGGAGACAAAATTACTTGGTTTTACCTTAAATTGTAAACAGTCATGGTCAAAACATATAGATTCAATGGAAAAGAAAGACTAAGCTGCAGTTGGCCCAGAACAGAGCGGCACGTTTTGCTCTTCATTGTAATCAGAGGGCTAATATTAATACTATGCATGTTAGTCAATTTTGGCTAAAAGTTGAGGAAAGATTGACTGCGTCACTTCTTGTTTTTATAAGAAACATTAATGTGTTGGCAATTCCAAATAGTTTGCAGAGTACACACAGCACTGACACACACACTTACCCCACCAGATAGGGGTATTTTCATATTCCAAAGGTCCAGAAAAAACGCAAAGAAATGTACAGTATTATACAGAGCCATGAGTGCATGGAACTTTTTTCCATCTTATAGCGCAAGTGAACCGCAAACCTGGTTTCCAAAAACAAATAGAGCAACACCTCACGGCACAACCCCTCTCCCCCATATGACCTACTTGTTGTGTGTATGTCTGTGTAACTGATAGATGCACACAAACACATACTACATGTGTCACGCTCTGACCTTAGAGATCCTTTTTGTCTCTATTTTGGTTTGGTCAGGGCGTGAGTTGGGGTGGGCATTCTATGTTTTGTGTTCTATGTTTTCTATTTCTGTGTGTTTGGCCGGGTGTGGTTCTCAATCAGAGGCAGCTCTCTATCGTTGTCACTGATTGAGAACCATACTTAGGTAGCCTTTTCCCACCTGTGTTTTGTGGGTAGTTGAATTCTGTTTTTGTGTCTGCACCAGACAGAACTGTTTCGGTTTTGTTTGTTCTCTTTGTTGTTTTTGTTATTCAGTGTTCAGTTCTATTAATAAATCATAAACACTTACCACTCTGCGCTTTGGTCCACTTCTTCATGCAATGATGACAGTAACAATGACCTACATGACCTGAAGTATGTGGACACCTGCTCGTCGAACATCTCATTCCAGAATTATGGCCATCAATATGGAGTTGGTCCCCCCTTTGCTGCTGTAACAGCCTCCACTCTTCTGGGGAAGGCTTCCCACTAGATGTTGGAACATTGCTGCAGGAACATGCTTCAACTCAGCCACAAGACCATTAGTGAGATCGGGCACTGATGTTTGCCGATTAGACCTGGCTCGCAGTCGGCATTCCAATTCATCCCAAAACTATTCGATGGGGTTGAGGTCAGGGCTCTATGCAGGCCAGTCAAGGTCTTCCACGCCGATCTTGACGAACCCTTTCTGAATGGAGCTCACTTTGTGCACGGGGGCTTGTGTGTGGCTTGTGTGTGGCTGCTCGGCCATGGCGTTCCCGACAAACAGTTATTTTACTGATGTTGCTTCCAGAGGCAGTTTGGAACTCTATAATGAGTGTTGCGACCGAGAACAGGCTATTTTCACGCGCTACACCCTTCAGCATTAGCACTTGTGTGGCTTACCACTTCGCGGCTGTGCCATTGTTACTCCTAGACGTTTTCACTTCACAATATCAGCGCTTACAGTTGACTGCGGCAGCTCAAGCAAGGCAGACATTTGATGAACTGACTTGTTGAAAGGTGGCATCTTATAACCAGTGGAGGCTGCTGAGGGGAGAATAATGGCCAGAACGGAGCAAATGGAATGGCATCAAACACCTGGAAGTGTTTGATGTATTTGATACCATTCCACTGATTTTGCTCCAGTCATTAACACATGCCCGGTATCCCCAATTTAAGGTGCCACCAACCTTCTGTGCCTATGCCGAGTTGAAAGTCACTGAGCTTTTCAGTAAGGCCATTCTACTGCCAATATTTGTCTATGGAGATTGCATGGCGGTGTGCTCGATTTTATACACCTGTCAGCAACGGGTGTGGCTGAAATAGCCAAATCCACTAATTTGAAAGGGTGTCCACATATTTCTGTACATATAGTGTATGATCCCTTAGTGATGTCACTTGTTAAATCCACTTCAGTCATTGTAGATGAAGGGGAGTAGACAGATTAAAAAAGGATTTTCAAGCCTTGAGACATGGATTGTGTACGTGTGCCATTCAGAGGGTGAATGGGAAGACAAAAGATGTAGGTGCCTATGAACATGGTATGGTTGTATTTATTTGATCATCATTCTTTAAAAACTTCTTAAATCTCACTCAAGTTGATTGTGTATCATTGCTAGACAGCCATTCAATCCATAGAATTTTAAGCCGATTTAAGTCAAAACTGTAAGTAGACCACTCAGGAACATTCAATGTCGTCTTGGTATGCAACTCCAGTGTACATTTGGCCTTGTGTTTTAGGTTAATGTCCTGCTGAAAGTTGAATTTGTCTGCCAATGTCTGTTGGGAAGCAGACTGAACCAGGTTTTCCTCCAGGATTTTGCCTGTGATTATTTCTGTATTCCGTTTCTTTTTATCCCCCCCAAAAACCTAGTACTTGCCGATGACAAGCATACCCATAGCATGATGCAGACACCACTATGCTTGAAAAAATGAAGAGTGCTACACAATGATGTGTTGTGTTGGAGTTGCCCCAAACATAACACCTTGTATTCAGGACAACATTTCTAATTTCTAGTCAATTTCTTTGACACATTTTATGCAGTATTATTTAAGAGCCTTGTTGCAAACAGGATGCATGTTATGGATATTTCGAGCGACTGGTCCTCCAGGTATTCAGACTTTTATTTGTAATATTCTCAAGGATAGCAAAGCAGAGTGATGATGTCTAGACCACTGTCAGAGAATGGGAAAAATGACGAAGGGGTTTATACTCATCTAATTGCTTATGAATAAATAAACACTGCCTTTTGCTCATTTAACAGAATAATTAGTAATTGATGTGTCTAGCAGAGTGTACACTGAACTTATTGGACTCATTACATACAGTGCTATGCCTCATAATTGCAAAATGTAACATAAGTTTAGTAGACTACATCAAAGTTTGGGGAAGTAATTACAAATTTCTTCAAAACCTTGTTGTAATGAGGTTGGTTTTAGCATAAATGTATCAAAATTATTTTTGTTGCTGTCTTCATCTATTGTTCAGCTCTAGGTATCCTCAATTCATGGGTAAAAGGTGAGTCAATGCTATAGGCCGTTGACAACCTCTGTGATAAAGCACCTCAAAACCATTTAAATCGTGAATACGAGATGGAGGTTATTATAAATCATGCATGAATGAGTTGGAGATAAAACAGTGGAACAAAATGTTCTGAATAATCAATCACAGATAGATTTTACGCCAGGTTTATGCAAATGTTCATTTGATATTCATCAGCTTCCAATGCTGTTGTGCCACCTGTTCTAACATTGAGAACACCAAGAGCAGGCTTTGTACACTTTGCCTGTGCCATCTTTGAGATGTAATGGTGCATGTGTTGAATTGATAAAGCCCAGTATGAGGAAGAAGACATATGTTTTGGAGCACTCCAAGAAACAACAAAAGCTCCCTGTAACCAGATGCTGATTTCAGACAACTGCAGTTAAAAAAAGAACAAAAAGAAAGAAGAAAATCAGAGGAGATGGGGGGGGCGACATAACAAAAGCAGGTGCCAAACAGGAGAACAGGATATGGTGGCTGCTCTGGAATCACAGGGGAGGAAGCCATGCCTTGTTTTGCCTCTGCAATTTATTCAGCTTCACACTCAGACATAAGTGGAAAGGAGACCCTGCTGACCTTTCCCTCCCTTGTGTCTCGTCCCCACCTGTCCCCGCTCCTCTCCTCCACTCCCCACTAAACAACAGTTCTGGAGGAGAGATAGGTGATGAACTGCTGGTTATTTGATAAAAGATCAATTTCCCCTCACACCACTGATGTTGATTTAACACCCGGCAACGGTGATAAATAACAGAGTTTTTTTTGTTGCTAGTTTATGGTGCTAGAGTCCCTGTCTCTATATTGGTGTTATAAGTGAGACATTATCCTATATGCTTGTATATTTACTTATCAGGATTGTTTTAGTAAAACCATTGTTGTCCTCAAAATATGTAGGAGAAAAAAATCTATACATGCATTTGTGGAATCAGTTTTGAGAAAGCAAGGTACATTATACAGTGTACATCACAGATACTAGAATCCTCTCACTTTGATTACTGTAAACTGTGTTGATTACATAATTAACCCTAGTCAGCACAATGTACTGTATGACCCTGTTTTAATCGAAAATTATGAGGAAAATCAATGTAATTTCAGACTAAATACTGACACGACCCATTCTTTTACATAGTAAAAAAATATGCCTGTATAAATGCGGACTGGCAGGTGATCAATTATCCCGGGATCCATGTCAGTGGCCTATTTGGCAGTCCGCAGTCATTTTCTGCCCACTAGGAACCAAACTTTGGGAACTCCCATCTCACGGTGGGTTCTACTAAGCTAACATTTGGAATTATTTAAATATGGTCATGCCATGTATGACAACTCAGCCAAACTAGCTAGCTAGAAAGCTAATGTTAGTGTTAGCTGGATTCACTAGCTAGCTAGCTGGTTATGGTAGTAGCTAGTTAGTCAGCTATATGTCACCATCAAAGTACTATGGTCTAGTTAGCTAGGTAAAAATATCAAGTTCTCAGTACTGTAGATGAAAGCTAAATTGGCTAACATTAGCTAGCTACCTTACAAACTGTTTAAATTTCGAAGCAGTTTATAGCATATATGGACCTATATGAATTAAAGCTACTTTTGAAGCACATGTGCCCTAGAAACTAATATGTAACACTGTAAATACATGTATTTATTATTAAAGCTTCAATGTTGATATACATACCTGTCAATGAAATTACAAAGTCAGTTGAATGGAAATCTTTAGAAATGTCAGGTTTGTGATGAGGACATGCAAGACATCTGTCATTCATTCATTGCTATGATCTTTGATCTCCTGAAGAAGGGATATATTGGTAAAGTTACCAGGTTGTTAGCTACAGTAGCTAGCCAATGACATGACTGAACAAAGTATAAACGACGTGAGTAGTTTTAGGCCTACCAAATGGTTTATGTGTCACGGCATTCAGAGGAAGAAGGTGAAGACCAAGGTGTAGCGTGGTACGTGTTCATATTATTTATTCTGACTGAACACTGAATACAAAATAACAAAAAAGAATAGCCGAAACAGTTCTGACAGGTGCAACAAACACTAAACAGAAACTAACCACCCACAACTAACAGTGGGAAAACAGGCTACCTAAGTATGGTTCTCAATCAGAGACAACGAAAGACAACTGTCCCTGATTGAGAACCATACCCGGCCAAAACATAGAAATACAAAACCAAGACATACAAACATAGAATGCCCACCCATATCACACCCTGACCAAACAAAAAATAGAAACATACAAAGTAATCTACGGTCAGGGCGTGACATTATGACTGTAAAATACGTTCCCGGAGACCTGCTAAAGGAAGATAAAAATGTTGTGCCAGTAATATGGGTCAGATCTTTTGACCTGGTTGGGCTACAACATGCTGTTTTCACAACCATGACGCTATTGAATCTGGACACTCCTTTTTTCTCTCGGGCAACAGTACAGCGAAACCTTATCATCAACATAATTATTATCTCGGAGATATATAAATAAAATTCCTGGTTGCACAGGAAAATATTTAGTGTCACTTTAAAGCCCTGAATGTGTTAGTTTCCGTAGCCTCAATGTAGAGAATATGATGTGCAGCCCCGAAGACATGAAACTGTCAAATATAGCAGATTAACAAGCCTAGGAGTTGTGTGGGTCAGTGGCAGTGCTATGTAAGAATGTTGTTCAAGGGAATAGACAAAATATTTCAGAACATTTAAAGACAAGCTGCAAATCTTTAGAACCATGCAGAACCATTTATTTTTAAATCATCACTTTATGTTTAATAAATCACTGTTTATTCTATAAAACATTTTATTAAAATACTTTTTATAATTTTTTTTTCTTGTGCCATTGAAATGCTCAGTCCAACTGTGTGGGCATGGGTATATATATTTGAATATATACAGACAGCCCGAAGCTAACATATGGAATTATTTTATGATGGTCATACCATGGATTATTTAGCAATTTGATTTAGAATTTTTGGTATAAAAAAATAAATGAGAATGTTATGTTCATATCTCTACCATAAGCCACCTCCAACGTCGTTTTAGAGAATTTGGCAGTAAGTCCAACCGGCCTCACAACTGCAGGCCATGTGTATGGCGTCATGTGAGCGAGCGGTTTGCTGATGTCAACGTTGTGAACAGAGTGCCCCCAGGCTCTGTGAAGCATTTATTTGGGCTGCAATCTGAGGTGCAGTTAATTGTATCCCAAATAAATGCTTAATAACAGAGTTATTAAGTAACAGACACATCTCAACATCAACTGTTCAGAGGAGACTGCGCGAATCAGGCCTTCATGGTCGAATTGCTGCAAAGAAATCACGACTAAAGGAAACTAATAATAAGAAGAGACCTACTTGGGATAAGAAATATGAGTAATGGACATTATACCAGTGAAAATCTGTCCTTTGGTCTGTTGAGTCCATTTACTTAGATTGACGCACGGGTGCGTCAATAGACTCTTAAGATTGACCCTGGCTGACCCTGGCTGTCAGTGTCCTGGTCAAGGCCAGAAGTGGGAATAAAAAGCGACATGATCCCTTTACAGCAGTGTCTTTAACCTCCAACAGTGTGACTCTCCACTAGTGGCCTGTGTCCAATTATATTTTGCCACAGGGAAGGAGAGCCATGGCCTTTAGCTGTTTTTCATATGTCAAGGAAGAAATAGGATATTAAGGAAAAAAACCTTGTCCACTCTAAGATGGACATTGCCACTTATTTCATTAGATAGTAGCAATGGGTATTGCAGCAACAGGCAACATTGTAATTAATATTTTTTGAGGGATGTCATATTTCCTCAATTTGAAATGTTATTAAATTAGTGCAGTGTGACTGCCTACTATTAATGTAAATGTGACGTACTGCCAATAGGAAGAGGAAACGTTTGTGAATGAGCTAATCATTGGGGATTTGTAGCAACATCACATCAAGTATCACTAGCTACGTGTTCGACATATGATGCTCTGATATTGTCCGTGATGACAACTGTATAAGATGCCATCATACCTAGTCATTTAGCAACTGTCATATAACACTTTCTTTTGATCTCATGTTCTATAATATGTCCCCTGATTGCTAAACAAAACAAACCTTCTAGTCAGACTCTCAGTTATTTAGATGATAATACAATGTAATCTTTCCCCAGGTCTAAAAGATTTGACATACTACAACACATAACATCAAAGCGGAATTGACATCTCTTGTCTGCATTGTGATGAATGTGTTCCTCAGAGATTTGGGGGGAAGGGGTATGGAAAGATGGATGGATAGGGGATTTGTAAGGAGTGCTGTGGTGTCTTGCCAATCATTTGATGATGCAGCATCTGTTTTCCTATGCCTGCAAGTGGACTGGGCTTAATGTGCCTCTGTGGTGTGACACAGTGGGTTAAAAATATTTCCTGATCAAATGGTTGAGGGAGTAGGCATCTGGAGACCTGGCAGATGTGTGGGCCTCTTGCACTCATTAACCACTGCCACCGGTGATGATGGCACTAAGGTTACCAACATTTGGGACACATCTGCATTGTGTCCCACCCACCACCCGCCAACCCATTTTTTACACTACTGCTACTCTCTGTTCATCATATATGCATAGGCACTTTAACCATATCTACATGTACATACTACCTCAATCAGCCTGACTAACCAGTGTCTGTATGTAGCCTATAACCTGTCTTTTTACTGTTGTTTTATTTCTTTACCTAACTATTGTTCACCTAATACCTTTTTTTGCACTATTGGTTAGAGCCTGTAAGTAAGCATTTCACTGTAACGTCTACACCTGTTGTATTCAGCGCACGTGACAAATAAACTTTGATTTGACATCACACATCTTAATTTGCTATATCATTGTTGTACTGTTTTCAATAGGTCACCAGAAGATGCAGGACCAGAACAGCCTGTTTGCATGGTGGACCAATCTGGCCTATACTCTGTCTGCCATATATAAATTGCAGAATGTCATGATTAACTACAGGGAAGACTATCTGCATCTCAGAGGCCAAACACAGTAAGGTATATTGTGCAAAAGAAGTGTGCAAAAAAAGTATTGCTTGCTGTGTTAGGCCTCTGAGACGCAAAGGCCCATGGTCATTTTGCTAAATAGACTTTGTGATGATATGGGAGATTATATTTTATTTCAACATTTCTAATGAGTAAACACATTTTGGAATGTTTTCATTTGTTCAAAGTAAATAAAGAAACCAGACTGCAATGAACGGTTGTCATTCTTCATAAATACTTGTCAGTTTTTTACATAACATAATAAACTAACTAATTATATAATGTGCCTTTTTCAAATCCTCTCACAGAGTCACATGCAGTAAGATTCTGAGGTTTCCAAAACCCTTACCATTGCCAAATAACTCTCAAAATTGAAGAGATGAGCTGTACTTCAAAATATAACTTTTTCCAAGAACGCCACTGTTCCATGTGCTCCACACATGAGCATATGCGGCAGCAGATACAGTAGGCTACAGTAACATAAACTAATGAAAATGCTATTGTGTTCTTTGAAATAATGTTTTTCATATTGTCACGCTCTGACCTGAGTATTCTTTGTTTTCCTTATATATTTTGGTTAGGTCAGGGTGTGACATGGGTGATGTATGTGTTTTTGTACTGTCTAGGGTTTTTTGTAGGTTTATGGGGTTGTTTACCATCTAGGTGTTTATGGTTGCCTAGATTGGTTCTCAATTAGAGGCAGCTGTTTATCGTTGTCTCTGATTGGGAACCATATTTAGGCAGCCATCTTCTTTGGGTATTTTGTGGGTTATTGTCTATGTGATGTTGCATGTTTGCACTCAGTATTTATAGTGGTCACGTTTGTTTTGATATTTTGTTTGTTTAGTGTACTTCGTGTTTGTTTTTCGTCTTTCATTAAAAGATGTATTCACATCACCCTGCGCTTTGGTCTCCTCAATACGACGAACATGACAGAATAACCCACCTTAAAAGGACCAAGCAGCGTGATTGGGAGGAACAGCGCTTAATGGAGAAATGGACCCAGGAGAAGGACGAATGCGTAACAACCTGGGAGGAGATTGAGAGTTGGTCGATCGATCCAGGGAGAGTGCCAGAGCCTGCATGGGATTCTTTGGAACAGTGCGAGGAGGGATACAGGAGAATGGAGGAACGGCGAAGATATAAGGGTACACGGCTAGCACAGAAGCCCGAGAGGCAGCCCCAAGGAGGCCTGAGGAGATTGGCTAAGTCAGGTAGGAGACCTGAGCCAACTCCTCGTGCTTACCGTGGGGAGCGTGTAACTGGTCAGGCACTGGCCAGGCACCGTGTTATGCAGAGATGCGCACGTCTCCAGAATGAGCATCCAGCCAGGACGGGTTGTGTCAGCTTTACACTCTAGACCTCCAGTACGCCACCACAGCCCAGTACGTCCTGTGCCTGCTCCCCGCCTGTCCTGAGCTGCTAGAGTCTCCGGTCTGTCCTGAGCTGCTAGAGTCTCCCGTCTGTCCAGAGCTGCTAGAGTCTCCGGTCTGTCCAGAGCTGCTAGAGTCTCCCGTCTGTCCTGAGCTGCTAGAGTAACCCGTCTGTACTGAGCTGCTAGAGTCTCCGGTCTGTGCAGAGCTGCTAGAGTCTCCGGTCTGTCCAGAGCTGCTAGAGTCTCCGGTCTGTCCAGAGCTGCTAGAGTCTCCGGTCTGTTCAGAGCTGCTAGAGTCTCCGGTCTGTTCAGAGCTGCTAGAGTCTCCGGTCTGTCCTGAGCTGCTAGAGTGTCCGGTCTGTCCTGAGCCGCTAGAGTCTCCGGTCTGTCCTGAGCCGCTAGAGTCTCCGGTCTGTCCTGAGCCGCTAGAGTCTCCCGTCTGTCCTGAGCCGCTAGAGTCTCCCCTCTGTCCTGAGCCGTCAGCCAGCCAGGAGCTGCCAGAGCCGTCAGCCAGCCAGGAGCTGCCAGAGCTGTCAGCCAGCCAGGAGCTGCCAGAGCCGTCAGCTAGCCAGGAGCTGCCAGAGCCGTCAGCCAGTCCGGAGCTTTTGGAGCTGCCCCTCAGTCCAGAGCTGCCCCTCAGTCCGGAGCTGCCCCTCAGTCCAGAGCTGCCCCTCAGTCCGGAGCTGCCCCTCTGTTGGGAGCTGCCCCTCAGTCCGGAGCTGCCCCTCAGTCCAGTGGGGCCTTTAATTAGGATCTTAGACCCTAGGTCGGAGGCGAGGGTCATCTCTCTGAAGAAGCCCTTGAAGAGGGCAATGACTATGGTAGAGTGGGGTCTACGTCCCGCACCCGAGCCACCGCCATGAAAGAGGCCCACCCGGACCGTCCCCTTTAGATTAGGTTTTTGCGGCCGGAGTCCGCACCTTTGTGGGGGGGTACTGTCACGCCCTGACCTGAGTATTCTTTTTTTTCTTTATATATTTTGGTTAGGTCAGGGTGTGACGAGGGTGGTATGTGTGTTTTTGTCTCATATAGGGTGTTTGTACTGTCTAGGGGTTTTGTAGATTTATGGGGTTGTTTCCATCTAGATGTTTATGTAGGTCTATGGTTGCCTAGATTGGTTCTCAATTAGAGGCAGGTGTTTATCGTTGTCTCTGATTGGGAACCATATTTAGGCAGTCTTCCTCTTTGGGTATTTCGTGGGTTATTGTCTATGTTAAGTTGCACGTTAGCACATTGTTTATACAGCGGTCACGTTCGTCTTAATCATTTTGTTGTTTTTGTTTAAGTGTTCTTCGTGTTCTTCATTAAATAAAGAAGAATGTATTCTAACCACTCTGCGCTTTGGTCCCCTCACTACGACGATCGTGACAAACGTTAGCTAGCTAGCTAACCAAAATAATGTTTACAATGCCATGGCTGAATGTCTCTTGATTCAACTAGCTAACTTCCCACTATGATTTTAATCAGAACAGGACATCAATTCCATTTAGCTACTGTTTATGTTGTAGTTATGAGGTCAAGTGATTTAAACAAATGATCCCAATTCTAGGAGTGGCAGCTTGTGACTAGTTCATGTTGAAGAACATGGATAAGAAGCCTAGGCTATCTCTAGCTAATAGCTGTATTATATTTAACATAAACTCAGACCTGGCTGATCTTTTGGCTGATCTATGGGCTGATATGTTGTTATTGAGATTGAGTCTCCTGTGGGATTCATAACATTGTTGGACAGGTTTAAAAGCTCATTGTATCGATATTATACAGTATGTTTTCCTATAGTCAACCCTCCAATCAGAAATTGGGAGAACACTCATTTAGTATGCCTGAAGCTTTAACAGTACTTGAGTGTGTGTGTGTGCGTTTGTGTGACCACACACAAGTGTTAAACTTCAAGAATATTTGATAATAGGGAATAGGCCTACTTAAACATTAATATGTGTATGATACAATGAATTTTGTGTTGTTTGTGTTGTTGACTTCTGTGTTTCGAATTCTAAAATAAATTGCGATTAATCACAATTAATGAATGCCATTAACTTTGCAAATGGCATTGCTTGGTGATTTGAAAAGTCAAAGTCAATCGATCAATAATCTAATAATACATTTAGCAAATTTGCTTATCTTTAATTTACAATCAGTAGAAACTATGAGAATAGAAAAGGTTCAGAACTTTTGTGAAACATCACAGTTGAAAAAATATATGGCAAATAGAAATCCAAACTGGATGGTTTTCAGAGAAAGGTGGGAGGGGTTGAATGGAGCTGAAGGGTACAAAAAAAGATAACTATCATAAAATACATAGTGTATATAAGCTGGAAATAGAAGCCTAAGTGATGTTTTCCATTAGTTTACTCCATTTAGGTGAGGGGTAGTAGGGTTAGGGGAACATAATAGAGGAAAATATATTTAGAATGCCATTAACCCGATTGAATTATTTTAATCGTTTGACATCCCTATTAAATATATATTTGAAAGAAAAACATTTCTTTGGCACAGGTTTTAATTTGACATGTATCCTGAAACTATTTCCGACACTGCTACTCATCTGTAGCATAGATGAAGAGATTCCTTTGTCTTCTTCCACCTCGTTTTGCGTTTTGGGGTTGCGACTTCTCGGACCTTGGCTGCAGTGCGTGGTCACCAAGTCTGATATGTAAATTCTTAGCTCACATGTTTTATACCCCAGGGTAGAATAGGCTTTTCCACCTTTATGGCAAGTTCTCTGGGCGTATGTAGTTTTATTTTAATTTTACCGTTATTTTACCAGGTAAGTTGACTGAGAATACATTCTCATTTACAGCAACGACCTGGGGAATAGTTACAGGGGAAATGAGGGGGATGATTGAGCCAATTGTAAGCTAGTTAGGAGGCAAGGCGTCAAGATTGTATCAGTTTAGACAACAAATTTCACAGTTCACTTTTACGAAAACATTCTCTTTGATCTGGACATTTTCCACACAATGTACGATATGTAAACATCATGTGCATCATGTTTTCCTATGGAAACTCTTCAAGTTACAATGTTTTTACAATGTTTTCGTTATTTAACTTTTAATGACATAACAAAAAATAATCATTTTCATATTCCAACTATCGTTATTACCATCATTTTGGCTGATGAAATACTTGTCCCAAAGTCCATTTATTGCATGTTATCATTCTGAGTTAGATTCTCTCTAGGGCCCACTCACACATTCCAATCCTTCACATTGAGAGGACAAAGGATTTTATCTGCTGATTTAAGATTTACAATGGAAGTGAGGTGTCATTAAAAAAAACACCTCCCTACCTCTCTATCTCCCCCTTCTGGTGGATGTGACAGATATCTCTGTAGGACTGTTGTCCACGGTAACCTGACCCGAACAGGCCAGTTATGACAGTGTCCAACAAAACAAGTATCAAGCTGGGACCTTTGTTGCTAAAGGCAACAATGCTGACTCTTTAGTGGAACGTGGATTTAACAACGATGCTGAGGAATTACACAGCAGGAAGCAGTGTGTCCTGAAATCTGCATATTCACTTAGCTCATTCCCCTGTGTTGGGGACGGCTTCATTGCGTTTCAGGAGTCCTATTCTAATCTGTCTCTTCCCTTCACATGGCAGTAGGCTCTGGTTAAGTCATACTTGCAAAGCATGACCAATAGATGAAAAGAAAAATGATATTCACTGCGGTTCCTGTGAAGATGCCAATTAATTTAAGTTTCAACTTCATCCTAGCCTTCTGTGTCAGGAAAAATCATTATGTTTCATTGAGGAGGTAAAATAAGATTTCTTTGTACCAGTTGAGAAATTAAAAACCATAGCTATGCTCGAACACTCATACTAACCGCACTAACCATACTATTTGTGAAGTAAATTGAGTATGTAGTATGCTTATCAGAAATGGTATGGATACAGTTATGTCATGACTGTCTTGATCAGGTCAGGTTACAGGAGACCACAACCCTACAGATTATCTCTCGACCCCAACAGAGGAGGAGAGATCTAGGGGTCTGAAGACGTGGGGGGTTTTATGGCCCTCACGCCACTGGTAAATCTCAGGCCACAGACAAATTCCTTTGTCCTGTCACTATGGAGAACCAGCCTCAGAACATTAAACATGAACTAAAGGGACTTTGGAACAATGGTTTTCATGACGATAGATGGAATATGAAAATGTATGTAATTTTTGTTCTGTTATTAAAGGTTAATAGATTACATTATTACGAAAACATTGTAATGTGAAGGGTTTTCCTAGTATATGTTTGATGTTTATACATTGTACGTTGTATGGAAGATATCCAAATCAAAGAGAATGTTTTGGGGAAGATGAAAAGTTAGTTGTCTAAAATGGGATTTGAGAAGAACCTAGCCCTTGCCTCATTAACTTGGTACGCCCAGAGAATTGCCCTAAAGGCGGCTACGCCCACTTCTGACCCAAGGGTATAAAACCTGTGAGTATAGAATTTACAATAGGACTACGTGACCCCAGCTGCAGCAGGGTCTAAAAAGTCAACGAACCAAGAACGCGACGCAAGTTTGAGGACAAAGAAATACTTTTCTACCCAAGCTATGACTGAGTAGCTGTGTCTAATTCAAGTCGAACCAACTAGCCTCCATCTCCCATCGAGTCGTGGTATCTAAAGGGTTTCATTCCTATGCTGTGAGCTCTGAGCTATAGAGCTGTCTGGCCTCAGAAGACCCCTTCCAGAGAAAGGGGTGAGGGAACAGACTCCTAAGCAAAAAAGGACACTGACACCGGGAGGACGAGCAGGGAGGTGCGCAGGAGAAGTGCGTCATCGAACAGCGGACGCAGAGAATCCCCGGAGATCATCCCCACGTAATTACATCATTATATTCTGGCCCATAAGAGCAGCAGTTGGGGGCAAGGCTAGGGTTAGAATAGCATAGCTGACAAATTCACCCAAATGTATATTTCTCTTGTGTACTTCTTTTTTTCTCTCTCTTTTGAAATTCCCATTGTGGGTAACACGCGCCATAGTGTGGCTACTAATACATCGAACTTTCCAGTATATTAACTATATGCTATCTAACTAACTACCCAACATTTATTGACTTGATTTTTCACGTCGTTCTTAGCTAAGTGGTATAGTTGTTGTGCATTCTCAATGGACATACATTTGTTCTGGCTATCTACTCCGATTTCAGAGCATTCTCATCTGAGTGTGCCAGAGCTCAGAATAACTGATACATTTACGAACGCTTAACACCCATTGAATATGTCTGTGTCTGTAAAAGTCAGCAAAAAAAATATTAAATTGTTGCCAGCAGCACAGTTCAAATCAAATCAAATTTATTTGTCACATACACATGGTTAGCAGATGTTAATGCGAGTGTAGTGAAATGCTTGTGCTTCTAGTTCCGACAATACAATAATAACCAACGAGTAATCTAACCTAACAATTCCAAAACGACTACCTTATACACACAAGTGTAAAGGGATAAAGAATATGTACATAAAGATATGAATGAGTGATGGTACAGAACGGCATAGGCAAGATGCAGTAGATGGTATCGAGTACAGTATATACATATGAGATGAGTAATGTAGGGTATGTAAACAAAGTGGCATAGTTTAAAGTGGCTAGTGATACATGTATTACATAAAGATGCAGTAGATGATATAGAGTACAGTATATACATATACATGAGATGAATAATGTAGGGTATGTAAACATTATATTAAGTAGCATTGTTTAAAGTGACTTGTGATATATTTTACATCAATTCCCATTATTAAAGTGGCTGGAGTTGAGTGAGTGTGTTGGCAGCAGCCACTCAGTGTTAGTGGTGGCTGTTTAACAGTCTGATGGCCTTGAGATAGAAGCTGTTTTTCAGTCTCTCGGTCCCTGCTTTGATGCACCTGTACTGACCTCGCCTTCTGGATGATAGCGGGGTGAACAGGCAGTGGCTCGGGTGGTTGTTGTCCTTGATGATCTTTATGGCCTTCCTGTGACTTCGGGTGTGGTAGGTGTCCTGAAGGGAACATAGTTTTCCCATGGTGATGCATTGTGCAGCAGCTAGCAATTCACAGTAGCCTTCCTGGAGGGTGAAATAAATCAGTGAGATTGTCAATTAAAAGAGATCTCCACAAGGTCATCAGTCTGTGCGTATGAAATGGCTGACAGTGCAGGGAGCAGTAACCTGAATCGAGAGTCAAACCCACGTTTATCTAGCATTTTACTTTTGTTATGGTCATTGATTCATGCAATGATTCAGAATGATATATAATAAATGCCATTTAGCAGACACTTTTATCCAAAGAAACTTGCAGTCATGCGTGCATACATTTTACATATGGGTGCCCCAGGAATTTAATCCACAATCCTGTTTTTGGAAGAACCATGTTCTATCAACTGAGACATACAGGACCACAGAATGTCTACCCAAGTGAGGATAGAGGAAGTTTAGAAGGATCAAGAATCACCAACTTTTAGGGAAATGGGGATACAGCTTTGAAAAATTCCATCAGAATAAGATTAGTCCAAGTCAAATTATCGCTCTGTCATGATTCATTAATTATGTATATCTCTACAGCGGCATTTACAGTAGATTACCTGTGACATATTATTCACTTTCTGTAGAAAGGATTACTATCACCACAATCATCTTCATTATTGTTATAAGCTGAAAGTTTGACCCAGTGCTGGCCTACTTTATATGTACTCTCTAGTTCACTCCCTTGTGGTTTCCATGGTACTCTGGGTTTTCCTCACCTTCCTGTGTTATAGGTGGTGTAGTCCTGAGGGAAACGAGAGTCATTTTTGGGTTGCATGTGACTCATATCTCTCCCTAGCTCTGGTTAGATCTATTAGTGGAACATTAAATGTAATTCAACTAATTAAATCCACTTATATAACTTTATGACATAACTGAGTGGCAATTGTATTGAGAAATAAAAGCGTAATTGAACGTTTTAATCATATCAGTGCTCACTCTGTCGTGTCATCTCTGAAGATCTGAACCAGTTTTATTAGAGAGATCTTTCATTCACATATTCATTCCAAATATAACCTTAGAAGGAGTTAGTATTTGAGGATGTTTGCTAGGAACTGGTTGCTCCTGTTTGTTTGAATCCCGGCCTATGCTCCTAGAGTGGATCTGGCGATGAATATGTTGCGAGGGCCAGCCGACGAGAGCATACAGGTCGCAATGGTGGGTGGTGTACGGGGCTTTGGTGACAAAACGGATGGCACTGTGATAGACCACATCCAGTTTGCTGAGTAGAGTGTTGGGGGCTAATTTGTAAATGATATCGCCGAAGTCGAGGATCGGTAGGATAGTCAATTTTCAAGTGTATGTTTGGCAGCGTGAGTGAAGGAGGCTTTGTTGCAAAGTAAGAAGCCGATTCTAGATTTAATTTTGGATTGGAGATGCTTAATATGAGTCTGGAAGGAGAGTTTACAGTCTAGCCAGACACCTAGGTATTTGTAGTTGTCCACATATTCTAAGTCGAACCGTCCAGAGTAGTGATGCTAGTCTGGCGGGCAGGTGCGGGCAGCGATCGGTTGAAGAGCATACATTTCGATTTTTCTGGCGTTTAAGAGAAGTTGGAGGCCACGGAAGGAGTGTTGTATGGTATTGAAGCTCATTTGGAGGTTTGTTAACACAGTGTCCAAAGAAGGGACAGATGTGTACAGAATGGGTTTGTCTGCATAGAGGTGGATCAGGGAATCACTGGCAGCAAGTGAGACATCGTTGATATATACAGAGAAAAGAGTCAGCCTGAGAATTGAACCCTGTCGTACCCCCATAGAGACTGCCAGAGGTTCGGACAACAGGCCCTCCGATTGACCACACTGAACTCTATCTGAGAAGTAGTTGGTGAACCAGGCGAGGAAGTAATTTGAGAAACCAAGGCTGTTGAGTCTTCCGATAAGAATACGGTGACTGACAGAGTCGAAAGCCTTGGCCAGGTCGATGAAGATGGCTGCACAGTACATTCTTTTATCGATGACGGTTATGATATTGTTTAGTACCTTGAGCGTGGCTGAGGTGCACCCGTGAACAGCTCGGAAACCGGATTGCACAGCGGAGAAGGTTCAGTGGGATTCGAAATGGTGATCTGGTGATGGTGATGGTGATCTGTCTGTTAACTTGGCTTTCAAAGACTTTAGAAAGGCAAGGCAGGATGGAAAAAGGTCTGTAACAGTTTGGGTCTAGAGTGTCACCCCCTTTGAAGAGGGCAATGACCACGGCAGGTTTTCAATCTTTAGGAATCTCGGACGATATGAAAGAGAGGTTGAACAGACTGGTAATAGGGGTTTCAAAAATGGCGGCGGATAATTTTAGAAAGAGTGGGTCCAGATTGTCTAGCCCAGTTGATTTGTACGGGTCCAGGTTTTGCAACTCTTTCAGAACATCTGCTATCTGGATTTGGGTGAAGGAGAAGCTGGGGAGAATTGGGCAAGTGGGTGCGGAGCTGTTGGCCGGGGTTGGGGTAGCCAGGAGGAAAGCATGGCCAGCCGTAGAGAAATGCTTATTGAAATTCCTGATTATCATCGATTTATCGGTGGTGACAGTGTTTCCTAGCCTCAGTGCCGTGGGCAGCTGAGAAGAGGTGCTCTTACTCTCCATGGAGTGTTTTTGGAGTTAGAGCTACAGGATGCAAATTTCTGTTTGAAAAAGCTAGCCTGCGCTTTCCTAACTGACTGTGTGTATTGGTTCCTGACTTCCCTGAAAAGTTGCATATCGCGGGGACTATTCGAAGCTAGTGCAGTCTGCCATAGGATGTTTTTGTGCTGGTCGAGGGCAGTCAGGTCTGGAGTGAACCAAGGGCTATATCTGTTCTTAGTTGTACATTTTTTTGAAAGGGGCATGCTTTTTTGAGATGGTGAGGAAATTACTTTTAATGAACAATCAGGCATCCTCTAATGACGGGATGAGGTCAATATCCATCCAAGGATACCCGGGCCAGGTCGATTAGAAAGGCCTGCTCGCAGAAGTGTTTTAGGGAGCGTTTGACAGTGATGAGGGGTGGTCACCCATAACGGATGGAGGCAATGAGGCAGTGATCACTGAGATACTTATTGATAACAGCAGATGTGTATTTGGAGGGCAAGTTGGTCAGGATAATATCTATGAGGGCTCCCATGATTATGGATTTAGGGTTGTACCTGATGGATTTCTTGATTATTTGTGTGAGATTGAGGGCATCAAGCTTAGATTGTAGGACGGCCGGGGTGTTAAGCATATCCCACTTTATGTCACCTAACAGAACAAACTCTAAAGAATGTTGGGGGGCAATCAATTCACATAGGGTGTACAGGGCACAGCTGGGAGCTAAGGAGGGTCTATAAGTCAGTGAGAGACTTATTTCTGGAGAGATACATTTTTAGAATTAGAAGGTCCAACTGTTTTGGCAAAGACCTGGATAGTTTGACAGAACTTTGCAGGCTATCTCTGCAGTAGATTGCAACTCCTCCCCTTTTGGCAGTTCTATCTTGATGGAAAATGTTGTAGTTGGGGATGGAAATCTCAGAATTTTTGGTAGCCTTCCTAAACCAGGATTCCGATACGGCAAAGACATCAGTGTTGGCGGAGTGTCCTAAAGCAGTGAGTAAAACAAACTTAGGGAGGAGGCTTCTGATGTTAACATGCATGAAACCAAGACTTTTACGGTTACTGAAGTCAACACATGAGAGCGCCTGGGGACACACAGGGCCTGGGTTAACCTCTACATCACCCGAGGAACAGATGAGAATGGTAGGGTGTGTGTACAGCGGAGATAAACCTAGGCATTGAGTGACAATAAGAGACGTTGCATCTCTGGACACACTAGTTATGCTGGGTGAGGTCACCGCATGTGTGTGGGGTGGGACAAAAGAGGTATCTGAGCCATGTTAAGTGGGACAAGGGGCTCCGCAGTAAAATAAAACAATGAAAACTACCATAATCTATAATCTGAAGGTTCTGTAGAGTTCTTTTAATGACAAGTCAGATTCAAGATCTTAGAGACAGTGATATTATTTTATATTACGGAGAAGATTTATTATATAAACAATGTTATACTACAGTACAGGATAAATTCATCAGTGACAGATTATAACAAAATGACAAGCAATGATAAAGTAGTTAGCAAGGGGACGGGAGAGGGAATAGGAGAGGATGGTTTCTTTTAACTCAAGTATAGGGCTGTCACGTCCTGACCTTAGTTCCTTTTTATGTCTCTATTTTAGTTTGGTCAGGGCATGAGTTGGGGTCGGCATTCTATGTGTTGTTCTATTTTTTTGTATCGCTGTGTTTAGCCTGGTATGGTTCCCAATCAGAGGCAGCTGTTTATCGTTGTCTCTGATTGAGAACCATACTTAGGCAGCCTGTTTTCCCACTATGGGTTGTGGGTAGTTGTTTTGTGTTTTGTCACCTAATAGGACTGTTTTGTTTTTGTCGTGTTTTCTCCCTTGTTATTTTTGTGTTCAGTTTAATAAATATAACATGAACACTTACGCATTGGTCCGATCCTTCATACTCCTCGTCAGAAGAGGAGGAAAAGCGTTGCAAGGACAAGCTTTCCAGTTACCAACTATGCTGATGTCTGAGCAGCAGAAGGATTTTGGTCGGCCTTGGCTATTATTCGTGCAAAGCTTTTATAGTTCAGTTCGAATTGACAATGAGGGCGGGGCTAGGTGCTGAGGCTCCTTTTCTGGTTGACTGAAACGTTCTGCGATGAGACATGCACCCGGCCCCAGGGAGAAGAGTCCCTTACATTTTTTAAACATTTTTTTTATTTAACATTTATTTAACTGAGTCACATAAGAACAAATTCTTATTTACAATGACGAGCTACCAAAAGGCCTCCTGTTGGGACCGGGGCTGAGATAAAAAATTCCAAATAAAATAAAATATGGGACAAAACACACATCACGATAAGAGAGACATAACACTACATAAAGTGTGGCCTAGGGAAATTAATATTTTTCCATTATTGAGGAATGGTGGGTCATTGTTCAGGGCATAGTGTTCCCTACATAATGATACAAAACATGGCATGTTCTCCTTGAAATTGAGAGAAGTTATTCACAATGTGGAAAATACAAAACATAATTTAAGGAGTGGCTGGGTAGCGTCACGTCTTTTCATCTTGACCGTTGGCATGTATTGGGTACGGTCTGCCAACTGCCAGGCATTTGGAATAGGCCTGGGCTTTTGTCAGTGCTTCCATACATGGGTAAGCATTTATAGTCTATAAATGCAGACCTTAGCCTTGGCATTAGCCATTCAATCCACCTGATGCACACTTCTCTGTTGTATTTATCCTCCATCTCTATTCCCTCCTCTCTTAATTATGTTTTAAAAATGAAAAAAGAGAAAATAACCTTCAAGCAAAATGTTTTCTCAATGCCTCGTGACAAATAAGTTATTAAGAACGATAAAGGTATTCATACCCTTTACAACATTACATCGGGCAGGGGTTAGTAGTTTGTGGATTATCACTTTTACCTAGCACACAATTGAATGGTGATAATACTGTATAATTTCTGCAGAGTACAATTCACTCTTCCCTTAAATAAATACAATAGATTGTTATGGAACATTTCATTGTGTTCTCCTTTTTCAATGGACATTGTTATCTTTAAATGGCCACTGCAGGGTATAATAGTACAAATCGTACTGTAATATTATAGCCCAATTTGCAATATGAGATTTTTAGCCATCTAGAGCAATTGTGTAATGATATCATATTGTTATTGAATTACCTCAGAAACCACAGGCTCTAGGCTCCACTATAGAAAACTATTTGATCTTGTGAATTTCTGACATATTTTCATAGATTGGTTAGAGTGTTGGGTCAGTAACCGGAAGGTTGCTGAATTGAATCCCTGAGCTGACAAGGTGAAAATCTGTTTTTCTGCCCCTGAGCAAGGCAGTTAACACATTGTTCCCCGGGCGCAGAAGATGTGGATGTCGATTAAGACAGCCCCCCACACCTCTCTGATTCAGAGGGGTTGGGTTAAATGTGGAAGACACAATTCAGTTGAATACATTCATTTGGACTGACTACGTATCCCCCTTTCCCTTTCCTTAACAACTCCACCATTGTGTATTTGACAACATTTACCTGGTTCTAGCCCTGATAAACTTGTCTTTGATCTGGAGAGACATGTTATTGCCACTTTTCTAATTGCAATAAAACATTTATGACGCTGTTGATAACGATAACGATTTTACGGGCTCATGACCAATTCTGCTATTTTAGGTTTGTTGTTTTATGGTGGTCTTAACTTTTTTTGCACATAATATCTCTGCCATCATTTCTTATGACCAAAAACAGCTTCTGGACATCAGAACAGCAACCACTAATCTTGATTTGGAAGAAGATTTTTACTTCAACACGTAGGCAACTCTAGACATTCTGCTTACTCTAGACCAGGCCCTAAACCCCGGTACTCGAAAGAATTTCCACCACCTGGTAGGGCTCCTCAGCTTGCGACCGCAAGGCGCTACAGAGGGTATTGTGTTCGGTCCAGCACATCACTGGGGTCAACCTTCCTGCCATCCAGGACCTCTATACCAGTTGGTGTTAGAGGAAGGCCCTAAAAATTGTCAAAGACTCTAGCCACCCAAGTCATTGACGGTTGTCTCTGCTACCGCACAGCAAGCAGAACCGATGTACCAAGTCTGAAATCAACAGGACCCTGAACAGATTTCTACCTCCAAGCCATAAGACGACTAAATAGTTATTCAAATAGCTACCCGGACTATCTGCACTGACCCCCCTTTGCACTAAGTCTTTTGACTCATCACAAACGCTGCTGCTACTGCTTATTATCGATCCTGTTTCCTAGTCTCTTTACCCCTAACTATATGTACAGTTGAAGTCGGAGGTTTACATACACTTAGGTTGGAGTCATTAAAACTAGTTTTATCAACAACTCCACACATTTCTTGTTAACAAACTATATCCTCCACAATCACCCAACCTCATCCCAAATGAGATGGTTTGGGATGAGTTGGACCGCCGAGTTAAGGAAAAGCAGCCAACAAGTGCTCAGCATATGTGGGAATTCCTTCAAGACTGTTAGAAAAGAATTCCAGGTGAAGCTTGTTGAGAGAATGCCAAGAGTGTGCAAGGCTGTCATCAAGGCAAAGGTGGCTACTTTAAATAATCTAAAATATAACATATATTTAGATTTGTTTAACACTTTTTTGGTTACTACAAGATTCCATAGGTGTTATTTCATAGTTCTGATGTCTTCACTATTATTCTACAATGTAGAAAATGGTACAAATAAAGAAAAACCCTGGAATGAGTAGGTATGTCCAAACTTTTGACTTGTCTATAGCCAAGTTATCGATTCTCATTGTGTAATTTCTTCCCCGTCTTTCTTTCTATTTTTCTCTCTGCAATATGGGAAAGGGCCCGTAAGTAAGCATTTCACTGTTACTCTACACCTGTTGTTTACGAAGCATGTGACATATAACATTTGATTCAAAACATATTTACGCCGTAATACATCAAATCCAATTGTATTTGTCACATGCTCCGAATACAACTGGTGTAGACCTTTCAGGGAAAAGTTTACTTACAAACCCTTAACCAACAATGCAGTTTTAAGAAAATACCCCCAAAAAAGTAAGAGATAAGAATAAAATTAGACTTACTGTGAGCAATTATACATCATATACTTCCTGTGAGCAATTATACATCATATACTTCCTGTGAGCAATTTTACATCATAGTCACAATTATAAAACCAAAACAAGCCAAAGAGTGGATCAGAGACAAAATAGCACTCTTCCTTTACCGTGAGTAATATATACTCCAACAACAAGCATAAATAGAGACCCACCAGTGCAATCAAGATTGCACATGACACAGATGTTATTCTCAGCCAATGGCATGCTGTGGCTCATGAGTCTGTCAACCTTTGTATGCCTCGGGCTAATTAAGCATCTCAGTAAATTACATGCTACCATTATCTATGGGGGTCTTTGAGCCCAAGATAAATATATGTTACCACTAAGCCAATAATTGGCATTTGAAACCTAATTTGGCATTATCTCAACTTCCTGAATGCAGACAGAATTTCACGTCATGTCGACCTGTGTAGGTTGGAGATTAAGAAAGGTGTTAATTATTTACAGCATGCCAACTGATTGCTTTCTCATCATACATTGGCTGGAAATGTGAAATTTTGATGTGAAGCCATTCAGTTAAATGATGTATGCCCGTATGAAAGCAGAAGGATGTTTTGTGTCGAGGACATTTGAGGGAAAGTATTCTATGATATTTCTGGCTTCATCTCTTATTAAAGCTTATGTCATAGCTTATTGTTAGCTCAAATGCAATTAATGGTCCTTATCAAATGTACATTTTGTCACAATTTGTCAACTTTAGACCTCACTCTGTGTCAAAGAGATGCATTTGGATCCATGCTCAATAAGGTACCAGTAGTGTGTATTCATTGATGCCAAGAGAAGCCAGGCTTCCCAAAATATTTGACCTATAAAAAAAACTAAAATAGAAAATTATTTATTTTCTGCCTCTCTGTTTTCATAATTTTCTGTCAATTCTCAAGTGGAATCATCTGATTGTGGAAAACAGCGCCCCTCTGTCTCAGTATGTGTAGTCCATGTATCTGATACTGTCTGGAACAAAAGGGTATGACATGTTGCCCCCGTAGCATTTAATTGATTGATGCCAGCAAGCATTTGGCCTCTCTTGCTAAAAAAAGAGATAAAAATTTAGCCAATCAACATTGAGCGGAGGTTGTCCTGGAGCAGCAAACGTCATCATTCTCAGAAAAACGTGTCTGTTTCTGGTCTGCTTGTGTTGCTGTCCTGCAGAAGCGAGCTTGCTACATTGGCCCTTTCCTAAGCCATGGATGGAGATGGGGATTTGGACTTGTGGTATTGACTTAAGTCCCAGTACAGGCCAATGATAATGACGGTGATTCTGATCTAACCATACATTCATATATTGTGCCACTGGCCTAAGACAATTGAATTTCAATATGTAGCCTAGATGTAGCCTAGTAGGTTCACGATAACAAGCTAGCTAACTTAGCTGGCTCATGGTTGCTCATGCGAGGAAGTTAGGCTACCTAACTAAAACGCTTTGCCTATGAAAACTAAAACTAAATGCGAACAGAGCCATAGACTGTTTGGCATTGGTCCCCAATTTTGTTTTTACTTGTGGGCGCATGCAAGCGCGCACGCACGCACACACACACACACACACACACACACACACACACACACACACACACACACACACACACACACACACACACACACACACACACACACACACACACACACACACACACACACACACACACACACACACACACACACACACACACACACACACAGAGAAATCAGTACCATGGACAGCCACAGGATATTTAGCAACATTGATTAGACTAAATTGTTTTTGGTATCTTTAAGTTTGTTTTCAGTGTATTAAACTAAGCATATACAGCCTTGTTGATTTGATGTTTAAATGTTTAAGTTGAAATGGTGGTGGAATAGCGGAGGCAGTGCTCCGTTGTCCTTGTGCTGACTTGCGGTAACTCTGTGGTTCCAAAACAGTAGTTGTTTAGTAAACTGTTGAAAACATGAACTTGCTTGACTTTGCAGGTCATATAACTGTTAGTTACCTGCAATATTTGCTTTGTGGACTTCACCGGAAAGATGTTGCTCTTCGGTTTTGTAATGAAACAAATGTATGTGTAGTTGAATTTATTCCACCACTGAGTGACTGTCTTTTTGTTCTCACAGCCTTATTGTATATCACGGTGGTGCATGAACGAATGGGTTATAGAGCAAACAACGCAAATATCACAACATAGATTGTAATATGGCTATTTTATTGGCTTGGCTTGGGTTCCCCAGTGATTTTACCCACGCACCGCTAGTGTAAGGTACTCTCTGCTGCACAAGATTGTCAATGTGACCACTCTGCTGCTCTGTACAGCTTAGCATCAGAGTAATACTGGCACTGAAAGATATATGTCTGATAAATAAAGACTAACCGTTACAAAGAGTGTGTCTTAAATTAGTATTGTATAATTACAAGATAAAACTTGCATCACACTGCACAACTCACCAGTAGAAAAGCAGATCTCCGATTGCACATTGCTACCCAAGCTTGTTAAATCAGAGTCAAACTGTGTGCGCTCCTCCAGAGTTTCAGATTTTAATGATGTCAGAGTAAGCTGCACCACATGCAGCACAACAGTACATGTTGACACCAAATTCCCAGGAAAGGGAGCCCACATTCACATCACCAAACACCATGCATATCTCATCAGTGCAGCTTTTCTGCTGGGGGTTATGATGATCAGGGCGTGGGGATAGAACTGTGACAGAATGCTGCTTTCAGACCATTTCTGCCCATCCACACAGCCCAGGGGCAGGAATTAGATCAATAAACTTTGATTTCAGTGAAGCCAGCATCCCGCAGATCTCTCTGTTATGCATGAAAAACTTACCCAGACCTTTGTTACTCCTTCACCAAAATGTACAGTTGGCACTATGCATTCGGGCAGGTAGTGTTCTCTTGCAATCCACCAAATCCAGATTCGTCTGTCGGACTGCAAGATGGTGAAGCGTAATTTATCACTCCAGAGAACGCGTTTCCACTGCTCCAGAATCCAATGGAGGCAAGCTTTACACCACTTCCGCCAACGCTTGGCATTGTGCATGGTGATCTTAGGCTTGTGTGCGGCTGTTCGGCCATGGAAACGCATTTCATGAAGCTCCCGACAAACAGTTCTTGTGCTGGTGTTGCTTCCAGAGACAGTTAAGAACTCCGTAGTGAGTGATGCAACCAATGCAATTCAGCACTCGACTGTCCCGTTCTGTTAGCTTGTATGGCCTAACACTTTGCGGTTGAGCCATTGTTGCTCCTAGACATTTCCACTTCACAATAACAACACTTATAGTTGACTGGGGCAGCTCAAGCAGGGCAGAAATGTGTTGAACTGACTTGTCGGAAAGGTGGCATTCATAGCTGAATCCACAAATTTGAAGGGGTGCCCACATACTTTTTTTATAAATAGTGTGTGTGAATATACAGTGCATTCGGAAAGATTTCAGACCCCTTGAGTTTTTCCACATTTTGTTACGTTACAAGCCTCATTCTAAAATGGATTTAAAAAATGTTTTTGCATCAATCTACACACAAAACCCCATGATGACAAAGCAAAAACAGGTTTTAAACGGAAGTATTCAGGATGTTTACTCAGTACTTTGTTGAAGCTATTTTGGCAGCGATTACAGCCTTGAGTCTTCTTGGGTATGACGCTATAAATTTGGGACACCTGTATTTGGGGAATTTCTCCCATTCTTCTCTGCAGATCTTCTCAAGCTCTGTTAGGTTGGATGGGGAACATCGCTGCACAGCTATTTTCAGGTCTCTCTGGAGATGTTCGTTTGGGTTCAAGTCCGGGCTCTGGCTGGGCCACTCAAGGACATTCAGAGACTTGTCCCAACGCCACTCCTGCATTGTCTTGGCTGTGTGCTTAGGGTCGTTGTCCTGTTGGAAGGTGAACCTTCGTCCCGGTCGGAAGTCCTGACCACTCTGGAGCAAGTTTTCATCAAGGATTTCACTGTACTTTGCTCCGTTCATCTTTCTCTCGATCCTGACTAGTTTCCCAGTCCCTGCTGCTAAAAAAACATCCCCCCAGCATTATGTTGCCACCCCCATGCTTCACCGTAGGGATGGTGCCAGGTTTCCTCCAGATGTGAAGCTTGGCATTCAGGCCAAGGAGTTCAATCTTGGTTTCATCAGACCAGAGAATCTTCTTTCTCATGGTCTGAGAGTCCGTTAGGTGCATTTTGGCAAATTCCAATTGGGCTGTCATGTTCCTTTTACTGAGGAGTGGCTTCCATCTGACCACTACCATAAAGGCCTGATTTGTGGAGTGCTGCGGAGATGGATGTCCTTCTGGAAGGTTCTCCCATCTCCATAGAGGAACTCTGGAGCTCTTTCAGAGTGACCATGGGGTTCTTGGTCACCTTCCTGACCAAGGCCCTTCTCCCCTAATTGCTCAGTTTGGCTGAGTGGCTAGCTCTAGGAAGAGTCTTGCTGGTTCCAAACTTATTCCATTTAAGAATATTGTAGGCCACTGTGGGAACCTTCAATGATGCAGAGAATTTTTATATTTGCAAAACATTCTAAAAACCTGTTTTTGCTTTGTCATTATGGGGTATTGTATGTAGATTGATGAGGAAATAAGGCATTGAGAAAAAAAACTGTCAAACACAACGCAGCAGCCAAGGACCCTACTATCTATGGTGTTGAAAAGGACAGCACTCTCCAAGGTTTTGATTAATTCAAAGCATTTTAAACATACTTGAGTATAGCTGTGGGGCTTACACAAGTCCGAATTTCTTATAACCTAATTTTCTAGACGTCAATGTACAGCATTATTTTTAGACGACACTGCAGAACACGTGCCATATGCACACACACTCAGCTGTGGGGCTTACAAGATCCAAATTTAAAATAATTTATGACATCATGTCACGATCATAATAATGAGTGGGCCAAGATGCAGCGTGGTATGTTTCCATCCTCTTATTTAGGAAGAGAAACTCAAAGACGAAAACGATAAAGCATAAAACGAAACGTGAAGCTCAAAAGTAGTGCTCGCAGGCAACTATACCAAGACAAGATCCCACAAAGCAATGGCTGCCTAAATATGATCGCCAATCAAAGACAACGATAAACAGCTGCCTCTGATTGGGAACCATACCAGGCCAACATAGAAACATAATTACCTAGATGACCCACCCTAGTCACACCCCGACCTAACCAACATAGAGAATAAAAAGCTCTCTATGGGCAGGGCGTGACACTTCAATATAGCAGTATTACAAATATCACAACATCGGAATAAAATAAAATAAATCAATGTAGGCTACAGCAGAACACACATATGAGAATATATAGAATATATAGGCCTCTTGCATATGTGACAATATGAAGCACATATTCAGGTTACAAACATGTTCTGTGCTGTGAAGGTAAAGGAAACAAAATGTTTTGAGTGTTAACCTTGGTGTCGTCTTGAGCCTTGTCTACAAGGCTTGCTACCACCAAATGTGCTTTGGCTCAGGCATGTTCAAAAATATGTTGGAAATTTCTTGCATGGATTAGCCTTCATTTCTCAGATCAAGAATAGACTGATGAGTTTCAGAAGAAAGTTATTTGTTTTTCGAGCCATTTTGAGCCTGTAATCGAACCCACAAATGCTGATGCTCCAGATACTCAACTAGACTAAAGAAGGCCAGTTTTATTGCTTCTTTAATCAGAACAACAGTTTGCAGCTGTGCTAACATAATAGCTAAAGGGTTTTCTAATGATCAATTAGCCTTTTAAAATTATAAACTTGGATTAGCTAAAAATATACCGTTTCCAGCTATAATAGTCATTTACAACATTAACAATGTCTACACTGTATTTCTGATCAATTCGATGTTATTTTAATGGACATTTTCTAAGTGACCCCAAACTTTTGAACGGTATTATATATATATATATATAGAGAGAGACTATTGCTTTGAATAACAGGTTATGAAGGAGTAGGTCTACAATCTGTTGTCAGAGAATAGTTGTACGGAAAGTATGGCTTTCATGAGGGCTTTCATCAAACTTCATAATGACATGCAATAACATATACACCTTCTGTTGCCATTAAATACAGAGTTTACTCAATTGTAAATGGATTCTTTGATATGGAGGGAGATAAAGCTGGCGTAGAAAGACTGATTTCCGTCAGCCAGACGGCTTTCTCTCAAATACCGAAGGAGTCAGATAGAACATTCCTTTTCATAGTTTCCATGGAAACAAAAACTCTACACTTTATCAAGGCAAGGGAGCAGGTAAATAATGGGGCTGATTTATCCATGTCAATATCACTAAAGCTTTAGAAATCTACAAAGTTTTGAGCTCTTTCTGAACTAACATCATTTATCTGGTCAATTGTCAAACTTTGGTTAGATAACATGTTCACTATTGAATTCTTAGTATGTGATTTGGACCTTCAATTGCCCTAAAGAAATGTGAATTATTTGAAACCCTGAGTGCTTAGTCTTGGCATTCTAAAGTGATTGTCACGATCGTTTAGAGATGTATTAGACCAAGGTGCAGGGTGGTAGGCGTACATTTTACTTTTATTTAAATGACACTGAAAAACAACAAAATACAAAAACGAACGTAAAGCTACATGCAGAAAGCAACTACACATAAACAAGGGAAAAAAAGGGAAAAAGGTGCTGCCTAAGTATGATCCCCAATCAGAGACAACGATAAACAGCTACCTCTGATTGGGAACCATACTAGGCCAACAAAGAAATAGAAATATCGATTTGCCCACCCAAGTCACACCCTGACCTAACCAAATAGAGAATAAAAAAGGCTCTCTAAGGTCAGGGCGTGACAGTGATTAGATAAACCGTTCACAATATATTGTCTATAATGTATTTCATAATTGTAATCTAAATCATTCATGGCTAAAATGATTCACAAATATAATGGTTTCTAAAATACATACCTTCCCATTCTTTAACCTCTATAACTCACTGAATCTACTTCTTGACACTTTATAAATGTATTTTATTTGACATTTTTTAAATGTTAGCCCCAATTTCGTGGTATCCAATTGTTAGTTATTACTATCTTGTCTCATCACTACATCTCCCGTACAGGCCCTGGAGAGACGAAGGTCGAAAACCATGCATCCTCCGAAACACAACCCAACCAAGCCGCACTGCTTCTTAACACAGCGCGCATCCAACCCGGAAGCAAGCCGCACCATGTGTCGGAGGAAACACCGTGCACCTGGCAACCTGGTTTGCTCGTACTGCGCCACAGGCGTCGCTGGTGCGCGATGAGACAAGAGTATCCTTACCGGCAAAAACCTCCTTAACCCGGACGACGCTAGGTCAATTGTGCGCCGCCCACAGACCGGCCGGCTGCAACAGGGCCTGGGCACAAACCCAGAGTCTCTGGTGGCACACCAAGCACTGCGATGCAGTGCCCTAGACCACTGCGCCACCCTGCAGGCCCGACACTTTATAATTTTGTTCAACATTCAGATTTAAAATCTGAATAGACTTCTATTTCTGAAAAAAAACAGCAGTAATACTGTTCCACTTCTCTTTAGCTAACACATGTTTGAGAAATCTGCCAAGACCTTTACATTTTTACTTTGATTTTCCAAGAAATCAGATTTACCTTGGCCACCTGCTAAGCCACCCAGGGCAGGATCATGCACCCCATGTAATTGTTGTATTGGTGAATGTAAAATGTGTGTTTACAGCCTGGTAAGCCAACGTTATGCCCACTGTCTGCTCAGCACGGGATCAAATAGGCAGAGTGGCAGGCCTCAGGGCATCTGTCTGATGGGTCACAGTGGGGTGGGGAAGGGTGGTGGCTTGGGTGTGTGGATGCGTTTGCATACGTGCATGCATATGTGTGTGTATACATACCTGTTCATACTGTATGTGGGTGTTTTTATAGTTTCACTGCAGCTGCCCCCCCAACTGAAACCAGCACCCAGCCAGACAGCTCTGTCACTGGGGGAGGGGGGCTGGATTACAAAATAAGTGTCTGTTTATAGATTGTCTCTAGACTGTAGTAGAAAGTTATCATTAATACTGTTTCTCATCAGTAAAAACATACAATTCTGTATCAAGTACAAGTGTTTGAGAAAGAAAATGATTAAATGATCTTTGACGTTTATATTTGTTGTTTATTTATGGCATTTATCATTTCCATGCCTTCAGTATCTTATTAGCATTTCTCTATAAATAACTTTTCTTTGTCACTGTACATTTTTTATTCAAGGGAAATACAATATTCAATCTCAAGTCAACATTTGTTGCTTGACTGTTGCCAGCTGCTTTAGACAACAAATGGACAATACATTGAATGCATGCTCACATCTAAAGTGGCAGTGTTATTTATGAGACAGGTATGGCCTCCAGAAGAGAGGAAATAATAAAGAATCATTAAAGTCCTTCTAGTAAAAAATCCAGCTCATCCAGTCAAGATGTGCTTGACAAAGGAAGAATAGTTGATGCATCCGTTGGCGTCCTCTTGGGCCGCCAGCAGCCTGTCCACCTCATCCTCTGTCATCCTCTCCTCCAGGGTGGCCAGCACGTGACACAGCTCAGTGCCCATGATAGTGCCATTGCGCTGCTTGTCAAAGACCCGCAGGCCCTCGACAAAGTCCTCAAAGTTACCCTGGTCCTTGGAGTGGGAAATGTGCTGCAGTATGGGCAGGAAGTTCTCAAAGTCCACCAGCTTGCTGCTCAGGCTTGCCAAACACCTTCAGGACGTCAGTGTTGCCCACAACACATTGCCACACTGGGCAAATGTGATCTTCATCTCCCCCGTGGGCGTGCGGTTGAACAAGGTGAGGGCCGCCTTGAACTCCTCGATCGGGTCAGCACTGTATTTGAGGGGGATGCTATTGGGGTCAAAGTCAGGCTCCTTGGGGCCTCGACCACGGGTTCGGGGGTCGGCATGGGCTTGGCAGCAGGTGCTTCCTCCTTGGTGGGCTCTGCCTTTTTGGGCTCAGTTTTCCTAACTTCCACCTTTTTGGGGGCCATGGTGCTGAATGTGGGGGGGTTTCAAGGTGAGCGAGAGTGTGAAGGGAGGGAGGAGGCTATTCCTAAGCACAAATGGTCAAAGGCTCTCCTAAAGCTTTTATATGTACTCCGCCTGGGAGGGGAGATGGGGCCGATAAATAAGGTCCTATGGCACACTATAAAAGGAAGAATCCTGAAATAGATCCTCCTGTCTGTGGCGTAACAATTAGCTATTGTTCTCAGCTGCTATCATCAAGCCGACAGGGCTCTCCACTGTCATTAACCAGTGTCCAGCTACATTATCCCAAAATGTTCTGCCTCACTGATGGGTGCAGGCAGGAATTAGGACACACAGACAATGTATTATTACTGAACGAGAACATTGAACAAAATAGCTTTTTGACAATTTACTTTTTTGTCTGTTCATTCAAACTGAAAAACATATCCTATGAGATGTTTCTATGACAGAGAAATGGTCAGTTTTTAATCAAATTTACTGAAGTAAAAGAGGAATGTTTGTATATCAAATTTGGTTATAGCTTTGGATCAAAGAGAATACGTTCATTTTGACATCTATTTACTTTAGCATGCGCTACGCCAAGCCTCTGCTGTAAATGTTTCTGAAATCAATTCCAGTGTACATTCCATACTTGTTGGATTAGTGTCACTAGTGCACCTGTTTGGCTTTGCATTGATGGGCCGTTTAAAATTGATAGAATGACTGATTTATTTCAACAATTCTATGCAAAAATGAAATAAATGTTCTCCCTTTAAAAGAATATCAGACTGTGAAAGTTATTATACATGCTGGTGTTTATTACGCGTTTATAGTCCCGCTAATACATTGCATGTGTAGAAAACATGTATAATCAACTGACGTCCAGATATCTACTTCAAATATTTAATTGAAAAAAGAAGTTCCTTCTCCTCAAAATAGTATATAAAATACTTTCCAATGCCCAGGGAAAACAAACTGCGGATGCAGTCAAAGCAAGTTTTATTTTATTGAACATACTTTGTAGCGCTCTTCAACTTAGTGCCGTCATACATATTTATTTCCTAATGATGAAAAGCCTCCATCTTTGTTTTCATTTAAATTACTCGATGTGCCGAGTGAGGGAGATGATAAGGCTTGATGGAAATGCATTGAAAGGCATTAAGCCTCATGAATCTCCCTTCCAATGCAGAGGTTAATCAATGCTCAGTCAAGCGCATCTTCTGTAGCATCCAATGTAATAATGGACAAAGCACTGTTTGAAAGAAAACAATAAAATACAGTATTACATTTGATAAACCTCAGTCCCACTAGCAAAGGTTTTAACCCAAGGAGCCTATGGCTTGAAACAAGAGTATTATGTTTAATGACAAAAGGCTCTGATAAAAGAAATGCTCAACTACATAGAAGTCTACACATGGTCGTACACAAAACACAATCATAGTACTTGTGTTTGAATACTGTATGTCTTCTCTAGATCATACTCTGTGGTAGTCAAGGTTACAAGGTCAAGTAACTAGTGCAGTTGTAGAATGTATGCCCATTAAATAAATAATATGACCCTCAGCTTAGGTTTCTGCTGTATTCATTTAGGCTTCTGCTCCTCAATAATTTCCCTTAATTGAAAGTTGATCAATTAATCAACCAAAATCCATTTAATTTACGGGAGTGAGGGCATGTTTAGGATGGACCATACTGCACCCCAATTTTAATCTATCACGGCTACATTCATTTTACACACACAATGCAATTCATCATCTCAGTTGAGAGGCAGCCAAAGCATGGCATGGTATGATCGCATTATCCATTTACCCTAGTCTATTGACCATGCAAGTCCCACTCAATCCTTCACTGTGAAGTAGGGACACTTTCAGTGTGTGTGTGTGTGTGTGTGTGTTTGGCTATGCTTAAGATCATTATCTCCCTTTTCCTTACCTTAGAGGTCACATGGCCAGCAGGCCTGACAGCTCGTTTGTCCTCTTTTAGTGTGTCTGAGAGAGAGAGAGAGAGAGAGAGAGAGAGAGAGAGAGAGAGAGAGAGAGAGAGAGAGAGAGAGAGAGAGAGAGAGAGAGAGAGAGAGAGAGAGAGAGAGAGATACCGTATGCATTGAGATAAGGCAGAATGGAATTTATATGAACAGAAATTCTCTGAAAAATATTCACAGAACTGTCTGGCTACATCCATCATTTATGAAGCGATTTAAATGGGGGATAAATGGAGAAAACTGTAGTTCAGTGTGTCAAATCTCATTTGCTTAACCTGTTCACTTGGATGGGGATAGATTTGCCACTAATAATCACTTCCATTTTGCCCACCAATAATTCCAAATTACGATTAATCAAAATCTGACAATTAAGGCGACCTTCTGAAAAGTGTCCTCTGTCAAGAGTAATCTGTGCTCTTCACTCAAAGTCCAGCCAGGTCACAGCAGATCCACATTACTATTAGACGTTTAGGACTTAGACCTTTAAGTTTTAGACGTTTGTTCAGGTCCCCAGGAAGTCTGGAGATGGCTTGTGCATCAATACTGTACACTGGGGGCATACCATCTAATAGGCGTGTGACTTGTTAGGGTGTTGTGTATGCGGATGGGGATGGAGGAAGGCCTTAAACCATGAGCTATGGCTCTGAAGATCACAGGTTCAATCCCAGTGCTAGGCAATCATTTTTAAAACCTATCCCAAACCTTAACCATTACCTACTTTCACTTCATCCATAGACATTGATTTCATTGTTCAGTCAGTGCAAGTTTGGCTTTAGACAACAAACGGAAATGATTGTATAGGAAATGAAGTATACACAATGTACTGTGGTTCTAGTGGCTGTATAAGACCAGATAAAATACCAGAATGCAATATCTATCCCCCTGTCTACTTATCTGTGTGGAGTTAGTATAAACCTGTACAGTATGTCCTGAGGTGAAATGTGTCATCGGTTTTCACAAACCTGTGACAGTTGTTCTCTTTGAGATGGTAACCATATTCATATGTCATAAATATGGTATGACGGCTGCTGCGGTCAACATTATCACTATACATTCTTTTCAGGGAGGACACCACAGATTTAGCTTAGTTCTGTGTGAGGTAGACACCACTCTTGCAAACTGACCGAAGTATCTTTTGCTGAGTAGTCATGCTGTAATATTGTGAGCACTTAGGCAACAGTTACACAATCAGAAAAAGTCCCATATCTTTACCAAAAGCCCTGTCTTCCCACAGTCATCCCCCTCTTGACGACAAGCATTGGTGATTCTTTCCCTATGTGTCCCTTATGTGTGTGAAGAGGCCAATGCAGGAAGAGTGGGGAGGGAAAGAGAGCTCTTAAGCCCAGAGATAAGACCAGGAATGAAGGCAGGCTGGGTGTCTGGCCTGGCTTGCTGGTTGTCTACCCAAGAGCCAATGGTGGCTGAGAACAACTGAGGGCTAGCAGAGGGGCTCAGTGGGGTTGGAGGTTAACATAACATAACTGATGATGAAACTGACATTTTACTGGAAGGACAAAATAACCCTCATCTAATAAAAGCGAGCATAGAGCAGGGCTGTGGCCACATTCCTTTCCACGACCCTGGGAGTCATTCAGATGCTCTCGAGATCTTGAGCATTGTTCACGCTTGGAGTCAAAGGCAGAAGTAGTGAAGCTCTATTTCCAAGAGTGTGTTTTCTGCTAAGATCTGACATACAGTGCATTCGGAAAGTATTCAGACCCTTCGGCTATTTCCACATATTGATACGTTACAGCCTTTTTCAAAATGGGCTTTTACAAGCCCTACTGTCTGTTATTGAAATGATAGTATGTACTATAGCCCTTATGATGACCTAAGGCTCAACACATCATGCTGACATTCTTAAGGTTAAGACAACACCTGTACTAATATGGATTGATCATTCCGAAAGAAAAAAAACTCTCCATGCGTCAACTCTCTCCACACGATGTGCTGTCTTCCCGGAACGCAGTAAACTTAAACAACAACATTATTCTTTGTTTTCATTATCTAGATATCCAATGATGATATGGTGCTGTCATATATCATAATACTGGAGTGACTACTGCCCGAAACATTTTGCGGACATCTGTGTAAACATTGTAATTAAGAATGTGTGTGATGAATTTTAGCTGGTGAAGGTAATGCCTGCATTCATACTTCACTCTCTTAATTATACGATGGATTATCAGTTTGATCATTTCCCCCTCTTGCTCTTTTCCTCTTGCTTACAATGATAGAAATTGAAAAACTACAAAAATGAAAGTGCATTTCACAGTCTATTGAAGCAAGACAAGCAATTTGAAATGAATCAAAACATAATACAGTTTACAACATGATAAAGAGGTGGCGTATATGAAAAGAGGGGAGTCATTTTGTGATATGCGTTCTTCAGTTTTAGATTACCCCATTTTGAATGGAAGGCCACAAATCCCATTTGCATTATGCTGCGTGTTGCTCCTTATATTTTAAAATGCTTTACACTGAAAAGTAAAGTGTTTGAGTAAGTTTTACCATGATTCCTCCTTGATCTTTCAACATTTTGTAACATTACAGCCTTATTCAAAAATGTGTTCAATAAAAATTGAGCTCAGGTGTGTCCTGTTTCCATTGCTAATCCTAATCCAACTTGGAGTACACCTGTGGTAAATTCAATTGATTGGACATGATTTGGAAAGATACACAACAGTCTATATAATGTCCCACAGTTGACAGTGCATGTCAGAGCAAAACCCAAGCCATGAGGTCGAAGGAATTGTCCATAGAGGTCCGACACAGGATTGTGTCGAGGCACAGATCGGGGAAAGGCACCAACACATTTCTGCTGCATTGAAGGTCCCCAAGAACACAGTGGCCTCCATCATTCTTAAATGGAAGAAGTTTGGAACCACCACGACTCTTCCTAGAGCTGATCGGCTGGGCAAAACTTCTCAGGGGAAAAGGGCCTTGGTCAGGGAGGTGAGCAAGGCCTCAATGGTCACTCTGACAGAACTCTAGAGTTCCTCTGTGGAGAAGGGAGAACCTAACAGAAGGAAAACCATCTCTGCAGCACTCCACCAATCAAGCCTTTATGGTATAGTGGCCAGACAAAAGCCACTCCTCAGTAAAAGGCACATGACAGCCCGCTTGGAGTTTGCCAAAAGACACCTAAAGGACTCTCAGACCATGAGAAACAAGATTCTCTGGTCTGATGAAACTAAGATTGAACTCTTTGGCCTGAATGTGATATGTCATGTCTGGAGGAAACCTGGCACTATCCCTACGGTGAAGAATGGTGGTGGCAGCATCATGTTTTTCCGCGGCACGGACTAGGAGACTAGTCAGGATCGAAGCAAAGTTGAACGGAGGAAAGTACAGAGAGATCATTGATGAAAACCTGCTTCAGAACACTCAGGACCTCAGACTGGGGGCGAAGGTTCACCTTCCATCAGGACAAGGACCCTAAGCACATAGCCAAATCTCTGAATGTCCGTGAGTGGCCTAGCCAGAACCCGGACTTGAACCCGATTGAACGTCTCTGGAGAGACCTGAAAATAGATGTGCAGCAACGCTCCCCATCCAACCTGACAGAGCTTGAGAAGATCTGCAGATATGATGGGGAGAAACTTCTCAAATACAGGTGTACCAAGCTTGTAGCGTCATACCCAAGAATACTTGAGGCTGCAATCGCTGCCAAAGGTGCTTCAAGAAAGTACTGAGTAAAGGGTCTGAATACTTGTGTGTCACGTATACTCCCTCTCCGGCCTCTAGGTAATCAGGCTGCTGATTATCCCGCACACCTGTCACCATCGTCAAGCACACCAGCGCCTCCTGACACTCACCTGGACTCCATCACCTCCTTGATTATCTTCCCTATATCTGTCACTTCCCTTGGTCCATTCCTCAGGTGACTATTGACTGTCGGTAGGTTGTTTGAGTTTCGTGTTTAATGTTTTGTTTATTTATTAAAATACTCACTCCCTGTACTTGCTTCCCGACTCTCAGGGCACTGTTACATTGTGTGATATTTCAGTTACGTACTGCCCTTCATGTCCTTTGTCCTTCCAAACAAGGGTGAGTGTTGTCGTCTCTCCTCAAAAAATATGAATGTTTATATATAGAGAAATTGATTCAACCAACTGAACACTTGTCTTTGAAAAAACGACTGAACATCATCTCACCCATACCTTAACGCTCATTATCAATAGTGTAACATACCCTAATGTGGATTAGTACACAAGACGTGTCACTTTTCAGAGCATCTAATAGTATGGCCATAATATCAGGCCGAGATCTTGCTTCTTCCCTTTTTTGAGAATTCCGACAGGTACACTAACCCACTTTGCACATCAACCAGAGGAGTACTAGTTATATTAGGTCAATTGGAGCACATAAAACTGTCGGCCGGAATATGAGTTGGACATCTACCTCCTGGGAGATCATGATTGGAGAGCAAGGGAGTTTCCTGAAACAAACCCAAATAACAAGAGACAACGCAGCCAAAGGTGACCTTAACAAATAACATATTTTAACCACAGCAAACTAATTGTTCTTCCCTAAAATAGTTTACAGGTATTATTATGAATAGTAGGGTTTGGGGTTTGTGGTTTTCAAGCCATTTCCTGCATTATCATTTCTTTAAAGATGAACACCCCAGAAAACAACACCTCGTCTCCTTGCCTCACACATTTCACCATAAAAAGTGAAAAGAGTCCCCTTTTTTCTCAGCCCAAATATATTTTGTTTGTTGTCCACCACCCTATAAATAAACCATCTCTGGAGTTAGTGAGTTTCCTTCTGTTTACTCTAAGCAAGGGCAGGGTGATGACAGTGGAAATGGCAGAGGTCACGTGCCCTCTCCCCCCACCTGTCCTCCCCTGCTAAAATAGGAACTGCGCCCGTGTTCCCTAGGCCCGGTTCGGGACGGGAGATTAGGGAAGTTCCCATGTTATTCAAACCTCTCTCCATCCTTGGCTCCCAAAGTGAGGTCTTGGCTCCATGGCAGTAGTCCCCCAGTTCTACCATGCTGGTCTATGTCAGATGCAGTCTGCAGCAGTGCTCTGAGTGGGTCTGTAAATCGCTTGTACCTGTTTATCACACCGGCACACAGGCTTATTAGGGGGTTCTCAAAGCTTGCCAGGCGATTTTCCCAGCTGGATTGCCTATTTGTTTACCTCAGGCCTATAATCCTGGCAGCAGTGGACCAAACATTTCTTCAAACTGTTTATTTTCCAGGCCTTCTATGACCTTAAATGTGTTGTCTTGTACAGTTAATGTCAGAAATGGGGTGCCACCCTGGAGGCTAACAAACCCCTAAAGTCTACACACTCTTAGAAAAAAATGACCTAAAATGGTTCTTCGGCTGTCCCCATAGGAGAACCCTTTTTGGTTTCAGGTAGAACCCTTTTGAGTTCCATGTAGAACCTTCTACACAGATGGTTCTACATGGAACCTTCTACACAGATGGTTCTACATGGAACCTTCTACACAGATGGTTCTACATGGAACCCTGTTTGAGTTCTACCTGGGGGGTGACCTCGGATGGGGCCACAGGAGAACCCTTTGACCCTTTTTCCTGTCTCAGCCTCCAGTATTTATGCAGAAGACTGCAGAAGTTTATGTGTCGGGGGCTGGGGTAATTTATTATATCATTGTAGACATTTTTCATTCTGTCCTACATTACAACTGTCCTGTGTTTATTCTGCAGTTGTGTGTTTAATTCTCATTATTTTGTCTTTCTGTGTCTATATCTATTAGGACCTGAGCCCTAGGACCTGAGCTCCAGGACTATTCAAATCATGATGACTTTGCTGTCCCCAGTCCACCTGGCCATGCTGCTGTTCCAGTTTCAGACTGACCTGAGCCAAATAGGACCATGCCCCAGGACTACCTGACATGATGATTTGACTGTCCCCAGTAACCACCTGGCTAATAAACTGCTGCCAGTTTCAAACACTGACTGTGCTGCTGCTCCAGTTCAACTGTTCTGCCTTATTATTATCCGATCCATGCTGGTCATTTAGTTTGAACATTTGAACATCTTGCAACATGTTCAGGGTTATAAACATTCCTCTCAGGTAAGCCAGAAGAGGACTGGCCACCCCACATAGCCTGGTTCCTCTCTAGGTTTCTTCCTAGGTTTTGGCCTTTCTATTGTTTGGAGTTTTTCACTAAACCGTGCTTCATATCATTTTGCATTACTTTTGTTTGGGGTTTTAGGCTGGGTTTCTGTACAGCACTTTGAGATACATTTCTGCAAAATACTTTGAAGGGCAACTACTAAATAAATTTGTTTTGATTTGTTTTGAACCCAAAAGAGTTCTACCTGGAAACAAAAAGGGTTATCCCGTGGGGACAGCAGGAGAACCCTTTAGGAACCCTTTTTTCCCCTAAGAATGTGCCTTTCAGGGAAGACAACAGGAAGTTTCAATACCACCTCATAATTTATTCACCAACATTGTAGACATTTTTGACATTCTGAGCACCTTACATTACAACTGTGTGTGTTTATTCTGCAGTTGTTGTGTTTATTTGGCATTATTTTGTCTTTACCTGTGTCTATATCTATTAGGTTAGCACTGCCAGAGGCCTCTAATATTCAAATCAGCATGCATTTGATGACTGGCGCAATCCGCAGCTGGTTCAAACGTATCAGACTGTTAGCCAAATCAAATCTAATTTCGGCTCAGTATTGCTTAATTGCTGATTCAGCTTTGATTATGACTTCCCCAGGTAACCAACTTTTCTAATAAACTAAAGTGCCTCTCAAACACTGGGACTGTGTGAATGAAATAGGGTCCCTAGTGATTCGGGCTGGATAGTAATCTATCCCATCCCTTCTAGAAGGCTCATCTTAGTTTGCAACATTCATCATTTGCAACAATCTCAGGGAGAGGTAAACATTGTCTCTCAGGTAAGCATAGCAGAGATGATATCTTACTTTGGAGGTATTACAGGAGCTGTGGACATTTAAATTACTGCACTTGGCTCCAGCGTGGCTATATCTACATTGTTTGTGTATTGTTGTTCACTTTTAAACCGTTGATCATATCATTTTAGTCATACTTTTGTTGCAAGATTTATGGTCATATTTTCACGCCCAAGTGGTGAGAGAGATTACATTTCTGCAAAATACTTTGAGGTTCAACTACTGAAGCAAAATAAGTTGTTCTATAGCATTAGTTTAAAACTGGAAATGTAACCCAATCCCCTGTTTTCTTCATCCTGACCCTAGAAATGTAACCCAATCCCCTGTTTTCTTCATCCTGATCCTAGAAATGTAACCCAATCCCCTGTTTTCTTCATCCTGACCCTAGAAATGTAACCCAATCCCCTGTTTTCTTCATCCTGACCCTGGAAATGTAACCCAATCCCCTGTTTTCTTCATCCTGACCCTAGGCTGGCATTATCCACATTCAGTTTATTCAGTCAAACAGCCTTTGAAATGTAACCCAATCCCCTGTTTTCTTCATCCTGACCCTAGGCTGGCATTATCCACATTCAGTTTATTCAGTCAAACAGCCTTTGCTATGCAACATCCATCCAGTAGCATTAACTATCATTTTTATTCAGATGTTTGATTCAACACAAAAAAACAATCCTAACATTTAAAACTATATAAATATAAAAATATATACAACAATAAGACTCAGAAATATCGAAAAGAAGTAACAAAGACAAATAGCAACAAATTTGTGTTGATTTGGCACTCGAGCATCAATACATTACCCATCCCCCAACACCGTCAACCAAGAGTCAAGACTAAACCAATTCACCTTGGTGGTGTGCAGACCGGTTTGATATTATTCTTAATGAATTGTGGTTTATTTGGTATCATTTCGTAATGTGTCTGATTTTACGAATCGCATTAGTACAAAGTTAGAGGTGCGCAATTTGATAAATTCCCCCGCTCCCCCTACCTCGGGCTTCCGGTGGGGAGACCTGAGGTCAACCTAGACCCGCCCCCCCTCCCCATCTCGTACTTCTGAGTGGGAGACCTTCCCGAGGCAGTAGCCTGCCTGGCTCACAAACTAGAATCAGGGCGTCCACTCCAACAAGGTTAATTGACCCACAGTCCCACACGGTGACATGATATCATTGACGTGACGTGCAAATGAGTGATCGCGCAAATGTCCCCGTTCCAGGAACTGTTGTGCTCCCAGCTAGGTGCTGCCCTGGGCGGCTGCCCAGGTCCTAAATCCTATACCTAAATCGGCCACTGCATCCATCTATCCAAGAGATATTTTGGTTCGATGGCTCTGGGTACGAGCGCATGGCTTTAAAACAAAAAGTCTTCCTTTGAATCAGTTTATTGATAAACATCCCCATTACATACACACAACCCAGGGATGTGCTGTGACCCTGTGTGTCAAACACCCATAGGGAACGTGTTTCCACATGGAAAAGATAAATAAAGCTCAGTGCAGAGCAGACGGGACCCGTCGGTTATGCCATCTGCTAGGACTAGATCAATAGTTTTTTTCCTATACTTTATTAAGCCGGGGGATTTTTATTGGACTAAACAGCATTCGCGAGCAACAGCTGGGATCAATGTATCAGCACCAAATGAGTGAATAAATAAAGATAGAAATGATTATGAGAGATACAGCGCCCAGCAGGATGTTAGCTATCTCCTTACTGGAGCTGAGATTTAAAGCAGGGCTTTGATGCCATGACATAGCGGGAACACCACCTCCTATTAGAAATTAGGGTGTGTTGAGGGAGGAGTGGGAGAGAGAGATTTGGCCGGAAATAGATTATCTCCGAAAACCATATGGGTGTTATTTCTTTAATCTCTGATGAGAAACTGCAATAGTCACACATTAATTGAAATCCCTAGATTCTGTGACTTCCTTGTCTGATGCCTTCTTCTTCTGTTACAATTTTTTTTATTTTAAAGGGGGCAGATGTCAGATCTCCCAAAGGCGATGTGGGTGTTGAGTCAGGGGCAGGAGAAACAAGTTCCAAAGAAAGGGCGTTTTATTTAACTAGCTCAACAAATAACAGGACACAGGACTACAATAATAGCCATGAAAATCCCACTCAGACACAGTCCAGGGAAAAACCACCTGTTAAACATGAGCTAATAAAATGAAACCCAAACTCACTGACAGTTCAATCGAAAACAATCCCGCGCAAAACCCCAAAGGAAATGTTGAATTAAATACCCCCCTAACTAACCAAAATGAAACCAGGTGAAACACAAAACAGACATAACCAAAAGAAAAGGAAAAAGGATGGGTGACAGCTAGTAGACCAGCGACGACGAGCACCGAGCGCCGCCCGAACAGGGAGAGGAGCCACCTTCGGTGGAAGTCGTGACAGCAGAAGAAAAAATGTATTATATCAAATGTGGTATAGTAGTGTAAAAATACATAACGTATAACTCATGAACACTGTAGAATTGCCTTTTTTTCTGTAATACCAATATACAAATATCATTGTACTGAATGACCCATGACTGGATTGTAGACTGGAGACTTTTGCTTGAAAGACAGAGCGAGAGGGCTTTGCTGAGGCATCCCGGTACATAGGAGACAAAAGCAATTTCCACTGATGTTTGCATGTGTTATAAAACATAATACATCTCTGAGTGGTCCTGTTTCATAAATTCTCAAGTCTATGGAGATGTGTAGGCTGAGCTCCAGTGGCAGAAATGTTTATATTAAAATATATAAATCAGGTCAACAAACTGTACTCAGCCTAATCCAGCAGACATTACTGTAATACCACCCAACCTAGTCCACTGTATTAAATCTATACCATGCCTCCTGGGGTTCTATGTGGTGAGTGCATGTGGGAGTGTGTGTGGTGTGTGTATGGTATGTGTGTGTGAGAGAGGGGGAGGAAAAGAGAGGTAGAGAGAGAAAGAGCAGGAGATAGAGACAGAGAGTGAGAGAGTGTGAGAGTGAGAGATGGGTGGGGATAGACCCTACTCTGTCCAGGGTGAGTTGGTTGGGGATTGAGAAATCCATGGTGCAGTGCACTCAACCAAAAACGATAGCCTGACTTCAAAGCTAATGTTAAGCGAACCTCCTCTGCACACTGCTGTTTGCTCTTGGGCAGAGGGATTCCTGGCTTTACAATAACAAATGACTGCCCAGCCATTCCTTGCTTATTTTTCGTTCACATATCCATTCATTTTGTCATCTATCCTCTCAACTATCCATTTGTACAAATGGCTAATCAAGGCGTGCTCTATATTCTAGGAGGGGAGGGGAGATGAGAGGAAAAGCACTCCTTGAATTTTACAGCTCACAAGACAATGTGCACCTCTCATGCTGGTCTCTCTGTCTCTCATTCTCTCACATACAGACATGTGCATGCACGCACACACACACACACACACACACACACACGCACGCACGTGCACACACACACACATACACACATACATACACACACATACACACACACATACACACACACATACAGATATAAATACAGATACATACACATACACACATACACACATATACACACAAACACACACACATACAAAAAAAACAAAAAAAAATGTTATTCTCCTCACATGAAAAGTGAAAAGATTGTGTTAACATGTTGCGTAGTAATGTTACTACAGGTGGAATTAGGGTGACCACTTCTAAAAAGGCTAAATTCAGGATAAGGGAAGGATTTTGCAGGATATTCGCAGAACAGTTGACAGAATTATTTTTTGGACAGGCAGGTTAATGGGTCACTTTCAAATGGCGATATTGTATAAAGGTCACAGCATGTTAAACACACAGAGTAATAGGGTTCTTATATGGTGCTATCCTCTAGTGTCACATTTGTGTCATTAATATCAAGCAAATCTTCTGAATTCAAAAACAAATGTCTTATTATTGCAAACAAAAATAATTATATTGAAAGCAAAACATGATCTAAAATGTATTGATAGGAAAACAAAATATTGCAAGGAAATTATTTCGAAATGTGAGGATAGATGAATTATAAATGAATGCAAAAAAAAAAGATAAAACTATTAACTAAAACGCCTGTCTATCTCCTACAACTTTCCCTATCTTTGTTAACCTGGCCTTTGCTTTAGCTGATTTTTTTTTCCAGTTGCAAGTTCTGTCAGATTTGTTCCAGCAACATAGCACCCTGCATCCCATTGCTAGTTTGCCTCTGTAGCTAAGAAAGGTTGGTCCTGGTCGGCCCCTGGTCAGTCTCTGGATGGGAAACCAGATGTAGCTGGAAGTGGCAACGATAAATATCTGGGGAATAAATGTTTTTTTTTCACGTGATTTGTTCTTGCGTTTGTTTTTGTAAGGGCACCCAAGTGACACACACACACCGCCGCCCTCTACATAGGTCAGAGCTCTAGGGAATGTTGGATCACCCTTCCTTTATATAACTCTGAGGTGTCAGGAAACCGATACACTCCTCATTGGAGCCCTTGATTGTATATGCTATTATTATGATTACACTGTGAATGATTTTGGGGTGAGTGCAATTCTTCTTACCCAACGGAGTCAGAGAGGATGTGCGCTGTTGGCATATGTCGTCCTCCAATGACGTTCTCCCCTCACTGTCATCCTTGATCAGGTGTCTCATTATCTAATTGTGTAAAGGGCAGCTTCAGAACCAACTCCTCTCCAATAACCAACATTAGTTTCCTTATCATTCCCTGCCATGTTATGGGATGAATTGTGTCTTACATGTATATAGTCTGTGTTTATTGCCCTTGCATGTTTAAATTGCTGTCAGTTATTAAGAGGTAATGCAGTGGGAGCCTCTGCATTTGATTAGCTGTCTGGGCCCTGAGGGCAGTGTGTGTGCGTGTGTGTGTTTGAGTTTGCGTGTGTGTGTTTGAGTTTGCGTGTGTGTGCGCGCGCGTGTGTGTGCATGTGTGTGCGTGCGTGTGTGTGTGTGTGTGTAGGTTTATGTATGTGTAGGAGAGTGTGTGTGTGTGTGTGTGTGTACTCTATTTGTTATTCTGATAGGTTGACACAGTGGGGCTAATTAATGAATATGTGAGAGATGCCTGCAGTTGTGAAATCTCTGTACCGTTACAGAACTACTGTCTTTACAGACTGGAAATGCAGCTTGGAGTTTATTGGGATGTGTGTTGAAAGCTGTTTTTCTGTTTTTTCTTGTTTTATTTGTGTAATTTACAGACTGTCTGACAAACTATTTGACAGCTCTCCAAATAATGTCGGTCTACACTGTTGGTTGTCGCCTCTGTTTGAAATTCCAAAGAAATATGTCATAAAATACATATTTATCATACATACTGTTTGTTTTGTTGAGCTCTATGAATATACACTGAGTGTACAAACCAATAAGGTTTGACAGACTATGATCCATTATTGATGTCTCATGTTAAATCCACTTCAATCAGTGTAGATGAAAAGGAGGAGACAGGTGAAAGAAGGATTTTTAAGCTGTGAGACAATTGAGACATGGATTGTGTGTGTGTGCAATTCAGAGGGTAAATGGGCACGACAAAATATTTAAGTGCCTTTGATCGGGGTATGGTAGTAGGTGCCAGGCGCACCTATTTGTGTCAAGAACTGCAAAGCTGCTGGATTGCTTTCGACACCTGCTATGAGGGCAAATAGACTTCTCAAGCTATATTCTTCACTGCTTGTCCTTCAATTCTCTTTTTTTTTGCCTACTTTACAAAAGGTATTGGTTGGGTCTAACAATACCAAAAACCATTATTATTGTGGCAAGGTGTATGTCATATAGGACTTTGCCTCGTGGTCGCATCACACAAATCTGTTTGCATTTATTTTTATAGAAGTGCACTGACCATCCATGTTTATCTCTGGCTTCTGTTTTGAACCAGGCAGTACTGGATCTATAGGGGATTGTTATTTCTCAAGGTCCTGCCTTCTCTGGCAGCCATTACCCTGGCCTGCATCATCCTCCCTAGAGACAGCCATGGGCCATGTCGAATGTCACATGGAGAAGACTGCATTCACAAACAACCAAATGTTTCTCCAATCTAATCTAAAGGAGACACTCTGATAAATGAGCCTATCAGTAATGATGTAATTTGGAATCACATTCCTAGTTTATGAAGCGTCTTTATTCCATGTGTGTGATTGGAATCTGCAAGCATCTTGTAAACAGATTTGCCTGTTCGTTTATTTATGTTTTTGTTGTTTAATCGTGGACTGAATTACTTTTTTAGATGAAGAACTCGTTTGTCAGATGTTCACTTGTCAGACAAATATATCTTACGTCACCATTAATTAGTGGATTAGCTGTCAGCAAATAAAGGATATAGTCTTTAATTTAATAATTATATACAGTTGAAGTCGGAAGTTTTCATACACCTTAGCCAAATACATTTAAACTCAGTTTTTCACAATTCCTGACATTTAATCCAAGTAAAAATTCCCTGTGTTAGGTCAGTTAGGATCACCACTTTATTTTAAGAATGTGAAATGTCAGAATAATAGTAGAGGGAATTATTTATTTCAGCTTTTATTTCTTTCATCACATTCCCAGTGGGTTAGAAGTTTACATACACTCAATAAGTATTTGGTAGCATTGCCTTTAAATTGTTTAACTTGGGTCAAACATTTCGGGTAGCCTTCCATAAGCTTCACACAATAAGTTGTGTGAATTTTGGCCCATTACTCCTGACAGAGCTGGTGTAACTGAGTCAGGTTTGTAGGCCTCCTTGCTCGCACAAACTTTTTCAGTTCTGCCCACACATTTTCTATAGGATTAAGGTCAGGGCTTTGTGATGGCCACTCCAATATCATGACTTTGTTGTCCTTAAGTCATTTTGCCACAACTTTGAGTATGCTTGGGGTCATTGTCCATTTGGAAGACCCATTTGCGACCAAGCTTTAACTTCCTGACTGATGTCTTGAGATGTTGCTTCAATATAGCCACATAATTTGACCTCCTCATGATGCCATCTATTTTGTGAAGTGCACCAGTCCCTCCTGCAGCAACGCACCCCCACAACATGATGCTGCCACCCCCGTTCTTCATGGTTGGGATGGTGTTCTTCGGCTTGCAAGCCTCCCCCTTTTTCCTCCAAACATAATGATAGTCATTATGGTCAAACAGTTATATTTTAGTTTCATCAGTTGAGGACATTTCTCCAAAAAATACGATCTTTGTCCCCATGTGCAGTTGACCCCAAACCGTAGTCTGGCTTTGTTGGAGCACTGGGTGTCAATTCTTCCTTGCTGAGCGGCCTTTTAGTTTATGTCGATGTAGGACTCGTTTTGCTGTGGATATAGATACTTTTGTACATGTTTCCTCCAGCATCTTCACAAGGTCCTTTGCTGTTGTTCTGGGATTGATTTGAACAAAGTACGTTCATCTCTAGCAGACAGAAAACGTCTCCTTCCTAAGCGGTATGATGGCTGTGTGGTCCCATGGTGTTAATACTTGAGTACTATTGTTTGTACAGATGAACGTGGTACCTTCAAGCGTTTGGAAATTGCTCCCAAGGATGAACCAGACTTGTGGTCTACAATTTTTCTTCTGAGGTCTTGGCTGATTTATTTTCATTTTCCCATCATGTCAAGCAACGAGGCACTGAGGTTGAAGGTAGGCCTTGAAATACATCCACAGGTACACCTCCAATTGACTCAAATGATGTCAATTAGCCTATCAGGAGCTTCTAAAGCCATGACATAATTTTCTGGAATTGTCCAAGCTGTTTAAAGGCACAGTCAACTTAGTGTATGTAAACTGCTGACGCATTGGAATTGTGATACAGTGAAATATAGGTGCAATCATCTGTTTGTAAACTATTGTTGGAAAAATGACTTGTATCATGCACAAAGTAGATGTCTTAACCGACTTGGCAAAACTATAGTTTGTTAACAAGAAATTTGTGGAGTGGTTGAAAAACGAGTTTGAATGAATCCAACCTAAGTGTATGTAAACTTCAGACTGTTCTTCAGCGAGATAATCTTTAGTCGAACATTATAGGGCCTGCCTCTAAATAGTCCCTGTTCATGTAGGAGCATCATTTGATCTCGTCTCAAGACTGTTGACTACAGTAATGACTTTTCCATTCATATTTAGTATTTTAAGGGTTTATTGAACATCTCCATCATTTCCAATCGTTTATACATTGTCTAAGTGTTGATTTAGGCACACGTCTCTCTTGGCACATATGTCCAGTCCCTAGTTCTGCCTGCATGATCTGCAATGTTCCACTATTAGCAACTAGAAAAAAAGAAGAAGAAAGTGGTCATTAGTTTCATTTATACCCATAATGCAACTCTTCCAGTTGAGAAATTGATTAGTGCTTGATATATTGGATTAATATTTCCATAATTTACTCTGAAGTCAACTTGTGTTGGTGAATGTTAATGTAATAGAAGTACTTCGAAGTTCTTTGAAGACAAATCTTGCAGAATCATCGGAAAATTCCTGTCTTGACTGAATCGTTTTACGATTCTAGTAAGGAATCATAGTACAGTAGCTTCAGACCTGGCATCCCGCGCCTATTGTTTGCCTTGACAACTGGGTGTCAAAACACATTGAATTTAAAAACTGCTTTGGTATAAGCGGCTTTGAGTATTTGCTCACTTGTAATGTGTTTGTTGGCCAAGCTGTCTGTTGTTTTAATTTCACCAAATAAAACCAACCCAGACAATTATTGTCTGGAGGTGAGCTTTCATCAAACATAGTTTATAATCCTCATTTTTGGGGGGGGGAGAAAATGAACAGATAATTGGAATCTGCAGTTAGTTCTCCCTCACTCTCTCTCCTTTTCTTTGTGCCATTTTATCTCTCTGACCTAATTACATTGAAAAGGAGAACTATGACAAATGGAATTGTCATAGCCCACAATGTCATGAGCTACATTTACATCAATAAGTGCGACGTAATCAGTGATTGCACCAATATACAATAATAGAGTACACTCAATGAAGTTACAGATACGTATTTTGCTTTTAGCCTAAAATACAACACACTGACAATACACAAAACGTTATAATGATCTAGATTATTGTATCATCACGTTCCCACTTTTTATTTCCGGCATTTTTCTATTGGCCATTGTCATACTAAGTGGGTCTGTCTTAATGCAGCTGTCTGGCAGTGTGCCTCCAGGCTGAGTTGTTGAGTGGCAAGGTCAGAGGCCACAAAGGAGCATGTCAACGGCCACTCATGCTCAGCTGTTCCTCTGCCCACTACCATCTCTCTCTGAGGGTATAGTTGATGAATCCCTTTCCGTAACAATTGACTTGGGATCAGCTTTTTCTAAGTCTGTTTGAACTGCAACTATGATAAACTAAGAGCACTGGCCCTGTTGTTGAGGGGATACAGTAGCCACAGGGGCTCTGTTAGCACTCAGCAGTAGTGTATCCATTTGCCCTCTGGTGTCCACCCTGGCCACTGTGGAAGGGCATGCTGAGTCAGGATCTGCTCCAGGGGTGCTAAAGTGCTCCTAGAAATCTGTCCAACACTGAGGGGAAAAGGCACATCTCTTGTCCTGCAGAGTCATTTCAGTAGGACGAGAGACAGAGAAACATTCAATTTAATCACAGAGATTTTCTTCTTTATAAAAATGTATTATTTCCCTTATTTAGCTATTATAAATGATCCCTGAGTCACATACATGGAAAAGTATAAGATGTATGTAGAAGAAATAAACTCCTCGACCAAGCCTTTGGGTTTCTTTTAATATCACAAAATTGTCTACTTTGCTCAATTCCAGCGGGTTTCTAAGGAGCAACGGCACATTTGGTTAATAAAGTGAGAAAAAGTACACATCATTTTGTGAAGGTAAATCGTTGCCAAGCAACTGTTTTAAAGCAGCCATGTTATATCATACTAGGTGTGTTAGACATTAGACTTTGGGGTAACTCACTAACAAAAGGTATAAAAAGGGAAAATGACTTGTGTACCACCAATATAGGTGCTTAACTTAAAGGGTAGGATGTAATGGTTACACTTATGTAACTGTGAGGAAACATGACATGTGGTGATGAGCTGATGGACCATCATTTCTAGTATGAATTTACAATAATTGACACATTTACAAACTGTCACTTACTGTAGCTTCTTATGTTAAAAAATAATTCTCTAGCGTCTAAGATGTGTGTGGGGGTGGGTGGGTTATAAGCTGACATATTGGTTTTAAGAAGTCATACCATGGTTCATTTAGCTATTTGATTTAGAATTGTACGATCCTTTAGGTATCTAAAGAAAATCTAAACAAATGATTTGATAAAATATTGAATTTGCCATTTAGTTCAAAACACATTGAATAACACATTCATAAATGGCAAAAAAAAAAGACAGTCATAAATGTTTTTGAAGTCTGTCCTATTTCGATGAGATATAAGAAAGCTCAGGAAATATTTGTGTTTTTTGGATACATATTAACCCCATCTTTTAGGTAGGCACAAAACTACTTCCATACTTCCATTTCTTTAAAAAAAACTGGTTTCGATTACCTTCAGACAAGTCCTGTGACACTTGTGGGGGTCATAGAGCAAAACGTAGAACACCAACCATCGTGTGAGTTTGTAGGCGAAACAGTTCGGACACTATAGCCATTGTTGTGAGAAAACCGATTTTCAGGATGTCTCATGGTCTGACAAACACCGCTGTAGCTCGGCCACCTTCCAACGCAGATGCGAAAGGCCGCAATGCGTTCGATTGAGACTCAGCCCATCTTTAACTGACAGATTTTTGATGGGGGTTGTTTTATTGTGTTACTTATATTGACGCACCGTCAATAGACTTGGAGGTTTAAAAACAATAACAGGCATGGTGTTTGGAATGACCGCATATAATTTACAGCAGTAGAGCCTGTATTATATTCCTCACCTAAGTTAGCCTTACTGTACAGCAATGCTTTTTAAGCAGGTTAACCCTCCCCATATGAATTCATTATTTTTTCTACACTATGAAGGAGTGAGTAAGGAATAATGGCCCGGGATTCTTGGCATGAATGGGAAATGACTGGATTTACATAACCAGCCTAATTTAAAAACATGTAACGTAAATCCACCTAATGCATATTGCATTTACACATAAATATAAGCAGGCTCAATAGTCACAGATCACAACACTTTGTTCTAATATGGCAGCATGGTATTTTCCTCAGCTTTCCCGTGTGTGGGCTAGTCAATACTAATAGTATGAATAACATATTTATGATAATAACGAAGTGAAGTGGATATCTATTCCCACCTTCTTGCCCATCTTAATATTGTGTCAGTTTACTAGTTTGTCTAGAATAATTAAAGCAGGCTAAGGCACTTAAGTATTTCTAAAAGCATTTTTTTGTATATCCATGTTGCTCTTCAGTTATTTCACTCAAGTTTAGTCACACACTCTTCACTACCTCTCTGACAATAGCTCTTTGGTCAATAACATAATTGGTTTGGAAGCAGAGGTACACAGGTTTCATTACTTTGCATAATAATACAAATGTCATGTCATTAGAATGATTAATATTAAGATACTGTGCTGCATTGTTACCCCTCACAAGTAATTTCGCTGCACTCACATTAACATCTGCTAACCATGCATGTGTATGTGACAAATACAATTTGACTTGATTTGATTTGCACACATCCATGTTTCCTGTCAGTAGACCGTGGATAGGACATATTTCAGTCAGTCTTAAATTGCAAACCCCTGTGTATTTTTCAAAGAGCTCATCTGAAGTTTAACACACAAAAAGAGAGAGGGTTACAATGGGTCAGGAAGAAATATGTCATAAGCTTTAAGCCTCAGATCAAAAGGTAACTCGGGTAAACTCCGGATCTGATGACATACTTAAAAAGTGTTTCTTTCAGTCTTGCAGCATTTGTAAAAAAAAAATATTTAAAAAACACAGACACAGAGAAAAAAAGAAGAAGATTGCAACCCCAATATTTGTCTGGGCATTCAATACAACTCATTCTGAATGGAAAAATGTTTAGATTAGTTAACTATTTTTAGATAACTCTGAACCCTCATGTCAAAGCCAGCTTTCATCCAAAAATACATTGAGTCAACTGTTAGATTGAATGAAGAAGAGTACTTTTTTATCTACTCTGCATGGTGGCGCCAACCCTAAGAGGAAAGGCTGTCTTGTACTTCGGCTGAGACAGGCAGACACAGCATGAGAGTTGGCAGAATAAGTGAGATCTTGCTGAGCTTTTGAATATGCATCTGTATGTGAGTTGTCGCTTCCCCCCATGTGACATTGACTGTCCGATTCTCAGTAAATCCTCTTATGCGAAGGGACAAGACCCTCTCTCCAAGTATCATCTGTCGTGAAACCTCAGTAGGCTAACTGCTAGAGAACGTGTTGACAGGTGGAGCTTGGGATTACTTTTAGTGACCAATAACTGTGTCTTGCTTTCCTAATAAACATGGACATTTACACCATAGCCAGAAGATTTGGACCACATACCATGGTTCAAGGATTGACCGTAGTATGGGGTCTACATGGATTATAATTGAAAGCAAAGATGATCCATAAAAATATCCCATATGAAAACAGTAAGTGAAAGCTAACTATATCCACTCGCTCAACTCATACCGCTTTCCTCTATAATTAAAAGTTATAAAAACAAAGTGGTGGAACTTTAAAGTGTTTGTGACTGAGAACCCTGCACAGTTCACCAGGCCTTTAATGCTAACAGCTGTTGATTAATCACATTGGGGGTAAAGTGCTGGCTTGCTTTCATCTGCCGATGGAAGAGGAAGCCCAGTGCAATTAGAACTTCCTTCGCATGTACTTGAAAACAATTATGGTTTATGGGCCATGTTCATCTGGTGTCTCTATATTAACCTCTGGAGTGTAGCTGTGTGTTTATGCTATTGTTGGGATTAGTGTTGTCGAATGAAGGTCAAGTTTTACAACAGATATGAGAATGCATGTTCACTTCGATATGTTGTTATGTTGCTCTGGTGTCTGATGGATTCACATGCTAAGATTACCATGTCCAATGCCCTAAGTGCCCCCCCCATTTAAAAAAGAAATTGCTCTTTGTTGCATATGATACCACAGATATCATGTCCAGACTGACAGTCACACAGTGAATTCAATCATGGTAGACAGAGTGTTATCTCACATACAGCTGTGTATCTAACATGCAACAGCATGGGCTGCTCAAGATAAGGACCACATTTTGATAAGATAATGTACATAGCAGGGGCTTATTGGTTGAGGTAAGATATTCAAGATTTTCTACATTTGAGGTTTACAAACTGTCTATCGTCAGTTTCCAAAACAAGATTTGTTCAGGATGCCAACACTATATGTTATTGTCCTTCAGTTTCCTCTGCTGAAATGTGAATCTGGTTGAAGATTCAGTATAAACAGTGCAATTTATTTGATGGACAAAGAGAGGAGAGTGTGGCGATAACAAGTCTTAACCAATTGTGGCACACCTGCACCATCAAACACATGCCAATGCCAGAGAGATATACAATTTATTCAAATCACCTATATCAGTTGGGGTTTTACACAGCACTTCATAAAAGGGTTGGAGAACGATCTGATAAACGTGCAAGTCTATCAGAATAGGGTTTCACTCTTATCTGGTTTAAGGGGACACCACTGGCCAGAGTCCTGGATGGAGCAGACATCTCACAACACAGGAGATGAAAGACATCTGAGTTGTTAAAGTGACAGTGTACTTTTCAGAGAAACAGACTGATAGGCATATCTGTGGGTAGCATTACACTCCTGTGTAAGAATTACAGTATGTATGAGTAACATGGTGTAAACTGGGAATGCTGGTGCGAACAATGATTGGTCGTCACCTGTTGGCTGCAGTGTACTGTGGCAGTCGAATGATGATGAAAATTTGAGTATACAACCTCAAATCAATTAAGCAAAAGAGACCCATGGGGCGGTGCTTTCCCGAGTCAGTATGGGAGTTGCAGCGATGAGACAAGACGGTAACTACCAAGTGGATACCACAAAATTGGGGAGAAATGGGGTAAAAAAAATAAAACAAAAAGACATTAACCTTTTCACCCCTGAGTTCCAAATCTCTCTAACGGTCGCCCCAGCATGAGTTGTTTTACACATGTGATGTCAGAATGCACTCACTGTTCCAACATGTGTTTATTATGCAACAGGACAGTAAACACACGCTGTCTGCTAATTACCTATAGGCTATGTTTTAACTTAAAAATTCTTTTCTTATAAGGGCACAAGGCGAGACCCAAATGCAGACACAGGAGGCAGATGGTCGAGCTCCGATATTTATTATAAAAAAGGAGTAGGCAAAGGAAGGTCGGGGTCAGGTGAGAGTTCATAAACCAGGTCAGACCAAACAGTAACAGGCAGTCTCGAAGTCAGGCCAGGAAGAGGTCAGAAACCAGATCCGAGTCCAAAACAGTACAAGGGGATAGGCAGGCTGGTAGTCAGAACAAGCAGAGTGGTCAGGCAGGCGGGCTCGGCGTCAGGACAGGCAAGGGTCGAAACCAGGATGACTAGAAATAAACAGAGACTGGGTGAAAATAGGAGCAAAAGGGAAAACCATTGGTTGACTTGGCAAACAAGATGAACTGGCTAAGAGAGACAGGAAACACAGGGATAAATACACCGGGATAAAAAGCGAAACAATCACAAGGACAGGTGAACCAGATCAGGGTGTGACATTTCTAACAAGTTGTATTTTCTAACAACAGTTTGAATTGAGGTGTATTCCGCCTCCTCATTAATTCACATAGAAGTAGTCAATTTCAGCGTTGCGACAATTGATGTTTTAGGCTTTACTGAGGCTTTACTGAGCTGAATACACTTCTCTCTTCTCGGAGAATCCACCATACTTCACTCATGTTTGCGCAGATCAAGTATGCATATACAGTGGGGCAAAAAAGTATTTAGTCAGCCACCAATTGTGCAAGTTTTCCCACTTAAAAAGATTAGAGAGGCCTGTAACTTTCATCATAGGTACACTTCAACTATGACAGGCCCATTCCTCCATGTAGATCTCCTGTAGAGCAGTGATATTTTGGGGCTGTTACTGGGCAACACGGACTTTCAACTCCCTCCAAAGATTTTCTATGGGGTTGAGATCTGGAGACTGGCCAGGCCACTCCAGGACCTTGAAATGCTTCTTACGAAGCCACTCCTTCGTTGCCCTGGCGGTGTGTTTGGGATCATTGTCATGCTGAAAAACCCAGCCACGTTTCATCTTCAATGCCCTTGCTGATGGAAGGAGGTTTTCACACAAAATCTCACGATACATGGCCCCATTCATTATTTCCTTTACACGGATCATTCGTCCTGGTCCCTTTGCAGAAAAACAGCCCCAAAGCATGATGTTTTGTTAGTTAAATTTTGGTTTCATCTGACCATATGCCATTCTCCCAATCTTCTTCTGGATCATCCAAATGCTCTCTAGCAAACTTCAGACGGGCCTGGACATGTACTGGCTTAAGCAGAGGGACACGTCTGGCACTGCAGGATTTGAGTCCCTGGCGGCGTAGTGTGTTACTGATGGTAGGCTTTGTTACTTTGATCCCAGCTCTCTGCAGGTCATTCACTAGGTCCCCCCGTGTGGTTCTGGGATTTTTGCTCACCGTTCTTGTGATCATTTTGACCCCACGGGGTGAGATCTTGCGTGGAGCCCCAGATCGAGGGAGATTATCAGTGGTCTTGTATGTCTTCCATTTCCTAATAATTGCTCCCACAGTTGATTTCTTCAAACCAAGCTGCTTACCTATTGCAGATTCAGTCTTCCCAGCCTGGTGCAAGTCTACAATTTTGTTTCTGGTGTCCTTTGGCAGCTCTTTGGTCTTGGCCATAGTGGAGTTTGGAGTGTAACTGTTTGAGGTTGTGGACAGGTGTATTTTATACTGATAAGTCCAAACAGGTGCCATTAATACAGGTAACGAGTGGAGGACAGAGGAGCCTCTTAAGGAAGAAGTTACAGGTCTGTGAGAGCCAGAAATCTTGCTTGTTTGTAGGTGACCAAATACTTATTTTCCACCATAATGTGCAAATAAATTGATAAAAAATCCTACAATGTGATTTTCTGGATTTGATGAAATTATGGATATGATGGATATGATGAAAATTACAGGTCTCTCTCATCATTTTATGTGGGAGAACTTGCACAATTGGTGGCTGACTAAATACTTTTTTGCCCCACTGTATGTGTATATATATGTATATATATGTGTATGCGTATGTGTATGCATATATGTATGTGTGTGTATATAGTTATATATATATATATATTTATATATATGGACGTGTAGATATGTATATATAATATATAAATATGTGTGTGTGTGTATGTATGTGTATATATATATGTATGTGCATGTATGTGTATATATTGTATGTATGTATGTACGTATGGAGCATAATATTGTAACGACCCTGGGTCGGAAATCGACCCTGCCGCACGAGCATGCTTTTGCGGCACAGTCGATACCGTGCCGGACCTCGGGTCGTTACAATATATTTACAGTTTTAATAAAGTTTTCATTTTCTGGTGGCAAATAATACATTCCGATTATTGCATATATTGTAATGAACGCCTATGATGTGTGTAAAATACTTTTTTGAAGGTTGTACGGATTTTAATGAGCTAAGCTATTTGCCAGCTATGTGTGGTGCCATGTTTGTTGACATCATACAATGCATTCTGGGTGTCACGTAATCTGCCAGACCAAAAATGCTATAATGAGGTGAAGGAATGGTTCACTCATCTTTTGGGTGAACTTCCAGAAGTGAATGAAGGGAAGTGGATGATCGTAGATGGCACATCCCCTTCAACATGCATACTATACACAGACCAAACTCACCTTGTCTCCTCTTGTTATCTTTGGTTGATGCAAAAAAAAACACTTATGGTGGTGCGCACAAACTACCCATCGTCAGATTACTTTTGATTTCTAGAAAGTGTATTACTCAATTATTTCGATCAATGGTGAGCTCACACGTGATGTGATTAATTTTAAATAGTATTTTCTATTTGCTAATTCATATTGTAGTTCCAGTCAGCCGAGAATTATAAAAATATGACCACTTGTGTTATGTCAATCTTTCCTCAGTCAGCGTTAGGACAAATGTAGCCTACATTTTCCGGTTTGGATGATTGTGTTATGCTCTAGTTACTTCTGTGAATGTTTGAACATTGCTTCCAAAAATTAACTGGTCATCTTCTGGACATACCTTTGTAAGGACTATGTTTGTGCAAAATGTTTCTGTGAAAAAAGTGTGGCCAGCTCAAATGCTGATTGTTGCGTCATTCTTAACTGGACTTTCTAAATATGCGTTCTAATCACACTGGTTTCGTTGTATGCTACAGGGACCACTGTAAAATCTCACACCTTTGTGTTTGTACTTGTGAAAAGGTTAAGCTGATATATATATATGCTGACCAAAAATATGAACACAACGTAAAGTGTTGGTCCCATGTGTTATGAGCTGAAGTAAAAGATTGCAGAAATATTTCATATGCACAAAAAGCTTAAAATGATGTTGACAACTTTGTTTACATCCCCGTTAGTGAGAATGTCTCCTTTGCCAAGAGAAATCATCCACCTGACAGATGTGGCATATCATGAAGCGGAATCAACAGCATGGACATTCCACAGGTGCACCTTATGCTGGGGAAAATAAATTGCCACTCTAAAATGACAGTTTTGTCACACAACACAATGCCACAGATGTCTCAAGTTTTGAGAGATCATGCAATTGGCATGCTGACTCCAGGAATGTCTACCAGAGCTTTTGCCAGAGAATGTAATGTTAATTTCTCTACCATAAGCCGCCTCCAACGTCGTTTTAGAGAATTTGGCAGTACATTCAACCGGCCTCACAACAGCAGACCATGTGTATTGCATTGTGTGGGCGAGCGTTTTGCTGACATCGTTGTTGTGAACAGGGTGTCCCATGGTGGGGTTATGGTATGGGCAGGCATAAGCTAAGGACAAAGAACACAATTGCATTTTATCGATGGCAATTTGAATGCACAGAGATACCATGATGAGATCCTGAAGCCCATTGTTGTGCCATTCATCCGCCACCATCACCTCATGTTTCAGCATGATAATGCACAGCCCCATGTCACAATTCCTGAAAGCTGAAAATGTCTGTTCTGCATGGCCTGCATACTCATCAGACAGACAATGTTTGGGATGCTCTGGATCGACATGTATGTCAGCAAGTTATCCAGAAACTTCACACAAGCATTGAAGAGGAGTAGAACGACATTCCACAAGCCACAATCAACAGCCTGATCAACTCCATTCGAAGGATATGTGTCACGCTGCATTAGGCAAATGGGGGTCACACAAGATACTGACTGGTTTTCTGATCCACGCCTCTACCTTTTTTAAAAGTGATCTGTGACCCACAGATGCATATCTGTATTCGCAGTCATGTGAAATCCAGGGCTTAATTCATTCATTTCAATTGTCTGATTTCCTTATACAGTATGAACTGTAACTCAGTAAATCTTTAAAATTGTTGCGTTTATATTTTTGTTCATTTATATGTCTATGAGGGTGTTTCTAGACAGTATGGGTAGTATATGAACAGAAAAGGTGTGTACAGCAGTAGTTATATCGACTGAGCCTTGACTAGAATACAGTATATACACTTAGTTGCCAATTTATTAGGTACACCCATCACTCTTTGCCTCCAGAACAGCCTGCTATCACGGGACCTATGGTGTGCCAGGAAAACATTCCCCCACCATTACACCACCGCCACCAGCCTGTACTGTTGACACCAGGCAGGATGGGGCCATAATCATGTTGTTTATGCCAAATCCTGACTCTGCCATTAGCATGATGCAACATGAACCGGGATCCTTTAGACCAGGCAATGTTTTCCACTCCTCAATTGTCCACTATTGGTGGTTGCATGCCCACTGGAGCCGCTTCGTCTTGTTTTTAGCTGATATGAGTGGAACCCGGTTTGTTCATCTGCTGCAATAGCCCGTCCGTGACGAGGAACGACGAGTTGTGAGTTCGGAGATGCCGTTCTGCACGCCACTGTTGTACTGTGCCGGTATTTGCCTGTTTGTGGCCCGGCCCGCCTGTTAGCTTGCAGATTCTTGCTATTTTCACCAACAGGACTGCCACTGAATGGAGGTTTCTTGCTTGTCGCACTATTCTTGCTAAACCCTAGACACTGTCGTTAGTGAAAAGCTCAGGAGGCCAGATGTTTCTGAGACTGGCGTGTATGGCACCAATGATCATACCATGCTCAAAGTTACTTAGGTCACTTGTTTCGCCCATTCTAACGTTGAATCGAACAGTAACTGAATGCTTTATATAGCAGGCAGACAGGTTTATATAGCAAACTACAGATGCGTGACTCACTGTCTGTAGGAGTGAACCACCAAGGTGGTGTACCTAATAAACTGTGTACATATGAAGTGGGTAAAACAGTATGTAAACATAATGTTTGTCCACCGCTGTTGTGGTACCTGGAGGAGAGCCCGGTTGGCCCTCCTTAAGACCATGTTCAGGTATTGACGACAGGCAGATCGCCATCGGACCCCGGCATCATCTCGGGCAGATGGTATGGCTATCCACCCGGGATCAGCCCCTCCTGCAAACTCTCCCCCCGGTTTATCAGCCCATTTCCCATCTCCAAGCCCCTCTGCTGTTCGTATTCTGTTGCCCCGTACCCTTCGTATACATCCCACCTTTCATGTGTCCAGAGTCAAACTTATGTCTCACAGCCCTTTGTCTCCTGTTTCCAAGCCCACATCTCTTCCCCGTCTCATCGGTGTTTACAAACACTACAGGAACAAGATCATGTTTTGATCACCTGTATTGCGCCATGTAGCCTGCTTCTGTCTATAATGAGCAGCTCAGTATGTGTAGGTAATCCTTTCTAACGCAGATTTTTTTTAAACATAGCTCTCCACTTTCTGGAGGACAGAGTTTTAAATCAATGAAATGCCCGGTGCAAGCAGAGTATGATAGCTAAGGAGATAGAGAAACTTCAGGCGTATGATTGCAAATGCGGAGGGAGTATGAAAAAACCCCAGAAGGCTGTTGCATAAAACACCTGTCTCCGGGTTAAAACTAAGGGCAACCTTGGCATAAGAAACAGAGAGGGAGAAGCATTCATTCATGTATACTGGTTAACTACCTTTTCCGATATTATACAATTCAAATTTTCTCAGAAAGTAATTTTCATTGCAAGTTAGGGATGTCCTTGTCTCATCGCACACCAGCGACTCCTGTGGCGGGCCGGGCGCAGTGCGCGCTAACCAAGGTTGCCAGGTGCACGGTGTTTCCTCCGACACATTGGTGCGGCTGGCTTCCGGGTTGGATGCGCGCTGTGTAAAGAAGCAGTGCGGCTTGGTTGGGTTGTGTAACCTTCGTCTCTCCCGAGCCCGTACGGGAGTGGTAGCGATGAGACAAGATAGTAGCTACTAAAACAATTGGATACCACGAAATTGGGGAGAAAAAGGGGTCAAATTCAATTTAATTGTATTTATTTTTAAAATTATGAATGACAAGTGTATACAGACCTGTCGATAGACAAAGCATAAATCAGCAGTTAGTCTTGAAATCTCTGGTTGATTAGTACACGACTGTACTATTTTTTTTACACAATGCCTCATGTGAATCCTTAAAGCGATGGTTGGGGCTAAGGCTTAAGTGTGTGTGAAAACATTCAAGGGCAATTTCCTCAAAGGTTTTTCAACTTTCAAAGCAGAATTACTTTCCCATTGTTCCTCAACTGTAGTGTATGATATACCATTTTCTAGCTCAGAGTCTCTTTTATTCAATGTAAAAAAAAAATTTAAAAAAAATTTCAAATGATGCTACATAAGACCGAATCGAGCCGGTCGGTCACATGTAGTGCAAGTCAACAGCGAACCTAGTTAAAAAAAAAAATAATTAAAGCAGCACCTGACGGCACAATGCCTCTCCCCCATGTGACCTACTTGTTGTGTTTATGTACTGAAATTTATGTGTAACTGATAGATGTGCACACACACATGCTACATGTTAATTGTAAAGTCGTAAGGTCTTTTGTCTATAATGTATTTTTCGTGTCGGACCCCAGTAAGACAAGCTTTTGCTATTGGCGTCAGCTAATGGGGATCCTAATAAATAAATACAAATATACCCTGCTAACAACAATGTTATTATGGTTTGTTAAAACAAGTGTGGTTTTCAAACCTTTTAACCACTTGCTTCAGCATCTGGCATTGTAGAGCCCAGTATTCCAACTAGTCTATTACATGTCACCAATCTGATCACTGAAACCATTTTGAACAGTAGGTTGGCAGTGCTAAAAGTCTCCATAAGGACAGTATGGAGAGGTGTGACAAGGATGTGCTCATGGACTCTAAGGTGGCAATATCGGCACACCATCTGTAGTCAATCCACGGGAATTTAAGCAGCACCATTTAATGCAAATATGATTATGGGGAGGCATGCTGTTTATTTTACAAGCCATCTGCTCAGAAGAAGCTAGAAGAGATCTTGTATAAAGAAAACAGCCACAGGGATGCTTGACACAACATTGTAACACATAAACCTTATTTATAACTGCATTTAACACATCAGACATGATATCCGTACTACATATCTAGTATACCTTTTGTCTTATGTCAGTATTGCAACACTCACTAAGGAACTGTCAATTAATTTGCTACACTCTAGTGCCAGGTGCTTACATCTGACCCATAACACTAACCTAACACCATTATGTCAATCCAAATGTATTTAATATGATTTCATCACTGCCTATGCACATTTCCAGTTAGTTGAGGAAAGGAATAAAAAGGAAATAGTGAAAGAACAATGTGAAACCGTCTGACAAGAACAGATAAAACCCTTTATGTGTCTTCTAATCTGCCCTCCACCCGGGGCAATCTGTCATGATTGACATTGTGTGTTCAGTGCAACAACGCAAACATCCAATCTGACTGCTGAGGCCCCCAAAGGTATTTAATTTCCACCAAATTGCAGGCTCGGGAGACAACTCAGTGATTAAAGGTGCGACAGAGTTCAAGTTCAGCGCAGCAGGAGGTAGCTGTCTGGTGATTTCCCCCCATTAACATCCAAGACACCCAGACGATGTGAGCACTGTCAGCACTTTGAAAACTTCACACACAGGCGCCGGGACAGGCATTCTGATCTGGGGCCAGGGGGCTCACACCGCTTGCACATTCTCTCTGTCAGATTTGCACGCTGTCAACCTTCAGCATTGCTATTAGTGATGGGGCCCGGTTCCTTCAGCATTGATAGTGATGAGGTCTGGTTTTTGTTGGTCTTGAATAAGCTAGAAATACATTTTTGTTATGGTTCAGATTACACTAAGGCCGTGTTCTAATACCCATATTCTTGCAGTCTAAATAGTCAGCTTTTTGGGTATGCAAAAACAGAAAGTTTTATAGTTCTCAGAACTCAGGATAAGACCCAGATCCAGACAGCTAGAGTCACAAATGTTTACTGACCCAAACAGGGGGCAGGCAAAAGACAGGTCAAAGGCAGGCAGGCAGAGGTCTGTAATCCAGGGCAGTCAATAAAGTACCGAACAGCAGGCAGGCTCGAGGTCAGGACAGGCAGAGGTTCGTAAACGGGTCAGAGTCAGGCAGGTACAGAACGGCAAGCAGGCAGGCAGGCTCGGGGTCAGGGCAGACAGAATGGTCAGAACCCGGAAACAGAACTTGAGAAAGCAGGGAGACAGGAAAACAGGTAAGACCTGACAAGACCAACAGACAAACAGAGAACACAGGTATAAATACACTGGGGATAATTGGGAAGTTGGGCGACACCTGGAGGGGGGTGGAGACAATTAGAAGGACAGGTGAAACAGATCAGGGTGTGACAGGTAGGTAAGTTAATAACCTGAACATGATTACAGACACTGGTTACAGTGAGAAACTTCCTCTTGAGCGGACAGCTTGATGAGAACCAGTCAATATTCAGGTCCCCAAAAAAGTACACTTCTGTTTACATCACATACACGATCAAGCATTTCACACATATTATTTAGATACTGACTGTTAGCACTTGGTGGCCAATGTCAACTCCCAAAAAGGGATATTGAGGAAGATGGGCAACACCTGGAGGGGGGTGGTGATAAGCTCAAAGACAGGTGAAACAGATGTGACAATAGTATGTGAAATTCAGAAAATTGAGTAATCTTTTCTTCAAGTATTACACTATTGAGGAAAATAATAATCTTTTCACACGTGTGTCATGGTCAGAATAGGGGACAAGCTTTACAAAGATGAAAGAATGGTAGGAAACAAGTGTGATTGCGCGTTAGATGGCACCTTCTCAGTATGGATGAGTGGAATGTTGATATGTGTGCTTACTTCATACGTTTTTTCTAAACAGTACGTTCTAAATCATATTTAATACTATTTGTACACAGTATGTAGTTTAAGTAAGTAGTAGGCAATATATATTTTGGACACAGCTTTCGACTGTATAAGATGACGTTAAATAAAGTCAATGTTAACACTGCCAAGGTCTCTTTACAATAGATCATGTACAGAAATTATAAAATTGATTTACATTTCTGAAATGAACAATTATCATTATGAGACACCATTATATATATATTTCTCATTTCAGCAAAGACATGTCTAAAGTTTTTAATGTCACATGCACAAGTACAGTGAAATGCCTCTCTTGCAAACTCTGTGACAGGAGCTTGTACAATATATATTTCTCATTTCAGCAAAGACATGTCTCAAGTTTTTAATGTCACATGCACAAGTACAGTGAAATGCCTCTCTTGCAAACTCTGTGACAGGAGGGAGGGAAACAGAGTTTACTCCAAATAACAAAATGTATCTGTTAAATGCGTCATTCGCTATTTCAGCAGTGGTGAAACATCCCAGAGCTATAATACAACACTGAATCAAATGAGGGCAATTAGGATGATTTAAGTACACGCTGCCCTTCCAGTCTCCTTCGCTGACTCGCCCTTTCAAGATTTTGGAGAGCGACTGTGTCCCTAGACCTGTTGTGATAAATGAGCTTAGCATTTTTTATAAATATGGATGGATGGCTGACTCAAGGGACAATGTTTATGCAAATGTAACCGTAACCTTTCAGTTTGCAGATAAAGCCTACAGCTTTTCTTACTCTTGTTTTATACTCTACTCTCTTCCCTCTCATATGTTCATGCTTATCTTTCCCCAATACAAAGAGAGCATTGAAAGAAAAGAGGGACTATTCTTGTTTGTTATTTTCATCACCTCATCTCACATTCGTTAACAGACTAGACTAATAATACTCTTTTAACACTCAGGTTGTTCACACTGCTACCATCTGAAATAGCAGAGACGTTCCAGGTGCATCAAAGCTGACACCGGGAGACTGATAAACAGTTTCTATGTCCAAGCCATCAGACTGCTAAATAGTCACCACTAGTCATCCTCTGCCCAGTACTCTGCCTTGAACTTAGTCACTGTTACTAGCTGGCTACCACCCGGTTCTCTACCCTGCACCTTAGAGACTGCTGCCTTATGTACACAGTCATTGAACACTGGTCACTTTAATTATGTTTACATACTGTTTTACCCACTTCATATGTACACAGTTTATTAGATATTATACAATTCAAATTTTCTCAGAAAGTAATTTTCATTGCAAGTTAAATCATACTGTAGTTAATGATCTTGTTATGAGTTTATTTTCCTTTAATAATGAATGACAAGTGTATACAGACATGTCGATAGACGAAGCATAAACCAACATTTAGATTTGAAATCTTTGGTTGTGTCACGTCAGGGCGTAAGTTGGGGTGGGCAGTCTATGTTTGTTTTACAATGTTGTATATTGTGTTTGGCCTGGTATGGTTCTCAATCAGAGGCAGGTGTCGTTAGTTGTCTCTGATTGAGAATCATACTTAGGTAGCCTTTTCCCACCTGTGTTTCGTGGGTGATTATTTTCTGTTCTGTGTTTTGTATTTCACAGTTCAGGACTGTTTCGTTTCGTTCTCGTTGTTTTTGTTTTGGGTTCATATAATAAATACAATATGGACGCTTATAACGCTGCGCATTGGTCCTCCGATCCTTCTTACTACTATCTCCTCAGAAGAGGAGGACGAGAATCATTACAGGTTGATTAGTACACGACTGTACTATTTATTTACACATGGCCTCACATGTGAATCCTTAAAGAGATGATGGGTGGGGCTAAGGCTTAAGTGTGTGTGAAAATATTCAAGGGCAATTTCCTCAAAGGTTTTTAAACTTTCAAAGCAGAATTACTTTCCCATTGTTCCTCAACTGTAGTGTATGATATACCATTTTCTAGCTCAGGGTCTCTTTTATTCAATGTAAAAAAATAAAAATCAATCTGGGCAGAAGGTACGCTTGGGGAAGAGCGCGGGCTGGTACCTCGGGGAATACTCAAACAGAGATTGGCTCGTGGCAGAGCAGGGAAGGGTGTTGCGGAAGTACTCTACCCACACCAGCTGATGGCTCCAGGAGCTGGGGTTGGTGGAGACCAGGCAGCGCAGAGTAGTCTCAAGTAGAGTAGATCCTGGTTGGCTCGCTCTGACTGGCCTTTGGACTGGGGGTGGAACCCAGAGGACAGGCAGGCCAATGACCCATTGAGGGCGGAGAAGGCCTTCCAAAACCAGGACGAGATCAGAGGCCACAGTCAGAATGGCAGTGTTGTCCTCAGACGGGGGAGGACCTGTGACAAATCCAGGGATATGTGTGACAAGGGATGCTGAGGGATAGGCAGTGGCTGCAGAAGACCAGCTGGAGCTTGCCAAGGAGTCTTATTCTGAGCACAGACTGTGCAGGCAGAGACAAATGTGGCGACATCTGGAACCATCGTAGGCCACCATAAAGGGGGGTTACAGCCACCATGCTGTAACCCCGGAAAAAGCAGCGATAGAAGTTGGCGAACCCCAGGAAGCGTTGCAGCTGCACCCTTGTAGTAGGCTGGGGCCAATCCACCACCGCTCTCACCTTCCAGAGATTGCACACTCCCTGCGGCAATGATGAAACCCAGAAAAGGGATGGTGGAACGATGGAAATCGCACTTCTTGCTAAAGCAAACAGCTGGGTCTCCAGGAGGCGTTGGAGAACCTATCGGACTTGGAGTAGATGTTCTTGGGTGAAACGGGAGAAGATGAGGATGTCATCTAGGTAGACAAAGACGAACCGGTTCAACATGTCACGGAGAAAATCATTTACCAGAGCCTGAAACACATCAGGAGCGTTGGTAAGAACAAATGGTATGACCCGATACTCGTGTTGGCCGTGTTGAAGGCGGTCTTCCACTCGTCCCTTTCTCATATCCACACCAGGTGGTAGGCGTTCTGTAGATCCAGCTTTGAAAACACGGTGGCCCCCTGGAGCGACTCGAAGGCCGAGGAGAGGAGTGGTAGCAGGTAGCTGTTCTTCACTACTATGTCGTTGAGACCCAGCACGGGTGCAGGGTCTTGTCCTTCTCCACAAAAAAGAGCCCTGCACCGATGGGAGAAGAAGAAGGACTGCAGCAAGGGAGTCCCCGATGTATGTCTCCATCGCCTTGGTCTCCAGTCCCGACAAAGAGTACAGTCCTCCCCGGGGCGAAGTCATGCTAGGGAGAAGGTCTGGGCCCCTACCGATCCCCCGGAAAGACGTCCTGGCGCAGGTTGTGCTGACTTCAAGCAATGGGCGTGGCAGAACGGGCTCCAGCCCATGATGGCACCAGTAGACCAGTTAATGAGTGGATTGTGTCGCTGTAGCCACGAGAATCCCAATACCATGGGAATCTGAGGGGACTCGATGAGCAGGAACTGGATACCCTTGCTGTGGTTCCCTGACAAATGTAGGTTGATGGTAGTGGTGTTGTGGGTGACTCGGCCTATAGAACTCCCTTCCAGCACTCTATTGTCCATGGGAATGGAGAGGGGCTGAGTGGGGATGTTCAGCACGGATGCCAGGGTAGCATCCAAAAAGCTCTCATCGGTCCCAGAGTCAATGAGAACCAGGACTGATTTGGACTTGTCTCCTCACAGCATAATGGCATGAAAAGGGGTGTGAGCATGGGAAGTAGGAACGTTCTCCATATGGCCCACCAGTGTACTCGCTCATACCGGTGAGCCTGTTTTTTTAAAGGACAAAAAGACGACGTGACTAAGAGTCCCGCAATACAAACAACTCCTCGTGCTGATCCGGTATTGTCGTATTGCTGGCAATAGCCCAGCTCTGCCTAGTGGCATAGGCTCAGGAAGTGGTGGCTTGGCCGTCTTCGGCAGCTCTCGGGGCAGGTCGGGAAACCTCGGGTTCTCTCAGCAACGAGACCGTCGGGAGATTCCGGGATGATTCGGAGGCAATGTGGGATCCCTGGGCGTGTGAGTGAAATCCAATTTCCTCTCCCTCTGTCGTTCCGGTAATCGCCCATCGATACGGATAGGAAAAGCGATGAGGGAATCGAGATCCGTAGGTAACTCCCGGGCTGCAAGCTCGTCCTTGACCTCCTCCGAGACGCCGTGTAGGAACATAGCGAACATTGCCTCTTGATTCCAATTCTCCGCTGCTACGTGCGGAAATCCACCGCATAATCAGCTACACTGTGGGAGTCCTGCCGAAGCATCAAAAACCAGCTTGATGAAAACCAGTCAATATTCTGGTCCCCCAAAAACTAGATTACATCACATACACGTTCAAGCATTTTACACATATTATTTAGATACTTGCTGTTAGCACTTGGTGGCCAATGTCAACTCCCAAAAAGTGAAAATAAAATGAAAATTAATTACTTAAAAATCATACAATGTGATTTTCTGGATTTTTGTTTTAGATTCCGTCTCTCACAGTTGAAGTGTACCTATGATAAAAATGACAGACCTCTACATGCTTTGTAAGTAGGAAAACCTGCAAAATCGGCAGTGTGTCAAATACTTCTCCCCACTGTATATATACAGCAACACATCCCCCATAAGCATTACTGTTTCCTCTATAGATGTTATATCCTTGTATTGCTCCTGCTCTATTGTCAAATGAATTATCTAAGTGAGTCTCAGAAATGGCTAATTTATGAATGTTATCTGATGTCAGCAAGTTACTGGTTTTATGAACCTTATTTATAAGGCTACATATATGAATATGGGCTATTTTCATCCCTTTCCTCTGTAGCTTAACAGAGATAGACATAATATGGAAAAAAGCAAACAAAGCAAGATAAATAAATATACATTCAGCAGTCCATTAATCAGTTTGTGTGTGTAAATGTGTGTGTGTGTGTGTGGTTTTGTGTGTGTGGTTTTGTGTGTGTGGTTGTGTTGCGGGATTGAAGCTACGAACCAATAGGCCTGGCTCTCGAATCCCTTTCAGGCTTTTAGGAGGGAGGGTGGATAATGAGTCTGTCATAGCCGATGTAAGCAATGTCCCCACGCACACTGGCAGCTTTCATGGCTGGGATAAATTATTTTGTCTGCTGGCACACAGCTTCAGGATAGTCCTCGTTGAGAAAGATGTCCGTTCTTCTCAAGTTCTTGGCTTTTACTAGAACAGCTACCTTGTCCTTGAACCTCAGGAACCTGACCACTATCGGCCTGAGCCTGTCACCTGGGCCGGTGGTGGATTTTCCAGTCCTGTTGGCTCACTCCACCTCAATCTTCCTGTGGTCCATATTCAGTTTCTCTGCGATCATTTCCCTCACTTTGTTGGCAGACTCCATCCAGATCTCATGTGGAGATTCTGCAATTCCATCCACAACCATATTGTTCCGCCTTGATTGTCCCTCGAGATAATCTGATTTCTCTGTCATTGTTATCATGGATTCAAATACAGAACTGTCCTCTCTCACTGACTAACAGATTGCTGTCATCTTACCGTTCTCCTGTTTAAACTCATCGAGCTGACCCTGGGAGAACTGCAAACTGTTCTTCAGGTCCTGGACCTTTTTGGTCAGGTCGTCCATTCTTTTGTTAGTTGACTCCACCAGTATTTGAAGACAATAGTTGAAACTATTTTCTTGTTGTTGTAACATATGCTTGTAGAACTATTTTTCTTAATTTAAAATATCCTTCACCTGTCCTCAACATTACTCCTGCAGGCTTTGGTCTTTGTCATGGTAGCAACATAGGTCACGCTGTTACTCCTTGCAGTTCCAGAAGGGGCAGGTTGCAGGGAAGATTGGAAACAATCTAGACAGTCTCAAGCAATCCACAACGGTTAACTGTGTCGCAGGCTGAGTTCAAGCCCTCAAGAAAACCCCACTAGCTTGATAGGCAGCTAGCTAGCAGCTAGGCTAGCTGCTCCGCCAAGCATCTCCTCAGACCCGGCCTTAGTTGGCAGGATCACTGGACAGATAGTAGCGGTCCCTGCAACTGATGCAGACTGAGACGCGGGATCCAAACTCAAAGGTAGCTAGCTAGTAACTAAAGTTTTTCAATAGACTTTCAAAACTTTCCGAAACAACAAACTGAGCTCTCCCTCCTTCGACATTCTACATTCATCTGGAAATGACATGTAGCTCTGAAAATCCTGTCTCTTGTTACTCATGAGTTCATTACCCTTCATTCATTATGTCCATTTTATCCTCCCACAACTCTGTTGAACATTCCCATCCTTGGTCTCATGTATCAGGGGTCAAAGTGAATACACTTTTCCCTCACTGGCGTACCCGACACCCATTCAGCCCCCGAAGGGGCCCACAAGTTTTATGCAAAAAATTACCCCCTCAAAACAATGATTTGGCAACTGCGGCAAAAAAATATATATACAAAAAAAAAAAATTAATCAATAAATGTCAAGTTCCGTTACTGTATGTGTGGAAGACCATATACTGTCATATTGATACTGTTATTATAGGAAGTAAGCCATGCATTTGTATCTTAAGCTATCCATACTTCTGTTAATACATAAATACAGTATTAATACAATCTTTCCTCTCTTATAGCACTGTAGCTCACTATGCAATGTGGAAATGTGGAAATCACTAGATTTCTTTAGGCCGCTCATGTTTACGAATTGAACGGTAGTTTTGTTTATAAACCTGGATATCAACTTTGCCACTTCAGCATGCTTTTGTGGCTCAGTCGATGCAACCCAGGGCAAAAAGACAGAAGGTTGAGGGTTCGCCGGCCAACACGAATGAGCTCACTCTCCCTGCCTTTTTCATTACACTACAATCACAGCTGGCTGCAGTCAATGATCAGCTAAGGGGAAATCAGATCTTCAACATTTTGATGCCATATTTATAATTCTATAAAATATATGCAACACATTTTCCATCAACAAGTTTCTGTGTCAATGTACCACACAATCAATAAACAAAGCATAGGGAATTAAAGTGCTTCAACATCATGGTTTGCATTTTCAACACAACAAGCTGAAATAAAAGATCCCAGCAATGTTCCATACGCACAAAAAGCGTATTTCTCAAAAATGTTGTGCACAAATTTGTTTCCATCCACCTGACAGGTGTGGCATATCAAGAAGCTGACAACACAGCATGATCATTACACAGGTGCACCTTGTGCTGGGGACAATAATGGGCCACTCTAAAATGACAGTTTTGTCACAAAACACAAAGCCACAGAAGTTTTGAGGGAGCATGCAATTGGCATGCTGAAAGCAGGAATATCCACCAGAGCTTTTGCCAGAGAATTTCATGTGTATTTCTCTACCATGAGCTGCCTCATTGTTTAGAGAATTTGGCAATATGACAGAATGGTGAGTTTGCACAACCGAAGAATTTCTGCAAAACTGTCAGAAACCGTCTCAGGGAAGCTCATCTGCGTGCTAGTCGTCCTCACCAGGGTCTTGACCTGTCTGCAGTTCGGCGCCTCACCTTCGGTGGGCACTGGCACGCTAGAAAAGTGTGCCGGCAGATGACAGTGTGTATGTCGTTGTGTGAGCGAGTGGTTTTCTGATGTCAACATTGTGAACAGAGTGCCCCATGGTGGCGGTGGGGTTAAGGTATCAGTCAGTGGGGGTCAGCGCCGTTTAAGAAGAGGGAGGACGTTTATTCATTTTATAAGCATGGCCTGATTTCTATTACAGCATATTCGATGACTGTCATTCATTTTCTATTCGCCCACCTAGATATAACATCGATAAGTTTAGTTAACTACATGATGCTCAAATTTCCCTATACTCATCATGAAGCTGCTACAACCTAGCCTATTAATTCAAGTTTACAATGTAAGTGCACAGGTCAAGAGTAATTTTAGTAATCTTGGTGACAGACATTGACACATTCAATACCGCCTTGCACACTCTTGCCTACATCTAGCTGATCTAGGGTGTAATCATTAATCCTACCATTGCAAACAATAGTTTCTTTTGGATGAATTTAGGTATGTTTATCCCCGTTTCGTTCTGTTTGCTTCCGTTTAAAATAGTTTGAATACGGAATGAATACACCCCTGATCACACACAAACACTTCACTTTTATAGCAGCCACATACAAACAGCATGATCACTTTGCTTGCTGTATAATTCCTTCTCTCATCTACGTGCTCTCCTCTCACCTTTTCCCTTCGTTTGTGGATTTCAGTGCACAACACATCAGATTTCTGTGACCAGGCGGAAAAACTTTTCCAAGCCTAACCTTCATATCATAACCGCTAACCTACATTGTTGTCATCATATTAACATCATAGTCAGCATAGGTACTAGAACTAATGTGTTAATAAACCCCATACAATAATGCAGTAAATTGTAGCCGGCAGCTTATGCTTTCAGTACTAGATTCATTCTTTGATCCTTTGATTGGGTGGACAACATGTCAGTTCATGCTACAAGAGCTCTGATAGGTTGGAGGACGTCCTCCGGAAGTTTTCATAATTACTGTGTAAGTCTATGGAAGGGGGTGAGACCCACGAGCTTCCTGGGTTTTGTGTTGATGTCAATGTACCCAGAGGAGGACTGAAACTAGCTGTCCAGGGTGCTATCCTACAGAGTGCTGTTGAGGCTACTGTAGACCTTCATTGTAAAAAAAAAAGTGTTTTAATCAGTTATTTGGTGACATTAATATATTTAGTATAGTTGTATCTAAAAAGTGCAACTTTTCTAATATTTCACAATTTTTATAAAATGAACTGAGGAGGATGGTCCTCCCCTTCTTCCTCTGAGGAGTCACCACTGGTATGGGGAGGCATATGCTACGGACATCAAGCAAAATTGCATTTTATCGATGGCAATTTGAATGCACAGAGACACCGTGATGAGATCCTGAGGCCCATTGTTGTGCCATTCATCCATCACCGTCACCTCATGTTTCAGCATGATAATACACAACCCCATGTTACAATGATCTGTACACAATTCCTGGAACCTACTTTTTTTTAAAGGTGTCTGTGACCAACAAATGCTTATCTGCATTTTCAGTCGTGAAATCCATATATCATGGGCTAATGCATTTATTTCAATTGACTAATTTCCTTATGAGCTGTAACTCGGTAAAATCTTTGAAATTGTTGAATGTTGCACTTAAATTTTTGTTTCGGTATTCATATACAATTATATAGATACAGACACATTACAGACATAAAAATGCTAGACATACAAAAGAATATGAGGCGTGCTAGACATACAAATGAGTATGAGGCGGGAGTTTAATTACAATTCTTCCAAGCTTGTTTTGGCTGGTCTGTAGCTGTTTCGTTAAGTTTGAGGCTGCTGGTGAACCGTGATGTACAGGCACAATCCAACTGATACTAGACTAGTGCACTTGCGAGAGTCTTTAGTGTGTCTACAGTATAGTTAAGTTTCCAACCAATTGGGGACAGACTTTTATGCATACAAATAATTTCCCATCCTAGTTGTGTTTCCATCAAATTGTCCTGCTGCGGATAAAAGTATGTGTGTAAATACATAGTCCACCAAATATAAAATATACAGGTTAAATGGATTTCCATCACATTTTCAAGTCTAGGCCTACTGATGGTTTTGTCACACAAATGTTTGTCTAGGTATAGCGAATGTGCCCACTCTAGAAATTGGCATGTTTGCTTTAGCAAACAGCTTGCATATACAGTACAGTGCGGGTATAGCCTACTACATAATGAGATTATTATGGAGAAAATCAGCCAAGCATCAATCATGACATCACCAGAATAATACTCTCAATATTTATTGAATGGAGCATCAAGCTCATCTCTGTGCACTTTCACCACCCTGTGAAATGGACGAACATGCACACGAACATGCACATGCCTACAGGAGACTTTTAAAGTAATCTAATCAGATTAAAACATTGTGACTAGTTGTGTTTATGCCACATATGAATGGTAATACATTTTAAATGCTAAATTATAAATATTTAGGCTATGTTGACGCGTTATGTTCTAGGTGCATGAGCAGCCTGGTCTCATAGACTAAACGTAAAACAGTAAATGTAAATCCGGGACCCTTAAATTAGTATGATATGTTACGGTTGATATGGTTAAATAAGACCGAAGGTTACTTAAGGCAAAGACAAAAGGTGATTAGGGTGGGCGTATAATGCACACGTCTAGCAACCCAAAGGTTGTGTGTTCCAAAATGTTGTGTGTTCGAATCTCATCACAGACAATTAACAAATACCCCTAACCGTAACCCAGCAAATTAGCATCTACTTACTACTTAGCAACTACTTAGCATGTTAGCTAACCCTTCCCATAACCTTAACTTTAACCCTTTAACCTTATTTCTAACCCCTAGCCTAGCTAATGTTAGCCAGCTAGCTAACATAAGTGTTTATTTTATCTTTATTTAACTAGGCAAGTCAGTTAGGAACAAATTATTATTTACAAGTTAGAGTGTGGGAAAGCGTACTGCCTCTTGAGCTTACTTGAGACGCAGACGTCCCACCTAGAGCTCTAGAAATGCACATGCGCGACGCTACATGCTAATAGTATTAGTTAAAACGCAAACGTTCATTAAAATACACATGTTTGGTATTGAAATAAAGCTACAGTCATTGTGAATCTAGCCACCGTGTCAGATTTTTAAAATGCAGCGAAAGCATGAGAAGCTATTATCTGATAGCATGCAACACCCCAAAAGACCCGTAGGGGATGTAAACAAAAGAATTAGCATAGTCGGCGCTACACAAACCGCACAATAAAATATAAAACATTAATTACCTTTGACCATCTTCTTTCTTTGCACACCTTGATGTCCCATAATCAATACTGGGTCTTTTTTTGGATTAAATCGGTCCATATATAGCCTAGATATCGATCTATGAAGACTGTGTGGAAAACGGAAAAAAAGAGCGTTTCATAACGTAACGTCATTTTTTAAAAGTTAAAAATTTGACGATAAACTTTCACAAAACACTTCGAAATACCTTTCTAATGCAACTTTAGGTATAACTACACGTTAATAAGCTATAAAAATCATCAGGAGGCGATGTAAATTCGATAGCCTGCCGTGTGGAAAAATGTCCGGAAAAACACAGAGACAATGCCTCGGGTCGGTGGTCGGAGAGAATCGGTTCCCTTTGGTCGGATCTACCAAGAATCAATTCAGATTCAAATGAGGAGACTCTATACATCCTGTGGAAGCTGTAGGTACTGCAAGCTTGGCCTCATATATTACGGTTCACCTTTAACAATTCATGGGAGTGGCGCATGGATATTTTTTTCCATCTCCAGTGATCAGATTTTCCTGCGCTTTTCGATGAAACAGACGTTCTGTTATAGTCACAGCCGTGATTTAAACAGTTTTGGAAACGTCTGAGTGTTTTCTATCCACACATACTAATCATATGCATATACTATATTCCTGGCCTGAGTAGCAGGACGCCAAAATGTTGCGCGATTTTTAACAGAATTTCCGAAAAAGTAGGGGGGAAGCTTAACAGGTTTTAAGGGAAGTACCAAAACACCTTAATTAATATAGGCGAGGCGCATGCAAGCAGATGATGAGATTTAACTAGGATGAAAGAAATTATATAGTAAAACCTGTAAAAGAGTGAACGTAAACCAGGGAAAAAATGCACTACCCTCCCCTATGCCAGATAAAAAAACAATACAAAACTCTCCCCTATTTTGGAATTTCTAACTTTATTTCTAACTTTATTTACTGAGAAAGTAATTACATTATTGCCCCCAGTCAGCAGAATTGCGACACCGTGTATACAGTAGCATCGTGAAATGGTAGACTTAACATGAGAAAATGACGACCAAGTAGGCCTACCAATAAACATGGATCCATTAGCTACAGCAAAGCTATACATGTTCTGGCACCAAAAATCCTATTATTGATTAGATAGGCATGCAGCCCCATAGACATTTTGCCATTTCAGCACCATGGACAGCGATTAGTAGTCTATACTTTATGAGTGGCTGTCCGGCTGACACGTAAAAATATATAGAGAGAAGTGCGTTAAGCCAGTGTTTGCCCTCTGCCATCATCTGTGAAATATGCTGATTTTCACATAGAGTTCAGTTGGAACCAGGTCATATGCGATTGAGGTTAGCAACATGGTCAATTTTAGCTATCTACATTGCTAATAGAGCAATGCATGCAGGAAATAAATGAGGTGTAGTCTCTGTTCTGACCTTCACTGGACTGTGCCTAATAATAACTCACAGTTGGGAACTCTAGCAGTTGGGGGCAGCATCAACCCATCATTAGAATGCACAAGCGCCATTAGAACACCAAGAGCTAAATATGATGATCAAATATATCAAGAATTCAGCATCAGTAAACTGGGGCTGGGAATAATAGCATTATTTACTGTTTTCAGTAATGCTATTCAGCATTCAGTTCCACTGCAGGATAAAATATAACACACAGAAGCCCACTTCCAATGATAAAATCCACTTTTCCATGTCATTCATGTTATGGACTATTTTCAGAAGTCCTTGTACTGTATGTTATCGGCATTCTTTTACCTTCAGTGGTGACAGTCTTGACCCGAAAAAGCACCTACAGGAGTCAATTTTGGCGCTAACAGGGGTCAATATTGACCCCAAGGGTTAAAAAGGTCATAAATAATACGCACATTTAAAAACAATTTACCTTGATTTCTGTAATAATATGAAGGAATTCAAATAAATCTAAATGTTGTATACTAGGAGTGCTGAATAGTGGACTGAATAGTAAACTTTGTGATTAAATCAGTCCGTGTGTTTCTGGTGGGTTGTATGTTAGAGTTTGGGTGTGTGTCAACACTGGCCTTGATTGGGGTTAAGATGCAATGACACTGTGTAGCCCTGTTATCAGCATGACACACACACACACACACACACACACACACACACACACACACACATACACACACACACACACACACACAGGACAGACTGACTGACCCATTTTCATCTGGGCAGCTGCTCCTTTCTCAGCTGTCTATCCGATATTTTGCCAGTAACTAAATAACCAACTGACCAATGAGCCATTGTTTCCAATGCCACAGACACAGGTTTATTCATGGATTAATATGCTCTATGTATCTTACGTAAAAAGTCCATGCCAGAAATGACTCAATAACACAGGCCCAAATGTTGCTGTTGCTATTTTGTTTGGTTCACATAACAAACCTTAATGGAGTGATACGTATTATTGAGGTCAATCCATAGTGGTATACTACAACGCTTGCTAGATCTACTCTTCTAAAGCTTGCCAACTTCAGTTAGCTCCACAAGCCGCTAACTATATAAGGCTTGTAACTGCACGTGCATGTCGCACGTGGCTAGTCGAACTCTGAACTCTTCATTGAGACAATGCTACAACATCAATCCATGGGCGAGTCAGTGCAACATAAAAAATTTAAAAATAAACATGAAAGAAAAGTTATAGTGCACATTCAGCAGGCTATGGTGTGAAATAGGCTTTCAGAAGTGCTGTCTTTATTACTTATCGTTAATGCCGTCTTTGGTGTGCTTTTGTGTGTTTATCAATGCACAAGCAGCTTTTTTCCCACTCCCATCGATAAAATAATTGTTTTAAGGCCAGGCACCACAGGCAGAAATGACATTTTTCCATCTATTATTCATATTTTTTTGAAGTAAACTTTCAAATGTAAAAACTTGATAAAAATGTATATTTCCTTTAGTTCATCATACTACCGTCATCAACATTTAAAGCATTTGAACCACTTTAAAATGGATATACATCAATAGTTTCAAAGATCACTAAATTAAATTATACATAACTTAAAAGCCAAGTTCAAAGCGAGTCTTTAGAAACTGGACTATATATAGAAACTTACTTTGAAGAGATGGTGATTGGGTCTAAATAGGCATTTTATGTTTGGTAGTCTAAATTCAGTACAGTAAATTCAGTAAATTCTTCAACTTCCATTTCCCGAAGGTCAGACTCTTCTCACACGGCAACACATTTTTCTCAACTTCAAAGGCATATGCATTCACAAAATGTTGTGTGGTTCTCCGTAGATATATTCTCCAGAGTTGCTCAGGGGGAATTGCTAATATGATGTACATTTTTTATTCTAGATAACATTTTATTTGGAAAAATGTGCCAAAAATAGAAAAGATGAAAAAATAATTAATCCACAATCAGCTCTGAGCAAGTCCGGTCCTGTAGTGTCTTAACAAAATAAAACCAAGATATTTTGTCTGACTTCATCCAGTGTCCAGAAAAATTGATTTGTGCAATATGCAAATATGACCTATTGCCTCCTTTGCATATTTTTGTAAACAATTTCAGATGTTTTAATAAAAAATAAGTATTATAGTTGTGTCTACCTTCAACTGGTAAAAGAGTGATTTGATTATGGTGCTGGCCTTAAGTCATAAAAAAAGTGTTACTGTGCGTGAGATTTCCAATGCATTCTGTCATTACCAAGTGTGTAATGTGATACATAAAAAGAAAAAGAAATATTTATTTTTTTATTAATAAAATATTTAATCAGTTGTTTTCCTCAAAGGAAATTAAATGAATAGACCTTACAGTGAAATGCTTTACAAGCCCTTAACCAACAATTCCGTTTTAAGAAAAAAAATAAAAGAAAATTAGCAAATAATTAAAGCAGCAGTAAAATAACAATAGCGTGTCTATATACAGGGGCTACCGGTACAGAGTCAATGTGCGGGGGGGGGTAGAAGCTGTTTAGAAGCCTCTTGGACCTAGACTTGGCGCTCCGGTCGTGCGGTAGCAGAGAGAACAGTCTTTGACTAGGGTGGCTGGAGTCTTTGATAATTTTTAAGAACTTCCTCTGACACCGCCTGGTATAGAGGTCCTGGATGGCCATACCCTCTGCCATACCCTCTGTAGTGCCTTGCAGTTGGAGGCAGAGCAGCTGCCGTATCAGGCATTGATGCAACCTGTCAGGATACTCTCGATGGTGCAGCTGTAGAACCTTTTGAAGATCTGAGGACCCATGCCCTATCTTTTCAGTCTCCTGAGGGGGAATAGGTTTGGTTGTGCCCTCTTCACGACTGTCTTGGTGTGCTTGGACCATGTTAGTTTGTTGGTGATGTGGACGCAAAGGAACTTGAAGCTCTCAACGTGCTCCACTACAGCCCTGTCAATGAGAATGGGGGCATGCTCAGTCCACCTTTTCTTGTAGGCCACAATCATCTCCTTTGTCTTGATGACGTTGAATGAGAGGTTGTTGCCCTTGCACCACACAGCTGTCTCGTCGTTGTTGATGATCAGGCCTACCACTGTTGTGTTATTGGCAAACTTAATGATGGTGTTGGAGTCGTGCCTGCCCGTGCAATCATGAGTGAACAGGGAGTACAGGAGGGGACTGAGCACGCACCCCTCTGAGGGATCCCCCGTGTTAAGGATCAGATTAGCTGATGTGTTGTTACCTATCCTTACCACCTGGGGGCGGCCCGACAGGAAGTCCAGGATCCAGTTGCAGAGGGAGGTGTTTAACCCCAGGGTCCTTAGTTTAGTGATGAGCTTTGAGGGCACTATGGTGTTGAAGGCTGAGCTGTCGTCAATTAATAGTATTCTCACATAGGTGTTCATTTTGTCCAGGTGTGAAATGGCGGTGTGGAGTGCAATAGAGTTTGCATCACATGAGGATATGTAACGGTCCTCCGTCCAGGGCCCTGCAGCGAGGGTTCCTAGTCCAGGGCCTGCAACGAGGGTCCCCAGTCCGGGGGCTGCGGCGAGGGTCCCCAGTCCGGGGCCTACGACGAGGGTCCCCAGTCTGGGGCCTGCGACGAGGGTCCGGGGATCCCCGCACCAGAGGCACCACCAAAGTGGGGTGAGCCAGAGGTGGAGCGGGGTCTGCGTCTCGCACCGGAGCCACCACCAAAGTAGATTCCCACCCGGACCCACCCCTATAGGTTCAGGTTTGAGGCCGGGAGTCCGCACCTTTGGGGGGGGGGTACTGTCACGCCCTGACCTTAAAAAGCCGTTTTATTTCTCTATTTGGTTAGGTCAGGGTGTGATGTGAGGTGGGCATTCTATGTTTTGTATTTCTGTGTGTTTGGCCGAGTGTGGTTCCCAATCAGAGGCAGCTGTCTATTGTTGTCTCTGATTGGGAATCATACTTAGGCAGGCTGTTTTGCCACCTTAGTTGTGGTTAGTTGTCTTTGTTAGTGGCCTGTATAGCCCTAGGAAGCTGCACGGTCGTTTTTGGTGTTTCTTGTTTTGTTGGCGAAAATCTAAATAAAGGAAAATGTACGCTCACCACCCTCACCACCTATTACTGCATTGTCGGAACTAGAAGCACAAGCATTTCACTACACTTGCATTAACATCTGCTAACCATGTGTATGTGACAAATAAAATTTGATTTGATTTGATTTGATTTGATTTGGTCCGGTCATTTTCCTGACGACGTTCGTGACACTACTGACAACAATATGTGATGGGTTTTGTAGACTAGCAAGTGATTGCCTTTTAAATATTTAACTTCAAAGCAAAATCCCAACAGAGATATTACAAACTATGATAAGGATGGTGTGATTTTCTAACTGTAAATAGAAATGAGTAAATACATCCTACAAGTTAAATTACCAACTAGGGATAAAAAAGGGTGGAGACCTATTAAATTATTGAACCTTAATAACTAAAGGTTGAGTCACAATTTTTGTCAATGAGGATTTAAAATGAAAATGATCTGGTGACAGAAGGGAAAAATAAATATCCCTGAGCAGACTAGTTACTAATATAGCTAAGTTGTGCACAATTTGCCAGTGAGATACATGGTGTTTGGAGTCCCCCCGGGAAGTTGGATGTGTAATTGCATGGCAGTCAGGAACCCACTTTGTTTAAATTATTTTGGATTACGTCTGCATTAATATGGCTAATAGGGGAATATATCTTCTGAGGTTATGACACACCACTTGTCTCTCACACTTTAATTTATCTTGGCAGACATTGGTCGACGCATGCCAAAAAGTAACACATTTTAAATAGCTGTAGAGCAGATACAAGTGAGACACAAACAAGAACAATGTTACACTAGAAGCCACAAGCAAACGTTCCCTAAACGTAAATCACCAACAAATTAAGTTATATCCGGTAACACTTTACTGGCGGTGTCCTTATTAATGCATTCAGAAAGTCTTCACAACAACTATGTAACACATTACAACATTTGTAGTAAGCTGTCATCAGTTGTTTCAAATAGTTACGAGGTATGCATAAGACATTATAAAACTAGTTATAATGGGTGTTATAGATGACAGTAATGGTCCACTCCCATCATAACCCATTCGGCAGTTTCTGCACAAATCCATCAGCCTAGATAGGCAAACATTAATAACATTGTATGACAGAGCTTGTTGTCTAGTTAGCCTAATGTAGTGAGTGGTATTCATACCTCCCATACTTGCATTGCATGGGCAATGTTACAATTCCTGTGGACATTGCATAATCAAGATGCACACAAGACTGCCTCGATGCCACAGTCTTGACACCTCTAGATGTCCAGTGTCTCAAAGGTATCGTCGCAAGTCACCCAGCAGTGGTTTTCTGGTGGGCAGAGGGACTCCACAGCTGGGACATGCAGGCTCTCCCGGATATCAAGCCATGCCTGCACATCTTACTGTTTCCTCAGTTTCGAAGGCAGAATGGCAGGCGGAATGGCTGGAGGTGGATGGATTTTTGCGGTGACTTCCTTCTGTGATGACCACTGTAACTGGGTTTACTTGACTGAGTCTGGTAGGTCTGGGTTGAGAAATGTCTCACCTCCCATTCTGTTTTCTTTTCCCAGGCTGGGAGATCTTATAGCCGACGTATGCCAGTCTTATATATTGGTTTTAGGGATCATAGTGTCACGTTCTGACCTTTATTTCCTTTGTTTTGTATTTATTTAGTATGGTCAGGGCGTGAGTTGGGTGGGCAGTCTATGTTTGTTTTTCTATAATTTGGGTATTTCTATGTTTCGGCCTAGTATGGTTCTCAATCAGAGGCAGGTGTCATTAGTTGTCTCTGACTGAGAATCATACTTAGGTAGCCTGGGTTTCACTGTGTGTTTGTGGGTGTTTGTTCCTGTCTCTGTCTTTGCACCAGATAGGACTGATTAGGTTTTCCATGTTTATTGTTTTGTAGTGTTCATGTGTACATTTACATATTAAAAGAACCATGGACACTTACCACGCCGCATTTTGGTCCTCCGATCCTTCTCGCCTCTCTTCTTCAGATGAAGAGGAGGAAATCCCTGACACATAGGGTAACCTACTGTACCCATAAGAAATCCAAAATGCTGCTTGAGCCAGAAAATAGCTACATGAAGGTACGGTCTATGAATCAAAACTCCAAGTAACGTTTTGTAGAAGTACTTGGACATTTGGATTGGTCTCATGTACTAAACTGTGATGATGTTGATCAAGCTATGTTTCTGTCTGCACTTGACACTCTGGCTCTGATGAAACAGGGAAATGGATCACTTCCGAGATCTTAGACCTCAAAAGAAAAAGGGATCGCTACCTGGCAAATTCAAAAGGATAAATCTTCAACAAGATTATGATGATTGTATTAACTGTAGAAACCAGCCAAAATGGATAAGGCCAAATCTCAACATTACATAGATGCTGTTAATGACAACTTACATTAGCGTTGTAAACTGTGGAAAAGTTAAAGGACATTGGCTCAAAATCTCCCCATGAGTTAAAATCCTGTAGTATTGGCCTGGATATTGACGATGTTTTATGCTATGACCAGGAAAAGTTAGCAAATTATTTTACCACATTTTTTACCATTTATAGCTTAATCTCTAGGTTAAGAAGTTCTGGACACTATGGCCAGTCTTTCATTAACAAGTTTTACCATAGCAAAGGTATCGCAAATTATTTGTTTGAGTTGTGCATGGTAACTGAGGACAATGTTTCCAATCTACTATGCTTAATGAGCACAAACAAAACAACTGGGCTGGATAACCTTCCTGCAAGAGTCATTAAGGACAGTGCTTGTGTCACTGCTGAAATGATAACGCATATTTTAAACCTTTTCTATTAGTAGTGGTACATTTTACAATGTACATCTCAATGTACATCTCAAAACAGCCAGGGTGGATCTGCTCCACAAGAAGAGCAGTAAAACAAATGTAGGAAACTACAGGCCTGTGTCGATCCTCAGCACCTGATCCACAGTTCTTGAGAGATTTGTTTTTAATCGACTTGAGGGATACCTTCTACAGCAATTTATGAACTCTAATCTGGCTTTAGAACAGCTCATTCCGCTGATACTTGCTGTATCTACCTTTTTGACCACATCAAGCAGGAAAGTGAGAAGCGGAACTATACAGGTATGGTCATGTTAGACTTGCAGAAAGCTTTTGACACTGTGAACCATGATATTCTCCTGATGAAACTGAAATGCACGGGTCTAAAATGTGGCAGTGAATTGGTTTAGATCTTTATCTGAACAACAGAACACAAGTATGTAATGTTGGTGATGTTCTGTCAGAGGCCAAAGAAATATCCCGTGGAGTACCGCAGGGATCAATTTTAGGGCCTCTCTTATTTCTTATATACGTCAATGATATGCCACATACATTAAAGTGCAAACTCCTGCTTAATGGACATACTGGTATCAGGGAAGAATACGGCTTACATAGAGGAGACCCTGAGTAAGGAATTGCATTTTGTTAGAGATTGGTTGACTGACAAATTGTTGCTACATTTGAAGAAAACAGAATCAATTTTGTTTAGAACAAAACATAGATTGCTTGGTGCTGACAAGATAAAGGTAAACTGTGCAGGCAAGGTGATTGAATCTAAAACAAGTGTAAGTTATTTTGGTGTGTCCCTAGATCAATCCCTTTCTGGAGACCTGGTTGCTACAAAAATGATTTCTATAATGGTGAACAAATTGAAAATGTTATATCCTAACGCTAGATAATTTAACATCAAAGTTAATAAACTGCTTGTCTCAACCTTGATTCAGTGTCATTTTGATTATGCCTGCTCTGCTTGGTATAGCGGGCTATCAAAGAAGCTGAAAAAGAGAATGCAGGTCATGCAAAGTAATGTTATCAGGTATCTGCTTAATGTCCCGTCTAGGACCCACACAGGGGTACAGGAGTTCTGGGATGTGTGCTTGCTGGCTTTGGAGTTCAGAGTGGACCAACTTAAACTTAATCAAATGTTTGACATCTTAAATGATCAGGCCCCAGGTTATATGAAAAACTACATTGATATGGTCTATAACCAGCACAGTTACTGTACAATACCAGAGCTAGTGTTATGTCATGTAAAATCCCAAGAGTAAACTGTACTCAGATGAAAATGTTTTTCTCTACAGGAGATCAAGCAAAGAAAAGGTAGAAATAGCTTTATAAAGTAGACAAAGGTTTTCATTTTGACAAGGTTGTCACATTGTCTGTTACCCAAAATAAATTCAATTCAATTCCATTCAACATATTTTCTTCTTACACCAGACTGGCATTATCTCTGCTGACAAAAATGCAAACGAATACAACGTTAATCTGTTCCTATGTACTAAGGGACAATACATTTGAATGAGTTACTCTAGATTACTTGATAGCAGAGTAAAATATAAATTCTACAGATTTTGATTTGGAAGTGAATTGCTACAATTAAATACAAATAGGCTTAAATAAGAACAGCTTAATGGGCCGAGATCTACGCCTACTCATGTAATTGAAAGAATAATGGGTGACGTTTCAAGCGAACAATGGGTATTTGGGCTCTTTCTCAATTTGTCTTATGAACTCGTTCTATATCTTCACCTTCTTTTCAATGTATTTAAGAAGGTCCATCCCTCCCCTCAGACCTTCTCTTCGAATGCCTTTTGAGAACAAAGCGAGGAGAGAGGATGTGAGGAATGGGGGAAAGATTAATTAAGAAAGAGCCAAGTTTGCGTTTATTGACATAAGGGTTCTTATGTCCCTCTTGCAAGATTCCCCCTAATGCATTTGAAACCCCAATATGAGGCCATCTTCACAGATTTCCCCCCAGATCTCTATTTACATTTAAAAAGTAATACTAAAGTACATACAGTATTACTGGCAAAACATGTATGTGTGTGTTGTTTTCTCTTGCCAGCCACATTTAATATGATTAAGTTAATGCTGCAGGCAGTTTTAAAACTACTAGTGGACCGCAATTGGCCTGTGAGCTGTATGGACATCCCTGTCTGAACTGGTCCAGTCAGGCTTTATATCTCTCTGTGGTTGCACATACAGCCACCTGAGAGCCTCAATGACCATGAAGTTGGGCCAGAGACCAAGCATTATTATATTTTGCAGCTTCTTTGTGGCCCACGTACTGACGTCACCTCCCATTCCCACATTCCCACACCCCCCATTCCCACAATCAAATACTCACACAAATAGATTTCTCTCCCAACCTGTAAACCCTGATTGGCATTGCTTGTAAGTGGTAAAGAATACATTACCCAGAATGCTGCACCACTGGGCACTACAACTTCAATAGCACTTGAATGTTTGTGTGAACAAGTGTGTCAATAATGCAATGAAGCATCCGTTAACCAATTGAAAACGTAGAACAGCTTTTTTACCGAATTACTAATCTTTTCCCGTGAGACATGCGTTTCATGCATTTTGCTTAAGAGTTGCTCTAGTGAAAGGAAAGTGAGAGCAGCATGGCTTACCTCTTGGAAAAGTAGAAAAGACATTTAGCTAAGTAGCAGCGTGCAATACTTGTATAAAAGTAGCAAGTGAATGCAGACCATTGCAGTGAATGCAGACCATTGCAGTGAATGCAGACCATTGCTGTGAATGCAGACCTTTTTTCATCTATTTCGGCAACCTGGGTGGTTGGGTTGGACACTCTGGGACCATGTGAATTGGTGCACGTGTGACAATCTCTCAACATTGAATGGGTGATTCAAGATAGATCGGGTGACCGTTTGGAGATCAAATGAAAAGTTATTTAGAGCTTTTGAACCAATGAATCATATCGCGGAAATTGGAAGAAGAAAAGTGGGACTAATAACACGGGAGAAGACAGATGTCGGCTAAAGTATCAAACCTAGCCAAAGCAAATAGCATGGATAATAACAATAATAATAATAATGTTAGCTGTAAGAGTTAAAGAGATGAAAAGGTAATTGTGTTTCGAGTAAAATAGGATGTTAAAGGGATACTTCAGGATTTTTGGCAATGAAGCCTTTATCTACATTCCCAGAGTCAGATGTACTCATGGATATCCTTTTTGTCTCTGCCTGAAGTTTAAAGGATGACGATAACTAGCGTTAGCACAATGATTGGTGGTCTATGGTAACCGCTTGTCATTGTGCTAACGCAAGTTAGCATTGGCTTGCAAAACTACCTCTAGCATCCTTCATACTGGAGGAAGAGACTGGGGAAATAGATTAACGGCTTCAGTTCCAAAATCCTGAAGTATCCCTTTAATGTGCAATGTGCTACCTTGCCACCTTTAGTTAGCTAGTAAAGTTAGTAAAGTTAGTGAGTGTACACAACAGGCTGTGTAAGGGCTATTTGACCAAGAAGGAGAGTGACGGCGTGCTGCATCAGATGACCTGGCCTCCGCAATCACCAGACCTCAACCCAAATGAGATGTTTTGGTCTACTTTGTAGAATCTAAAATATAACATGTACAACCTCTCCCTCAACGTGAGCAAGACAAAGGAGCTGATTGTGGATTACAGGAAAAGGAGGACTGAACAAGCCCTTAGCCATGGTATATTGGCCATATATCACAAACCCCAGAGGTGCCTTATTGCTATTATGAACTGGTTACCAACGTACTTATTAATATCACTTTACTTAAGGTGTCTGTGCACACTCTAATACAGCATATGATGTCATATCATTATCATTTCATTCAATGTAATAATGTGACACAGAGTTTGGTAAATTATATAACACCGTGGTATAACATATGGTATGTAAAACAGTTATGAAGCATGTAATAACATGCTCCCGATGAATAATAATAACTCCAGAGTTGCGCAGTGGTCTAAGACACTGTATTTCAGTGCAAGAGGAGTCACTGCCATACCTGGTTCGAATCCAGGCTGCATCACATCTGGCAGTGATTGGAAGTCCCATAGGGCGGCACACAATTAGCCCAGCGTCGTCCGGGGTAGGCCGTCATTGTAAAAAATGATTTGTTCTTAAACTGACTTGCCTAGTTAAATAAAGGATAAATAAAAAAATAAAACATCGGACATAAGTCATCGTACAGACTGTGTAATAGCAGTTGTATTTAAACCGTTGACAAAGCATATGACTACAGGATGAACAGTCATCTACAGTATAACACCCATTAGAACTAATTTTATAACATCTTTTGCTGAAGTTACTCATAAATATGTCAAACTACTTATGAGAGCTTATGACAAATGTTGTAAAGTGTTATATAACTGTCATAAAGACTTTTAATGCATGAATACAGTGAAGTGTTACAGTACATTATATCCTCCCAGGAGTTGCTTCATCCCACCTTTTGCTTACTAAACTCACATCCCACATAAAACCTGATGCTGTTGGCTTGAGGAGTGAATCTAATAGGCCATCTGGCAGTTTTTGTTGTTGTTGTTTTGGAGCCTCGGCTTCATTGCTCGAAGCTATATTCTTCCATATGTGTACATAGATAAGGAAAAGTACACTGTAGTTTTTTTAAAGGGGCAACCAGCAGTTGAAACCATAACAAACCTCCCACCCCTGTTTTGGTATTTAAAAAAAAGCTGTGCTGGAGAAATGTAACCACTCTCAAATTAATAAACAGAGCTATGGACACAAGGACTGACCATCCATGATATCAAAATTATAATTTTAACCATGTTGAAGCTAATGTGTTTACATTTACTTTGTTTACAAACATTGGGGTAAAACAAGTTATATTTGGGGTTTTGATGGGGTAACGACAGTTGAACTAAGTTCATGATGCAAAGTAACATTTTTCAAGAATCAATGGGTATATATAAATGATTCATAAATTGCAAAATAGAGGTAGCAACAGCAGACTGCCCCTTTAACTCAGACAAATACTTTCTTATGTTTTCCTTAATTCTGTGTGTTTTTCTTGGTCAATATAATTGTCTCCTCAAATGTTATAGGTGGAAAGATCCTTAAATGGTACTGAGCTCTTATTGGTAGTTCAAGATGAGCTTGGCTCACAGGTTAGGCTGGGTATGGAACGAATACATTTAGTGGAAATTCCCAAGATAAACAACGTTTCCCAAACGTTTAGCCTGCTTCCTTTATTTCCCTACTTGTGGCTTATTTAGCCTACTCTCACTCTTATCTAGACGTGGTCGGCCATCCTGATTGGACCAAATGTAATCTGTCCTTGGACTACCTGCGCTGAAAGCGGATATCCCCTCCATTACTCTTCATTAACTGGCTGTTTGTCTTCATTGGAGGCCCTAGCCTCAGCCTCTGATTCAATTAAATGTGTATATTGGGCTTCTGCTTCAATTGTGGCCCACAAGAGTGGGATTAGATCATAATCTTTTCCACTGCAGACAACACTGCCAGTTGCTTTAAAAGCTCCATTTACTCACCTGGATTAGGCCCTGGTCAATCTGGAAATATAAACTGAGGTAATAATCACTGATGGGCTACTGCTAGAGAACAGCTGGTGAGTCCTTCTCAGGGACATGTATGGAGTATCTGGTCAACTGTCCATTTAATGTGGCTGTAAACTTTGTTTTAAGTCACAAGACATGCAGTACATTAGTACAAATTCATTTCTTCACCCGATTCTATGTTGAAACATGCCACTGATTATTTACAATCATATTTTTGTTTCATCATGTATTAAATAGTTCATACGTAATTTCGACATAATACCAAAATAGAGGAAACAGCAAAATAAAGTGTTTTCACAGGGCATTGGGCCACCACGAGCCAGAAGAGCTTTAATGCACCTTTTGCATCGATTCTACAATTGTCTGGAACTATTAATTAACTCAGGAATTACACCTGTGTGGAAGCACCTGCTTTCAATATACTTTGTATCCCTCAAGTGTTTCCATTATTTGCAGTTACCTGTATGCAATACAGTGTATCCCTACTTTTTTTGTTATTTTTATAATATAAAATATGTTTCTGCAAAGGGCACTAACAGAAGGTAAACAAATGGTTTGATTCCAAAACGTGATAAACAGCTATTTTTCACCTTTTCATTTTTTCATCTGAAATGAATGCTCATGGGTCCCTTTCTAGGTGTATGAATTATGGCTGTTCTCATGCTTTTAAAACATTTACTTTAGATGTGTTTTAAAATGTTTGAGTTTTTTTGCTAAACGAGATATCTGACACACCTGTTTCATACCAAAACGTGTGTGTTTAGAGAGTTCGGACATTGAGGTTCCTGCATTACACTACAAAGTTCTATGGCAGCCATGTTAGCTCCTATTTACAGAATGAGCATTGTGATACATTTACATGACACTTAAACATTTTATGGCAACCATGTTAGCACCCCATGAACATTACAATGTCTATCTATATAAAAAAAATGGTTTTCATAGAATTTTGAAGTGTCTTGTAAATCCACCTAACCCCATTTGCACCCAGAAAAACCTCAATTGCACATTAGGAATACTTCAGGATTGTGGAAATCAAATCAAGTTGTATTTGTCATGTGCGCTGAATAGAACAGGTGTAGACCTTACTGGAAAATGCTTACTTAAAGCCCTTAACCAACAATACAGTTCTACAGATGCACAATTGAGAGCATACTGGCGGGCTGAATCACCGCCTGGTACGGCAACTGCTCCGCCCACAACCGTAAGACTCTCCAGAGGGTAGTGAGGTCTGCACAACGCATCACCGGGGGCAAACTACCTGCCCTCCAGGACACATACACCACCCGATGTTACAGGAAGGCCATAAAGATCATCAAGGACAACAACCACCCGAGCCACTGCCTGTTCACCCCGCTATCATCCAGAAGGCGAGGTCAGTACAGGTGCATCAAAGCTGGGACCGAGAGACTGAAAAACAGCTTATATCTCAAGGCCATCAGACTGTTAAACAGCCACCACTAACATTGAGTGGCTGCTGCCAACACACTGACTCAACTCCAGCCACTTTAATAATGGGAATTGATGGGAAATGATGTAAAATATATCACTAGCCACTTTAAACAATGCTACCTAATATAATGTTTACATACCCTACATTATTCATCTCATATGTATACATATATACTGTACTCTATATCATCTACTGCATCCTTATGTAATACATGTATCACTAGCCACTTTAACTATGCAACTTTGTTTACATACTCATCTCATATGTTTATACTGTACTCGATACCATCTACTGTATCTTGCCTATGCCGCTCTGTACCATCACTCATTCATATATCTTTATGTACATATTCTTTATCCCCTTACACTTGTGTGTATAAGACAGTAGTTTTGGAATTGTTAGTTAGATTACTTGTTGGTTATTACTGCATTGTCGGAACTAGAAGCACAAGCATTACGCTACACTCGCATTAACATCTGCTAACCATGTGTATGTGACAAATAACATTTGATTTGATTTTGATTTGATTTGATTCGATTTGATTTCTGGGGGGGGTGTATTTTGTGTGTATTATTTTGTATAGCTAGGTATAACTGTACTGTTGGCGCTAGAAACACAAGCTTTTCGCTGCATAACATCTTCAAATCTGTGTACACAACCAATAACCTGTGATTTCATTTGCTAAAGAAAATCTACATCATGAATGCCCATAACAAAATGTCTACCTATTCACAGTATAGCTTTCACTGCTATCAAGGATTGAATGCTTCAATAGTTTACTAAAAGTAATGTGATCACACATCAACAGGAGGTGAATAGAATGCAGTGATTGGTTGATACATTTGGCACTGCCAACAACACTAAGTATTCTGCTATACTGTATGTGTCTTAAAAAATGTTCAGTCTTAAAAATCATTCTTGATTGTGCTGAGGAAGATGATGGGTTACGTAAGGTGGAGATGGGGATACAGGGTGTTTGAGATGTAAACATTGAAGAATAAAATGATTAGGATCAGGGTAAATATTAACTCAGTGCAATACAATCCCCCATCTATCCTTGTCCACACACAGGACATTTACCTGTGTTAGTGGATTTCAAGGTCTTTAATAGCTTTTGATTCATGAATTTTTCTGGTGACTCCGTGTTGAGTTTGCATTTAGGTGAAAATAATGAATATTTTCAGTAGACTTATTTTGAAATGAGTGCCCTGAGAATGTTATCCACCTTTAAATTCTCTTCCTAAGTAAAAAAAAGGGAGAAAAAATACCCAGACTTTTTATTTATACAAATGTTCTCTCTAGAAGTGTGTCTTGTAAAACATTGAGTGTCCCAAACATTAATCTGCTCTCCTTCCCTCTGTTCCAAGGTTTTATTGGCAATAAGCACATACAGTATAGTATTTCCATACAAAACATCACCTAAATAAGCCACCGAGGTCAGCGTCTGACTTTTTCATGTTTTTCATCTTCATCTGTATATTTCCACTCCCCCCTGTTATCTTTGATCATTGCTGATGCGAAAATGAAAAAGCCGGATGCCCAGGAGTCCTGAGTTGCTTTACACACCACTGCTCGCTTTATCTCCGGATGTGTTGTCTATGTGTTGTTCAGACCCCTGCTTGTCTCCTGAAGATTAAACCTTGATAGTAGAGAGGGAAGAGGAAATAGGTGAGAGATGTTTGGTCAGAGAAGCAGCTGACTGGAAGTGCCCCAGCTGGCCAAAGGGAGACCATTTCACGTCACTTCTGGATGCCACCCACTAACCCATGGGTCTGGATTTTGTGGCTGTGGTTTTATGTTTTAGTCCTGTTGTCTGTATCACTACACAGTAGAGTATTTCATGGTTGTATTCCTGACAAAAGAAGGATAATAGAATAATTATGTTATTTGAATTGTTATGGTAACTTGTAAAGTGTCTGAAAGTAATCTGCTGGACATGAAAAAAAGGAAAATGATGGAGAGACATCAACTTGAAAACAACCCTATGGTTTTTACAAGTTTTGTGCTTCCGGAAAGGGTTTCATTATGTGTGCCCTCATTACGTGTTCACATTGGTATAGAACATGAGCGGTCCATTTTATTTCTGACACAACACAGCTCCTAACACTGCTCCCAGTTGCTAATCGAATCAAATGTATTTATATAGCCCTTCGTACATCAGCTGATATCTCAGAGTGCTGTACAGAAACCCAGCCTAAAACCCCAAACAGCAAGCAATGCAGGTGTAGAAGCACGGTGGCTAGGAAAACCTCCCTAGAAAGGCCAAAACCTAGGAAGAAACCTAGAGAGGGACCAGGCTATGTGGGGTGGCCAGTCCTCTTCTAGGTGTACTGTGTGGAGATTATAACAGAACATGGCCAAGATGTTCAAATGTTCATAAATGACCAGCATGGTCAAATGATAATAATCACAGGCAGAACAGTTGTAACTGGAGCAGCAGATCGGCCAGGTGGACTGGGGACAGCAAGGAGTCATCATGCCAGGTAGTCCTGAGGCATGGTCCTAGGGCTCAGGTCCTCCGAGAGAGAGAAAGAAAGAGAGAAAGAGGGAATTAGAGAGAGCATACTTAAATTCACACAGGACACCGAATAGGACAGGAGAAGTACTCCAGATATAACAAACTGACCCTAGCCCCCCGACACAAACTACTGCAGCATAAATACTCGAGGCTGAGACAGGAGGGGTCAGGAGACACTGTGGCCCCATCTGATAATACCCCCGGACAGGGCCAAACAGGAGGGATATAACCCCTCCTGCCAAAGCACAGCCCCCACACCACTAGAGGGATATCTTCATCCACCAACTTACCATCCTGAGACAAGGCCGAGTATAGCCCACAGAGATCTCCGCCACGGCACAACCCAAGGGGGGATGCCAACCCAGACAGGAAGATCACATCAGTGACTCAACCCACTCAAGTGACGGACCCCTCCTAGGGACGGCATGAAAGACCACCAGTAAGCCAGTGACTCAGACCCTGTAATAGGGTTAGAGAATCCCAGTGGAAAGAGGGGAACCGGCCAGGCAGAGACAGCAAGGGCGGTTCGTTGTTCCAGAGCCTTTCCGTTCACCTTCACACTCCTGGGCCAGACTACACTCAATCATATTTACATGGTAAACTCATAGCTGTATAACTTGATGCTCATCTGATGAAGTAAACTTACTATACTACTGAGTAGCTTGACGTTTATATATTTATTATACAATCAAACATAATATAATCCTGAACTGTTTTCAACATAAAGTACTGCATTTACTGCATAGGCACATATTACTTGACAAAGCATTTGAGACAGTGAAGAACAACAAACAACAAAAGCATTACACCTACATTTTTCTCAATACATAAAACAATATCAAAGCACTTAGCTTGAACAAACAACTGGGGCTGAGCGGCAATGCTCTCAAGTACATCAAATATCACCTACTTTCCGGTGTGCTGCTCCCATTTAATACTTTCTGTAAAATGGCTTTGTTGACGTCACCCCAGACTTTTGAACTGAACTCTGACATTGAAGTTTGGTGCATTGCCCCTGATTAACCAAATGTAATGACATGCAAACTGTTCAATATTTTTCACTTTTAGCTACAAAGCCATTAACAGTGGAACTAGCATCAGTGTCGGTGTACTGAGGTAGAGCTAGCAACAGTGTCGCTGTACTGAGGTAGAGCTAGCAACAGTGTCGGTGTAATGAGGTAGAGCTAGCAACAGTGTCGGTGTACTGAGGTAGAGCTAGCAACAGTGTCGGTGTACTGAGGTAGAGCTAGCAACAATGTCGGTGTACTGAGGTAGAGCTAGCAACAGTGTCGGTGTACTGAGGTAGAGCTAGCAACAGTGCTGGCAGAGAGATAGGACATTTTACCAGATGAGGTTGGGGCCATACCAGTTGGGTCACTGCCCTCCACATTACCCAGAGTAGTTGTTTTGTCTGTTGAGACTGGGAATTGTCACTCGAAATACCTTCATTAAGTGGTCACTTTTTAGAAGATAGCCTTTTCGAAAGCCTAACAACCACAGACCGACCACGTGTAACCCTGCCAGCCCAGGACTTCCACATCCGGCTTCTTTGCCTGCGGGATCATCAGATGAGGGGGAGGGGGGCTGCTGGGGAGTTATTCTGTCTGTAATAAAGGCCTTTTGGGGGGGGGGATCATTCTGATTGGCTGGGCCTGGCTCCCCAGTGGGTGGGCCAGGCTCCCAAGTGGGTGGGCCTCTGCCCAGTCATGTGAAATCCAAATATTAGAGCCTAATTAATATATTTAAATTGACAAATTTCCTTCTATGTACTGTAACTAAGTAAAATCTTTGAGATTGTTACATGTTGCGTTTTATATTTTTGTTCAGTATAATTGTGAATGCTAATCTAGTCCTTTGGTGAGAGTGAAAGATAGCAACACTGTTAAATGAAGCAATGTTAAATAAAGCAATATGATCACATGCTGTTGTTGAAGCAAGAGGCAAACACATGGTCTGGGATGCTATTCATGTAAGAGGATGCTCTGCATTGTAAGAGATGAATTAGCCTACAGTATGGAGGTCTCCTATATTGTGATTCTTCATCATTTGCTGCTTTATGTAGTTGACACAGCACCAACAGAAAAGGCTCTGTGTAATATAGAATGGTTCAGGGAGGAGCATAGTGAAATTGGTGGGTATCATCACCTCAGCAAATGGAAGGTATGTATTTAATTTATATTGATTTCCCTGTGCTGTGGCTGTCGTGTTATTCTGTTTGAAGTGATCAAGTGAGAATTAGTAGTTCAATTAGGAAATAAGCTTTGATGGGAGAGTCAGTGGAGGTCTACAATTTAAGTAAGCCCCATTGAGTCATTCGACAAAAGCAGCATAACCTAAATGAAGTGATTCGCTAGCAACAATGTCTAAGATACAGTGCCTTCGGAACGTATTCAGACCTCTTGACTTTTTCCACACTTTGTTAGGTCACAGCCTTATTCTGAAATGGATTAAATAGTTTTTTCCCCTCATCAATCTACACACAATACCCCATAATAATAAAGCAAAAACGTGTTTTTAGACATATTTGCTAATTTATTGAAAAAAATTAAAACTGAAATATTATATTTCCATAACTATTCAGACTCTTTACTCAGTACTTTGTTGGCCACCTCCCTGCCCAAGGCCCTTCTCCCCTGATTGCTCCGTTTGGCAGGGCGGCCAGCTCTAGGAAGAGTATCGGTGGTTCCAAACTTGGAGACCACTGTGTTCTTGGGGACCATCAATTTGGTATATATATATATATATATATATATATATATATATATATATATATATATATATATATATATATATATATATATATATATATATATATATATACACACACATTTGCAACATTTCTTAAAACCTGTTTTCGCTTTGACATTATGGGTTATGTTTTGTAGATTGCTGAGGATTTTTTATTTATTTAATCCATTTTTAAACACATTTGTAAAATGTGGAAAAAGTCAATGAGTATGAATACTTTCTGTACCTCTGTCACACTTACAGTAAAATGTGAAATTACCACAAGTTAAGTATTTCAAGAAAAAGACCATGGCTGACACCATTAATCAGAAAGCTAAATGAGTTGTCAGGTAAAGTTTCATGAATTGATTACACACTCATTCAATTGGCGCTTACATATCTAAAGTATAATAAATAAAAGTAACAGTTGTCACTGTATAAGATGACTATCAAGCAACATGAAGTTAGAAAAATACTAGATTGCCTTCTTATCCCTTAATCTGATTGACTCATATGTTTCAGGGTCAAGATCTGCAGTGACAGATATGGAGCAAACAACTCTGCAGACCTCAGGATATTGCTTCAGTCTGTTTTGTCTCCCCTTTCCTTCTTTCTGTGTTTGTTTGGCAAAGTTGTCAGAGGGTTTCAACACATTATTTCGCAGCTGTCCTCCTAGAACTGCCAAATACACACTGCCCTGACAGGGCGAGTAATCAGTTACCATGGAGACAATGTATGACAGCTTATGGTCTGTCGAGAATGGCTCGGCGTCTACCAATCTGCCTGGTGAAAAATAATATTTTTTACTCCTTTCACCCTCCTTACATTTCCACACTTAACAAAGTAAACATGAAACTGTAGTCAGAAACCTGATGAATAATTAATAATTTATCAACATTGAGGAAAGAAGATTGGCATGCTTCGAAAGTCAGAAATGCTGACATTTGAAATGGGATATGCTAAAGTTGTACATAAAAGCACATACAGTATTTCATTTTAGCAGAGATAACTTGTAGCAAAGTATCAATATGCTTGTACCAATGCAGCTTATTTTTCCTTGAGGAGGACTAGTGGCTCTATTTCAAGTACTCGCTTCGATGTCTCATGTTGGGACTTGCTCAGAGGATCGTTGGGATCGAAGAACAAATCACTCACCGTCTGTTGGAGAAAGACAGGTCAAGTGGTGAATGAGGTGAGCCCCTCTCTTCCTTATAAGGCGCCTCTCGCCACCCACTGGTCATTCTCACCTCTGTTCCTTGCGGAAGAGACTACGCTCCTCAGCATGACTAGATCCCTGTCTTTCTACTGAACTGTCCTCAGGCAAACCGTGAGGTTAACGCTGCTGAATGTAGGACCTCACCTCATGTAGATAGTATTGAGTATGGCCAAAAGGAACGTTTTTGCTTTGAGTACTATTTCTTATCTTCTCTTCAGTCTCCCGTGATAGCTAGCGTCACACGGCTAGCTATCGAGACTTGATTAGCCCAGGCCATAAAGCTTTTTCTAACTTGGCTAGCTAGCTGCAAAGCAAGCTAACAACTATAACAAAGTGCTAGCTCATGATGCAAGGCTTAATCTAATCTGGCTAGCTAGCTGGAAATCAAGCTAACCACATTGTCTTGACAACTCCCTCTTCCTCTCTCCGGCGCTCGACGCCACTGGTCCACTAACCACCGGTCCAGTTACTATCATTACGCGCACCTGGACTTCATCATCACCTTGATTAATCTCCCTTTATTTAGCTCTCAGTAGCCTCAGTCATCAATCAGTATTGGTATTGTTCACTTTCAGTACGCTTCTCCTGTTTTGGTTTTCTGCCTTGTTCATGTTTATTAAATTCACCTTCGGCACATGCTTCCTGACTCCAACGGCATATATTACATACACCAGCATTACTACCTGCAACACAGTAATATTGCTAGCTCCCTTCTCTCATCTCATTGCCATCTGTTAGTCGTTTGTGTTAACTAGACCGACTGGTTAGCCTGGGAGAATACCTACCCAAAGTCGAACTGCCCCCACATGGTTCCCTTCAGAGAGCACTGTGCTAGCCAAACAGAACTAGTTTCAGGTCTTGTCATAGCATTTCATGTAGATTTAAGTCAAAACTGTAACTCAGCCACTCAGGAACATTCACGGTCTTCTTGTTAAGCAACTCCAGTGTAGATTTGTCCTTGTGTTTTAGGTTATTGTCATGCTGAAAGGTAATTTGTGTCTGGTGGAAAGCAGACCGAACCAGGTTATCCTCTAGGATTTTGCCTGTGCTTATCTCCATTCAGTTAATGTTTTATCCTGAAAAACTCCCCAGTCCTTAACGATTACAAGTATACCCATAACATGATGCAGCCACCACTATGATTGAAAATATGGAGAGTGGTACTCAGTCTTCCTTCTATCTAAGACGTTAAACTCTGCAAGTGTTTTAGTAACCATTGGCATCATGGTGAAATCCCTGAGCGGTTTCTGCCTTTTTAACAACTTATTACGAATGTTGCCTGTATCGTTGTAGTGACTAGGTTTATTGATACACCATCCAAAATGTAATAACTAACTTCACCATACTCAAAGGGATATTTCATGTCTGTTTTTTACCTATAGGTTCCCTTCTTTGCAAGGCATTGGAAAACCTCCCTGGTCTCTGTAGTTAAAATCTGTGTTTGAAATTCACTGCTCGACTGAGGGACCTTATAGATAATTGTATGTGTGGTGTACAGAGATGAGGTAGTCATTTAACAATCATGTTAAACACTGTTATTACAGACAGTGAGTCCATGAAATTTATTATGTGACTTTTTAAATAATTTCTTACTCCTGAACTTATTTAGGCTTGCCATAGCTGTTGCTATGAGATATGTTAATTTCTCTACCATAAGCCACCACCATGCTTCATGGTGCTGCCACCACCATGCTTCACGGTTGGGATGGTAATCTCTGGCTTGCAAGCCTCCCCCTTTTTCCTCCAAACATAACAATGGTCATCATGGCCAAACAGTTCTATTTTTGTTTCATCAGACCAGAGGACATTTCTCCAAAAAGTACGATCTTTGTCCTCATGTGCAGTTGCAAACCGTAGTCTGGATTTTTTTTATGGCGGTTTTGGAGCAGTGGCTTCTTCCTTGCTGAGCGGCCTTTCAGGTTATGTAGATATACGACTCGTTTTACTGTGGATATAGATACTTGTGTACCTGTTTCCTACAGCATCTTCACAAGGTCCTTTGCTTTTGTTCTGGGATTGATTTGCACTTTTGGCACCAAAGTATGTTCATCTCTAGTTGACAGAACGCGCGCGTCTCCTTCCTGAGCAGTATGATGGCTGCGTGGTCCCATGGTGTTTATACTTACGTACTATTGTTGGTACAGATGAACGTGGTACCTTCAGTTGTTTGGAAATTGCTCCCAAGGATGAAACCAGACTAGTAAAGAGGCACTGAGTTTGAAGGTAGGCCTTGAAATACATCCACAGGTACACCTCCAATTGACTCAAATGATGTCAATTAGCCTATCAGAAGCTGTATAGGAATGAAGGATGAAGGATGTAGGTAATGTCTGGTGTAGAAGGATTGTTCTACTCAGTTATATCACCATCACCAGCTGGGTGTTCTGTGTGCAAGGCGTTTTGAATATTTGTTTTATTTCGTATAAACAGTTCCTATACCATGACATAATTTTGGGGAATTTTCCAAGTTGATTAACGGCCCTGTCAACTTAGTGTATGTAAACTTCTGACCCAGTGGAATTGTGATACAAGTTAAATAAGTGAAATAATCTGTCTGTAAACAATTGTTGGAAAAATGACTTGTGTCATCCACAAAGTAGATGTCTTAACCATCTTGCCAAAACTATAGTTTGTTAACAAGAAATTTGTGGAGTGGTTGAACAAATAATTGAAATGAGTGTATGTAAACATCCGACTTCAACTGTATGTAAACTGGGTGTTTGGCAAATGTTGAACTTATAATATAGCTACTAGTACTGGAAAAGCTGAATCTAAGTCCAAGTATACAGATTTGACAATATTCTTGCAGAAAATTGTAATGTGAATGTAAATGTCTCCACATTTGCCCAAATGTGCCTGGGTGACTTCACACTAAATGTCATGTAGTTATCCATCTGAAACTTTGCACATACACTGCTGCCATCCTGTGGGCAACATCGGAATGGCTAAATGTTGCACCTTTCTGTTTCATTTCAAAGATGGTGGTAGAAAAAAAGTAGTTTTTTTTCTTTGTATTTTCTTTTACCAGATCTATTGTGTTATATTCTCCTACATTCAATTCACATTTCCACAAACTTCAAAGTGTTTCCTTTCAAATGGTACCTAGAAAATGCATATCCTTGCTTCAGGGCCTGAGCTACAGGCAGTTAGATTTGGGTTTGTAATTTTAGGCGAAAATTGAAACCTAAGAAAGGTTCACCCATTTTGTATTCGGGCTGGAGCACAACAAAAGGTGGAAAAAGCTAAGGGGTGTGAATACTTTCTGAACCGCTGTATCTAAACCCAGGGCTTACACATTGTTTTTTTCAACAGGCAGCTCGGGATCAGCTAGCCCTGTTTTATACAATGGCTTCTGCTGACCAATCACAAGATGAGCCAAACAATGCACTCAAACCCCCATGTTCTTGCACTTGTGGTTCCATGATTGCGGGGAAGGATTTTCACCTTCTATGATTTGATTCAATTACCAGAGATGGGAACATGCTCAGTAAGCACTCAACAACCCAAGTCCTGTAAGCATTGTAAATTGCTGTCTAAAGCTGGTTTGAGTAGGAGGCTAAAACGCTCCGCTATCTCTCCCACCTCCATTACCTCGAAGCCACCGGCCAAGTTTGTGGCTCAGCCCCACGCAACCGAGCCCAGCTGGGGTAAGGTTATGTATATCCTCGATTCCCTCTCCTCACTGTCCTGACGACTTAGTGCCAGTGGAAGGCAAGCTAGGGGATGACGAGGATGACAGGATTAATCTGTCTCTTTGACTTTGAGACTGAGATGGAGGGCGAAGATGCAGTTTTTTTCCCTCTCAAGGGGAGTTTGGGCTCCACAGTATTTACAAGTGGCTGGCTCCCTTAGGGGGGCGCCAGAACCCTGGAAGGGACCAGTACAATGGGAAAAGACACATCCTGCATGTCCCCCGCTGAGCAACTGCTTCAGTCCCAGTTTGCTTCAGGGAGGCGAGGAGCTCATGGGACTATCCCCTTGCCAGCAAGATCCTGGCTAGGTGCTCTCCTGGCTTGTACATGCAGAATATAGAGGAATCTGGGTTTTGCAATATTTCCATGGTGGAGCAGTCACTGGCTGATCACCTCCACCCCACACGCCGTGCTACTAGCACTTCCCTCCCTGGAAATACAGAGCACTTTTCTGTCTCCATTTTTCACAAGACGTGCAAAATCTCTTTATTGATGGCTTAACAGGCAGAGTTACTGGAGGAGGTGACTAGGCAACTGGATTTGGATAGCCTGAAGATGCTTGGGATGAGATCTGTATGATTACGGATCTAAACCTCTGTGCCTCCCGTAGCATAAGCCAAGGCTGTGACTGTACCATTAACCTGATGGTGGGAGAAAGTTAACTTCGGTGAAGGTTGTCTAGCTTGACAGAGAGAGAAAAAGTGGACTTCCTGGATGCCCAAGTAGTTGTTAGGCCCTGGTTTTGCCACCATGCAGCAGACGTATGACGTGCATAAGAAAGAAGGCAAAACCTTACAATTCGGCCTGCTCCGCAAACCAGATCCTTGTGCCAGCCCGTTGGTCACTGCAATTCGCCCCAGCCACAGCGGGGAGGTGGCAACAAGCTGGCACTACAGCAGACTGCCAATACCCAGGTTAAGCTCTTGAAACAGAGCGGCTGCGGCAAGGTTCCGCCCTCTTAACCTCTATACAGGAGGCAAGAAGAGTCGGCCAATCTAGGGCACAACCCTAAGTGACAGAGGAGGAAATTCTGTTTAAAAAAAATTACCTATTCCCTGTTTTCCCGGCACTTTAGTGACATTCGTCACATGGGAAAATGGAGGAGATGCACTCTTACCCCCAAGAGTCATCCTCCTTTGGACTAAAACAGGGGAACAGTTTTACTGGGCTCACTATGAAGACCCCCTTAACCCACCAGGTAATCTTCTGGTATGTAAGGATGCTTAGGATTAGGACATCTGGGTGACCAGCATGATTCCTCCTTCCTTTTACCTAAACTGGTTGACGACTTATGTCATTCTGTTGGCTGCTCTCTCGTGCAAAGCCCTGCTCAGTGACACGGTTTAGCCAATGCCTTTGCAACTTGCAGCCCAAGAGGATCACACATGTTTTGCAAGACTTTGCTCTTCTGCCTCCGACGCATTGCGTGGTATCCCAGGTAGCCTAATTTTTGCATCTATCCAGACGGACTCAAGAGGCTGTTAGAAGTGATAACTCTACGAGAGTTTTTGGAGACCATCCCTACATGGTGATAAACGCACCACCAGGTGGTATGCATTTTCTCTCTCCTTTTTGAGAAGTGGTGTGACCTACACAGATCATTCCTTATATGCTCTGTATCCAAGGTTTTTATCATTCATTGAAGGACCATTTTGGACAGGGGGAAGATCTTCACTGCAAGGTTATTAGCAGCTATCTCAGCCTGTCACAATGGCCTCAACAGTTACACAGTAGTGTAGCACACTCTGTTATGTTGTTGATGAAGCCTCAAGCCCCGTTATTGGGACCTGTCTATTGTGCTTGAGGCTTCCTCACGGTATCCTCTTGAACCACTGGAAAGCTTGAGATGTAATACTTTTCCTTCTAAACTTATTTACCATCTGCCCTTACCCCTGCAAGGCGAGTGGGTGGACTGCATGCACTGTCAGTCCTCCATTCTTGCCTACAGTTTGCTCCAGGGTTCTCTTAGGACGTTGTAACCCAAACCCCACCTTTATGCCCAAGGTCAGCGGAAACTGTGGTTGTCGTGCCCTAGAGTTTGTGGTTCCAACCCACCGCTCTTCTGTGTCCAGTATGCATTTTTGCGCATTTGCCTGAATTAAGCGAGAGTATTGCGCTAGAGTGCCAACAACCTATGCCCTATTTGAGCGCCTCCCTGCAAGGTGGGGTGGCCCTATCTCGTTAACAGCTATCCCTTGGGATATTAGAGACTATTGGAAATATGATAGCAAGGGAAGGGTTCATTCCACAAGAGGTATGGCTATGGCAGTGTTCTAAGGCACCTAATGAGAGATTTGCATCAATGCATGTTGGGCCACCCTTTATACTTTTATGAGGTTTTTACCGGCTTGCTGTCACTGCACCTTCATTGGTGTGTACTTACTCAGTATCGGAGCCTCTGAGGGGGGATGTTGTTGTGACTACCCTGGCTTCGGAGAGCATGTCTGGGATACGGGAGTTGGCCTTATCCGTATGTGAGATATAGAAATAAGTAGTTGAAATAGACATTGGGGTTGCTTGCAGATGCCCGGTTCTATGATAATATGAGTAAAATATCACACAGCGTTTCCCTGCTCGCAAGAGCGCAAGGAAAAGAGGCATGCTTGAGAATGACCAGTGGACTGGTGAGTTGCACCGTATAAGGAGGAGAATGGCTCACCTCATTCGCCACTAGACCTGCCTGTCTTCAACAGACACTGTGTGATTGGATCTGCCGAGCAAATCCCAGTGTGAGACATTTCACTCATATTATCATAGAACTGTTGTTACCCAAGTAACCCTAAGTTTCATTCTCAAGCAAAACTATTTCAAAGACAGCAAACATTTGATATTGTTCCATAGTGATAGCTAGATATCAATGCCTTGATGTGAGCAATTTTATCTAACACTTTTCAGATCCTCTCATATCTGCTCACAGAATATTTCCTGACCATTAAATGGAAGTGTTTATTGTTTGAAAGCTAACATCAGGCAATGTTTTACATGGGCTAGCACAAAGTGTCGATAATGCCATTATGTTCTGTGGATACTGTCAAAGATGGCTTGGATATTGGGAGTTTGTTTGTGCTTCATAACCTCCTGGTCCACCTTGCAATCTTAATGAAATCTCCTGGCTGTCCAACTGCTGTCCGCTGTGCAACCAAATCTTATCAGACAGAAACTCAAGTTAAACACTGTGCAGTGGAGGCATCCTTCAGAGCTTAAGGGAGAGGCTTGCACACACACACACACACACACACACACACACACACACACACACACACACACACACACACACACACACACACACACACACACACACACACACACACACACACACACACACACAAGGAATATATATAGTGCTTCTTCTCAATAGTCTAACATACACTGCCAAAAGAAAGTAATCAATAACATGACATACAGTATGACATTTAAAACAACACATTCCCTCACCTATTGTCTTTCTGAGCAATGTTACAGAGGATCCCATATCAGTTGACCTCATGAATAAGTTAAGGCCTGAACATATAAAGAAAGTTTCTCCCAGCATACATGCTCTGAACAGACATCCCAGCAGATTTCAAGGGTTAAGCGAAAACTCTTTATTTGCTGTTAGGAGGTTGGCTTTTCTCCAGTAAACATAAAATCTTAGCAGAGTGTTGAAGAGAGCACCAACAAAGGAGAAACCAGAATATGAAAAGCAACAGACAGACCTCTCCACAACTATTCGACTGAGTGTGTACTGACCCACATGACAAAATACTACAGTTTACTATAGAATACTATAAAACTTACCATAGCATTATGCAGTAAACAACAGTATACTGTAGAAAACTATACTGCACACTGTAATATTCTTCGATCATGTGTAGTACTTACTATACAATTGTGTAGTATACTTTAGAATACTATAGTAAATACTACAGTATTATCTGGGGAAAAACACTGTTGTAAATACTACAGTAATGTCACAAAAACACTACAGACCGCACAAACACGACAGTTTTTTTACTATATTAATACTACAGTATTTAATTTGCATATCCCCTGCCCACATTTCAATTTGTGCCACACGTAAATGAGAACCCTACATTCCTAGTATAGACCATATATTGTGTTCCCTATAGGTTATAGAAAAGAGCAGAAGTTCTGACCCTATCTGTTCAGACATTAGTCCTACCTACCTAGGTTATGGAAAATGTGCTAATTTAGTATTTGCCCATTTGTTTCCTCAAGGAGAAAGCCTCCATGTCAAAGATAATAAAACAAAATCACTATAGTAAATACTATAGTTGTAACGGCTGTCGTTGGTGGAAGAAGGTGAGGACCAAGGTGCAGCGTGGCAAGTGTTCATGATGTTTAATAAAATAAACAGAACACTAAATGACCAAAATCAACAAAGAGAGTGAACGACATGAAACAGTTCTGTATGGTAAACACAGACACAGAAAACAACTACCCACAAAACATAGTGGGAAAACAGGCTACCCAAGTATGGTTCTCAATCATAGACAACGATCAACAGCTGCCTCTGATTGGGAACCATACCAGGCCAATCGTAGAAATACAAAACCTAGAACAAAAACATAGAATGCCCACCCCAACTCACGCCCTGACCACACTAAAACAGAGACATAAAAAAGGAACTAAGGTCAGGACGTGACAATATTAATGTCCGGAAAACCAGTAAATACTATAGTCCGCAAAAACACTGTAGTAATTACTATAGTATATTTTACTACAGTATTTATACTACAGTTAACTGTAAATACTACAGTATACAACAGTAAACTACAGTAAATACTACAGTAAATGCTACACTGACTCTAGTCCTCAAAAACACGAAAGTGAATACTACAGTAAAGTCCACAAACTCACTACAGTGAATACTATAGTATTTATACCATAGTATACTATAGTATGGTGAGTCATACCTGTAATTTAATTATTGTAATCATACAAAAGGCATGCACAATGTGAACAGAAACATTAACAGGGCAGATCAGCCTTTTGTGATACCATGGCTTTAACGTTTTACCTACCCCCAGAGTATAATACAGTTCCACAATCTTTGCTTAAGGGAATTCATTAAAACAGGGTTTGGTTTTTATCGCTGAATGTGTTCTGATTTTAACCTTCATTTGTTTCTGTTTGAGGTCTCCTGGAGAGTACACTGATCTAATTAAGGTTGCTTGCTGATGGAGGCGTACGCCCTCCTGTGAGATCATGATGACTGGTGAATGTTACCCATCTGCCAGCGTCGACTGCGGTGTCAGCGAATGTGCCGCCCCATTGCCTAATGAGGGCGGCTTGTGACGCCACCGTACAACCTGTTAGGAGGGGAAGGTCACCATAGGCCCTGATCCTGCAGCAGTATGCTGTTGTTCTATCTGGACAAATAAGGTATGTTACTATACACATTATTTTTCATGATTTCACTTTGTGTCTAAAACAACTTTTAACCCAATATAGTAAATATAGCCATACAGCTGTCATGAGATTGACTGCAGAGCATCTTCAAAGGTTGTAAATGTTGCATTTTAAAGGTCTGTATTTTAGAAGAGCCTTGATATTAAATGAGTTGCTGGGTAAGCAATTTCGTATTTGCTGTCAGCTCCCAAAGACAACTCCCACAAAACCCAAGAGCCATGAAGAACTTTGCCTGACGCTTCTCTCTTTCAGGAGCAGGTCTTCAATAAATATAGAGTTTTGTAGCCCTGGAGTGCCAATTGACTGTGAAATGAATCCACTAAGAGTTGCAAAGGCTGTTGGATTCTGTATTTATTGCCAGCATTAGTCTTTTCCTGGAGTGAAAATAAATAAGTTAAAGTGTTTGAGCCACTTCCTGACTTCAACCAAGCATCAGCATATATCCCAGCATCTATCCATCCCAGACTCCAATATCGGTGTAGCAGGGAGCCTTTTCTCAACTACTCCAAACACTCTTTCTTCAACTTTGTGTAGAAAAAAGTTGGTCAAGAATCCCTTCAGCATTATGCAAAATGTCCACCAATCGCCAAATTCTGTCTGTGCAGCTGGGAGATGGGAGTTGAAAAGTGTATACTAATAAAAGTGTGTATGAAAGAGATCAAAGACAATTCTGAACCTGGCTTTGAAATATTTTTACAAAAACTACTTCAGAGGCTTTTAGAAAGGAACAAAATTGTCTAGAAAACTACTAATTGATTTGTGCTTGTGTTAGAAAACAAATGTTCTACCTTACAAGTAGGTAAGGTCAATATTCATTATATATACATTTTAATACTTAATGAAACATTTTATGAAATGCAGTTATCTATTTCCATAAAGTTTTAAAAGCGTATCTATTTCCATTAAGCCTGCAATAATTATTATCTTGATGTATGGGTGAGTATTTTCACCTGGTGCTGCAACTAAGATTGTGTACAGCTCAACTCTGTATTACCGTAACATGTTTTTACTACCTGCATGTTGGGACCCATCTGTGGCCATGCTCCCCCCTCCAGATCCTCCATGGTAACCTGAGGGCATTAATTGCTCGAATCTATGAGACTCCAGGGATGGTGGGAGTGGAGGGCTCTGTATATCTGACTGTGTGAGCACTGCAGCCTCTCCCCTACTCATCAATCGGGATTGATTTTCATTACTTCCGTCGTGGAAGATTAAGATACTAGTAATAGTGTTGTCAACCATGTTGTGTCAATATGCATGATACTATTGCAACTTTTGTATTATCACAATGACGGGGACATAATATCATGAGATTGGCATATTCTTTCTGTATCCATCTCTTCTTATGTAACACATGCTTGCATGCTGTGTGTTGTTTTCCAGAGTTAGATTTCCATCTCTTTGAAGTGCATTTTGTCAGCTGTAGCAGACAAGCGGCAGTCTCTTTTCAGAGTTACAGAAAACACTGCCTTACCCTATATCCATTGTAGGAAATAAATGAAAGTTACAAAATATTTTTTAGAAAGTTTTAGCATTGGAAGAATAAAAACATGCCACACCAACTGTCTGCCTACTTAAGTGTTGACATTCACAGCTTTCACATATGCAGTTACACCAGCAAAGGGAAACTGTTATTTTCCCACATGAAGTGTATGTTTGAGCTGATCCTAACAAGAGCGTGCACCTTGGAATAGTTGCACGGTGAGACTGTGAGATAGAATTACAAATTCCCCCGGTAGCAGCACACGTTCCCTAAGGGGAGCATTCAACACGCCCACATTTCATGGGGATTTGATAAAAACACTTTTTGGGGTATTGAGGATATTTCAGACTGTCTTTGTTTCTCACACTTTATTTTTAACATCAAGCAGAGCCCTCTTTGTGTCGACCACCCCTAGGGCTCTGGCAGCCAAGACATTTTGTCAGCTGGTGATTGTCAAGTAAAATAACTGTCGTTCTCATGGTAATTGTCTGATAATTAACATAAACACGTGTAGCAGCTCCTGGCTTCCACTGATGCAGACCTTTGGAACATCTACATTTGAAAAAGTCTAATAAATCCATGTGATATGGCCTACACCGTCACAATAAATCCATGATTTATTTTAGACAGGTCTAAAGAAACATGATATGAAGAAAATGTAGTCTTTTTCAAAAGAAGAGAATAGCATGATCTGAGTTGTCCTTATGTTAGGTCCTGATCTGACTATGCCAAATGGCTTTGGGTTACACTAGTTCATTTAGCAGACAAGATTTGCTTAGAATTTTGTGACATTATTTTATATTATTTTCTAGTATGAATACAACTGAACAAAGCTGAATAAAAATATATATGTATATTTTCTCCAAAGATATGAGGGGGTGAACGTACATGCGCTATTCTGTGTTGAGCGGATAACAAATAAATAGGTATTCCTATATGCTCAATTTAGAGTCATTAATGTATCTTTAGTTGTTCTCCAAATGTTGGGCTACAGTGTCATCGGAAAGTATTCAGACCCCTTGACTTTTTTTCATTTTGTTGCGTTACAATCTTATTCTAAAATGGAATAAATAAATAAAAATCCATAGAAAACTACACACAATACCCCATAAGGACAAAGTGAAAACAGGTTTTTAGAAATGTTTGAAAATGTATTAAAAAAAAACAGAAATACCCTATTTACACAAGTATTCAGACCCTTTGCTATGAGACACAAAATTGAGCTCAGGTGCATCCTGTTTCCATTGATTATCCTTAAGATGTTTCGAAACCATGATTGGAGTAAACCTGTGGTAAATAAAATTAATTGGACATGATTTTCGAAAGGCACACACACCTGTCTATATAAGGTCCCAAGTTGACAGTGCATGACAGAGCAACAACCAAGCCATGGGCTCGAAGGAATTGTCCATAGAGCTCCAAGACAGGATTCTGTCGAGGCACAGATCTGGGGAAGGTTACCAAAAAATGTATGAATAATTTAAAGTCCCCAAGACCACAGTGGCCTCCATCATTCTTAAATGGAAGAAGTTTAGAAGCACCATAATTTTTCCTAGAGCTGTCCGCCCAGCCAGACTGAGCATTCGGGGGATAAGGGCCTTGGCTCTAGAGGTCCTCTGTGGAGATGGGAGAACCTTCCAGGAGGACCATCCTCTCTGCAGCACTCGACCAACCATGCCTTTATGGTAGAGTGGCCAGACGACGGAAGCCACTCCTCAGTAAAAGACGCATAGCCCGCTTGGAGTTTGCCAAAAGACACCTAAAGACTCTCAGACAATGAGAAACAATATTCTCTGGTCTGATGAAACCAAGATTGACATCTTTGGCCTAAATACTAAGCGTCACATCTGGAGGAAACCTGGCACCATCCCTATGGTGCAGCATGGTGGTGGCAGCGTCATGCTATGGGAATGTTTTTCCATCGGCAGGGACTGGGAGACTAGTGAGGATCGAAGATGAGTACAGAGAGATCCTTGATGAGAACCTGCTCCAGAACTCGCAGCACCTCAGACTGGGACGAATGTTCCCCTTTCAACAAGACAACGACCCTAAGCACAAAGCCAAGACAATGCAGGAGTGGCTCCAAGACAAGTCTCTGAATGTCCTTGAGTGGACCAGCCAGAGCCCGGACTTGAACCCGATCGAACATCTCTGGAGAGACCTGAAGATTGCTGTGCAGCAACGCTCCCCAACCAACCTAGCAGAGCTTGAGAGGATCTGCAGAGAAGAATGGGAGAAACTCCCCAAATACAGGTGTGCCAAGCTAGTAGCGTCATACCTAAGAAGACTTGAGTCTGTAATCGCTGCCAAAGGGGCTTTGACAAAGTGCTGAGTAAATGGTCTGCATACTTATAAGTAAATGTGACATTTTCTTTTTTTTTATTTAATACATTTGCTTGAATAAAATACAATGTTTTTGCTTTGTCATTATGGGGTTTTGTTTGTAGATTGATATGGGAAAAAACAACAATTGAATATTTTTTTGATTAAGGCTGTAAAAATTCAAGGGGTCTGAATACTTTCCGAAGGCACTGTATGTTATATTGTACCACCTCCACAACTTGGAAAAACATAGAGTTTATAGGCTGATTAAATAAGTTACAATGACCTTCCTGAACATAAGCTAAAAAAGTTGTCTATTATAAATTGTGGAGTTCAGATACACAACATTACCAAATGTATTGGGACACCTACTCGTCAAACATTTCATTTCAAAATCATGTGCATTAATATGAAGTTGGTACCCCTTTACTGCTATAACAGACTCCACTCTTCTGGGAAGGCTTTCCACAAGATGTTAAAACATTGCTGCTGGAACTTGCTTCTATTCAGCCACAAGAGCATTAAGTGAGGTTGGGCACTGATGCTGGGCGATTAGGCCTTGCTTGCAGTCTGCGTTCCAATTCATCCCAAAGGTTTTCGATGGGGTTGAGATCAGGGTTCTGTGCAGGCCATTCAAGTTCTTCCAAACTGATCTCGACAAACCATTTCTGCATGGACATTGCTTTGTGCACAGGGGGATTGTCATGCTGAAACAGGAAAGGGCCTTCCCCAAACTGTTGCCGCAAAGTTGGAAGCACAGAATTGTCTAAAAGGTCATTGTATTATGATTTCCCTTCACTGAAACTAAGGGGCCTAGTCCAAAACATAAAAAACAGCCCCAGACCCTTATTCCTCCTCCACCAAACTTTACAGTTGGCACTCTTAATTGGGGCAGATAGCGTTCTCCTGGTATCCGCCAAACCCAGATTCGTTCATCGAACTGTCAGATCGTGACGAGTGATTGATTGATTCATCACTCCAGAGAACACTTTGGAACTCGGTAGAGAGTTTTGTAACCTCTTCAGCACTCGCGTGTCTGGTTCCGTGAGCTTGTGGCCTACCACTTTGCGGCTGAGCCGTTGATGCTCCTAGTTTCCACTTCACAATAACAGCACTTACAGTTGACCGGGGCAGCTCTATCAGGGCAGAAATTGGACAAACTGACTTGTTGGAAAGGTAGCATCCTATGACGGTGCTGCGTTGAAAATCACTGAGCTCTTCAGTAAGGCCATTCTACTGCCAATGTTTGTCTATGGAGATTGTATGGCTGTATGCTCGATTTTATTACACCTGTCAACAATGGGTGTGGCTGAAATAGCCAAATTGACTAATTTGAAGGGGTGTCCTCATACTTAGGTGTATATATTGTATCAGGAACATCGTCTTAGCTGAAATAATCTTAGCCCATTAAATGTTAGTGACAGATTGAGTTATCTCGAGGCATGGTTTTGGGCTTTAAATACATTCAATTAGACAAACTAAAGTACTTTGTGGTTTAACCACAGCTCAAGTATGATGCTCTCTAGGGTTGTTATGCGGATGCCAACATATTAAAGTGTGATCTAAATATTAAATGGAGCCCTACTCGTTCATTGAATCCCAGGTGGAAAGGTGCCTAGATATTTTTCACTCCATATGACTTGCTCTCTTCACGTTCTCTACCAGTCTTTGCCAGTACATGTTAGTTTGCAGTGCAGAGTAGCTTTTCACAGAACAATGCACTAAATCTTTGATGTAATTCCTCCCTTTGAAAACTTTTAATCTTGCATTCACTGGCACCGCTCAGGGCCAAGGGGGAGTTGGAAGCCTCACTCTGTTCTTAATAGTTACTTCAAACGAACATCAAGTATTACCCTAAACTGTTTTCCATTTCAATGGTTCTTTGACATGTACTGTACTTATGGCTACAATTTCACCATCACTGAATACAATGGGAACAAACCAATTGGAGTTCAAATAGAGTAATGTATAGTGCAGGTCTATTAATCATGAAGTGGATCAACAGTAATTTGCTTAAGGGAATAAGACAATGAGTTATGATCAAACTACTTATTAGTGTATGTGCAAAGTAAAATTATAAACCGGTACAAATTAAGATTGCATAAGGAAAATGTTTTATACCTGCATGGAAAATTATTATTCCATAAAACCTTGAACAGGAGGAGTGATAACATTTCAGATGTAGTGTAAGTGCAGTAAACATGCTTTAAAATTTAATTTTTAAGGAGCCTGATGTTGAATCAAAACCCAGTCTCCAAAACAGCTGTTATGTCATTGACAAGTTTCCCAAACTCTTCCTTGTTGTTTCTATCCTTTATTTGACAACTTTACTTCGCTCTGCATCTTACTGACGTGCCAAGACCTTGATGCTGTCAGTTAGCTGTGGACCCAATGTTCTCTCAACCTCCACCATTTTCCTTCACATTAGAGCGTGGGTATTTGTGACAAGCAAGTAGACTTCTTCTTTGAGAGCTTGTCAAGCACCAGTCACAACAGATGTAGACAGTTGAGCTCTGTTTTCTGGGTTAGCGATTTGATAGAGCTTTTTATAATGAGTCCTGATAGTTGCTATTTTAGGTTCTATATTGCTTTGTGTTGCTGTTCCCTACTTCCTGTTTTGCTGTGCTCTGATTGTTCCCATGCTGTAGTTTTGTAGAACATCCGTTGTGTCACTCTGGGTAACAGTCACAAAAAAACAAGTGTCAAACTTGTTCTCAACTCTGTCGTTGATGGCTTCCAGGAAATTTCAGGTAACGATACACTTGACAGACACTCTTTTCCAGAGCGACTTACAGCACATTGACAGATTTTTCACCTAGACTGTTTGTGGATTTGAACCAGCAACCTTTTGGTTACTGGCCCAAAGCTCTTCACCACTAGGTTACATGCCACCCTACATGAAGTAAAGTAACACTCTAAAGTGAATAGTATAACATTACACGTTGTGTCAACAAAATGTTTGTGGATACAACAAACAGCAATGTGGAGCCATGAAATACTTTGACACATACACACACACATACAGGTGTGGTCATTCTACAGATGTCCCTGCAGCATACACTCAAACCGGTGTGATTAGAACATTCATTTAAAACTACCAGTTACGATTGACGCAACAGTCAGCGTTTGAGCTGGCCACACCGTTTTTTTTCACAGAAACATTTTGCACAAACAAAGTCTTTGTAAAGTTATATCCTCAATGTGAGCAGTTCATTTTGAGATGAAATGTTCAGACAATCCCATAAGTAGCAGCAGCATAACACAATTCTCATCCAAACCGGAAAATGGAGGCTATATTAGTAACAGCACTAACTGAGGAAAGAGTGATCTAACACAATCGGTCATATTTAGCTAACTCTCGGCTGACAGAAACCATAATATGAATTATGAAAATAGCAATTACTATATACAATTGAACACATAACAGGTGACCTCACCAGTGATCAAAATCATTTTGTAAAAAAAATGTGTTCTTTCACCTCAACCAAAGATAAGAGGTTACAAGAGTTGGGTCTGTTTGCAGTATGCATGTTGAAAGGGGGTGTGTTCTACCATCATTCACTTCCGGATGTTTACTCGAAAGAGGAGTGAACCATCCCTTCACCTCGTTTTTTTTATAACATATTTTATCTGACGGATGTTTACATGACAACCAGAAAGCATTGTATTATGTCAACAGACATGGCGTCACACATAGCTGGCAATTAGCTTAGCATTAGCTCATCATAATCAGTACAACCCTCAAAAATGTATGTTACCCACATCATATGTGTCCATTACAATCTATGCAAGAATCAGAATGCTTGATTGGTCACCTATACTTGAAAACGTGACCAAAACAGCAAATACATTGTGCTCCATAGCATGGAACCCTGTATTATCAGCATATTCAACAGTGTTTAAGAAATATATGACCTCCAACAGCGTCATCTTGTGATCAAGCCATTAATGTTTTGTGATTATTGGTGTTGTAAAAATGTTAGCTAACGGGTTAGCAATTAGCATGTTTGACATTAAAGTGGACATACTACTACTATCAGCTTTTTGATAAGCGGTTTAGCAAAAAATTTTGTCCCGCATTATCGGCATATGGTCCCCAGTTATTTGCCACCTTACTATTTTGTTCAATTACTAGATATATCCATTTACTTTTGTTCAAAAAAGAGACACCAACCTCGTATCCGAAGTGTTTACTAGATAGTTGACTAGTTGGCTAGCCTTCCAGTAAAAAAATAAATACTTGTCTGTCAACTTTTTATTGTGCAGTCCGGTGCGCCCTCCTGTGGACTCTTATAAATGGCTCCTCTCGTACGTCTTCTTCAGTGTTGTATCCAAATAATGACTCATCATTTGTTTAACAGATGAATCTTATGTTTTAAGAAAGTAGAAAACAGTTTAATACTAAAATATGAATGAGTATGAATAACTTTTATCAAATAAAACTTTAATTTCAGTAATGTGCATTGACATAAACAATGAAAAATACTTGGAGTTTGTGTTGAGACGCACTTGGAAATTAAAGGAAGACATACTCAAGATGGGTTGAATAAATATATATATATATATATTATATTTTAGACATGTTATTTTTTGTTACAATTAAATAATTTCATATGAAAACAAACAGTTAAATCTCCACCTCCATTGCTATATTGTTACAAAAATCTCAATAAAAATCCATCTCCACTGCCACCTCTGGATCCCACTGCACACACCTGCAGAGGAACCAGTGCTGGCAGAAGTCACAACACACCCATGGCACCTCGGACCTCCTGTGGGGAGCTTGCAGGCAGAACCGCTCCCCGCAGTGAGCGCAGCAGGTGGTGTCTTCTTTTATTTGAAAAAAGAAATAGTTGATTAACATGCTTTGCAAAATGTAGAAGTACTACAGCAACAATAGTAATTGATACAACTGAGAGAGAGAAAACCAACAAATTATGAAGTACCTGAGGGTGGTGCCATGGGTGGTGTGACAGAGGAGGCCGGTGGACTTTTCTCTTTTTTTTCTGTGCTGCAGTTCAGAGAAAAAGTAGTGTTAGACAACTTTCTAGATCAATACCTCTGGAAAAAGTTGCAGACGTTTTGGAGGCGGTGGAAGTGCATTGAGGGCTGGTGCTATGAATTGTAGAGTCTTTTTTTAAACATTGCAGTTTTATAAAACATATAACAAACAGTAATTCATAATTTAACATGTGTTTGGGGGTGGGGACTGTATTTGAATTGCAGTGGGCAGGGACACCAGACAGTGCTGCTGTGGTGGTGTGACCAGGGGAGACGGAGGAGGCAGTTGGTCCAGAGGAGCCCAGGGTCATCGCAGTTATGGATTTCTCTGTGTTTCTCCCTAACCCACTCTCCTCCGAGTGCTTCTCATAAGAAGTGAAGGTGTTCATCGTCGGACGTGTGGCACACTCAGCTCTCCCCCTGTCCAGCTTCCTCATGCTCAGGTTCTTGTGCCTCCTCCTGAACATTTCCCACCACCTCTTCCTCAGTGGTGGGATTGTTTCCCTTGGGTGCCGAAACCTACAATAGAAGATAAAATTGTCCATCCAGGATGAAAATGTTTATTTTGGCATCACCACACACATCCACATTTACATCACACATATTGAGAACAGTCAGTCATACATACATGTATTTTGTCAGCGTATTTCATTAGCCTCTGTCTGGTGAAGGGGAACCCATGGCTGGCGCAGTAGATACAGTACTGCACCAGATCATTTTCATCCTCTCTCTGGTGTAAGCAATGTGGGTAGTCCGCTGCGACAACCATGGGTCACCCGGCCGTTCAGCCTGTCCACCAGGGTCTGCCGAGGTACACCATGCACATTGGTAGGTAAGAAAAGCAGATACATTTGGTAATCTCCTAAAAACAAAAGATACCTATCCTTGGCAGCCTGGCAGACAACCATCCATGCCCCGAAGTCCTCCATGGTATGGAACATGCCCACCTCACTCAACTGCTTCCTCTTGACACACTGTGGTGGGGAATACATAATAACTTGGCATACTATACACATTTTAAAATGATTACTCAATCTGAATATGCATAAACATTTACATATCAAAGCTAAGGCATTGAAAGGTGATGATGAATGTTTTCACAATAACTGAAAGTGTACCCATATTTTTTGTTTGAGTGTATCTGTAATGAAAATGTGTGTCCCAATTAGTTTAATAGTGATGCATACATTGCAACATTTGTTTAAGTACTGCCTTTATGTAGCTGTTGTAAGATGAAACATAGCCAACAGATACATGGTTCAAAGTTCAAAAGACTTTTTTGCAGATTGTGCAAAACACCCAGAGGACTCCAATTTTGATATGATAAAGCCTGACAACATTCAGCTATTTCGTGATATGTATTATCTAAGACTTACAATTTCTTTCCTTTTTGGTTACTTAGCAGTTCTATCAACATTTTGCAACTAAGCTAGCAATATTAACAAATTCATTAGCTAGCTAATTTTCCCCCAACATCGGACATCCCCTAACTTCGGACACTGTCTAGCAGTTGGAGGATTAAATCACTTAGAGCTCAAGATTTAAATGGCCTGGAAAATAAAGGTACATTTTGTGACTAAAGACACCCTTCTAGCTAGCTGAACACCGATTTACATTGTAGTTTCTGTATATTAAGTTAGGTTTTGAGAGTTTTCAAAAAAGTTATATACAGTTGAACTCAGTTAAACTCAGTTTCATAATTCCTGACATTTAATCCTTGTAAAAATCCCCTGTTTTAGGTCAGTTAGTATCACCACCTTATTTTAAGAATGTGACATGTCAGAATAATAGTAGAGAGAATGATTTATTTCAGCTTTTATCTCTTTCATCACATTCCCAGTGTCACGCCTGCTCCTGCTCTTCCTCCCCCTGGCACTCGAGGGCGCCAAGATCCCCAGCATTACACACTCAAGCCACCAGCAGTACGCACACCTGCTTTCCCCCCATCACACGCATCAGCGATCATTGAATTCACGTGGACTCAATTACTTGTGTCATTACCTTCCCTATATCTGTCTGTTCCCAAGGTCTGTTCCCTGCTTCGGGATTATTGTCTCATGTCCGTGTAACCCGTGTTCTGACGCTGTCCCTGTCTTTCCTTGTCTGTTCCCGTTTAAATGTCTGACTCCCCATACCTGCTTCTCCTGTCCGGCGTCGGTCTTTACACCCAGTGGGTCAGCATTTTACATACACTCAATTAGTATTTGGTAGCATTGCCTTCAAAAAACTTATTCGGGCTAGGGGGCAGTATTTTCACACCCGGATGAAAAGAGTGACCAAGGTAAACTGCCTGCTACTCAGGCCCAGAAGCTAGGATATGCATATAATTAGTGGATTTGGATAAAAAACACTCTGAAGTTTCTAAAACTGTTGGAATAATGTCTGTGAGTATTACAGAACTGATTTGGCAGGCGAAACCCTGAGCACAATTCATCTAGGGAAAAAGCTTTTGAGGTCATTGTGTTTTCCAATACTTTTCTATGGGAGACCTAATTTATTAGGGCACAGATTGCAGTTCCTATAGCTTCCAATAGATGTCAACAGTCTTTAGAAATTGTTCAATGTTTTTCTTTTGAGAAATTAAAAAGTAGTGTTGTTCTTTGTACATGTCACTCTGAAGGGCTTTAGTCTTATGTTGCGAGTGAACAGGAGCGAGCTCCGTGTTATTTTTGGAAATAGATTATCACATCTTAAATTGTTTCATTTATTTACCTTTTAGGATACCTGAGGTGGGATTAGGAACGTTGTTTGAAATGTTTGGACCAAGTTTACAGGTAACTTATTAGATACTTTGTAGTCATGTTGGAACCGGCATATTTCGGATTGAAATGCGCCAAATAAATGGATATTTTGGGGATATAAAGAAGGTATGTATCGAACAAAACGACCATTCATTGTGTCACTGAGACATTTGAGATTGCAAAAAGAAGATCTTCAAAGGTAAGGTATTTATTATATGGCCATTTCTGACTTTTGTGTTGCACCTGCCTGGTTGGAAAATTATTTTCATGTGTTTGTATGCTGGTCGCTGTCTTCAGATAATTGCATGGTGTGCTTTCGCCATAAAGCCTTTTTGAAATCTGACACAGCGGCTGGATTAACAAGAAGTTAAGCTTTATTTTGATGTATTACACTTATATTTTCGTAAATGTTGAATATTTATATTTCTGTAGTTTGAATTTGGCACTCTGCAATTTCACTGGATGTTGTCCAATAATTCCCGCTAACGGGATTCGAGTGGGATTCGAGCTTAAAGGATCCCTAAGAGGTTTTTAAATTGTTTAACTTGGGTCAAACGTTTCGGGTAGCCTTCCACAAGCTTCCATAATAAGTTGAGTGAATTTTGGCCCATTCCTCCTGACAGAGCTGGTGTAACTGAGTCAGGTTTGTAGGCCTCCTTGCTCACACACGCTTTTTCAGTTCTGCCCACAAATTTTCTATAGGATGAGGTCAGGGCATTGTGATGGTCACTCCAATACCTTGACTTTGTTGTCCTTAAGCCATTTTGGCACAACTTTGGAAGTATGCTTGCGGTCATTGTCCATTTGGAAGACCCATTTGCGACCATGTTTTAACTTATATTGTAATATTTGATTGCGCGACAGACCACACATCATTTAATATCCAACTTTTTTGAAAATGTGCTATATAAATACAGTGTGCTACAGTAGAAATGACAACAATATACAGAAACTATAATGATAGCGTAATAAGGCACTTACTGTGATAGGAATGCGTACATGTCCAAAGTTATTATTAATAGCCAGCTCAGTAATGCCTCAAACATAAATTGTCTGCAACAGTGAAATGGGCTACTTCTATGTGAATTAATGAGGAGGCAGAACACACCTAATTTCAAACTGTTGTCAGGTAAGTAAAACTTGAGGGCAGCGTGGGTTAACTGTCCTGTTGTGTAACAATTGCATTTTGGAACACTGAGTCCATTTTGACATCACGCATAAAAAAACTCACGCTGGGGCGACCATTAGAGATATTTGTAACTCGGGCGTGAAAAGGTTAAAGAAAGACAAGAAAATCTGTTTTGTGAGGTACCACACCTTAATTTGTTATTTTTTACTTATTCATGTCACGATTAACTTTTACCAGTTGAATATAGACACCTAAATAATACTTGTTTGTACTACAAGGTTTTTGAAATATTGTATACAAATATAATTTATGCATATAACGCAAAAACATTTTTGGGGACATTGGATGAAGTCACTTTTGGGAAATTACAGTTAAAGACAAGTACACAAAACTTTGCCTAACAATCGCCAATCGCCTATTTAGACCCAAAGTAAGATACTACATACATATAGACCAGTTTGTAACATTCTCTATGAAATCTAATGTTAAATGGTGTATTAAAAACCAGTTAGAGATAGGGGGCAGTATTTCCACTTTGGATGAATTGCGTGCCCATAGTGAACTGCATCAAAATCTGTCCTAAATTGCTAATATATGATTATTATTATTAATATTGGATAGAAAACACTCTGAAGTTTCTAAAACAGTTCGAATTATGCCTGTGAGTATAACAGAACTCACAGGGCAGGCAATCTTCCAAACAAGTTTTGAAATCCTGAAAGTTGGGGCAACTTTGACGTCATCGCCCCCTCCCTTCCCAACAAGTTATGGATCTGGAAACACATCCTACGTCTTCCACTAGATGTCCTCATTCAGTAGAAAGTGTAATGGAGTAATTGCTGTGAACTTTGACCTAATGGGAAGGAAAGTAGTTGGTGTCGCAAAACGATGCCATTTTGTTGACGCTCGTTTGCCTTTGAGTGCTTCAGCTGTTCCAATCAGCCCCAGATGAAAACGAATGATCCGGTTGGAATGCTATTGGATATATGTGATTATAACATCCTGAAGATTGATTCTGCACTTAGTTTGACCAGTTTCTTCGACCTGTAATATGTAATTTGGAAGTTTTGATGCAAAGTTATCCTGGACCAGAAGTCATTTTTTGGGAATTTGAGCTGAAAGTGGTAGCAAATGCTGCTACTTGGACACTAGATTTGAACATTATGAAACAAAACGATTTATTGTTGAACTAGGACTCCTTTCACTACATTCTGATGGAAGATCATCAAAGGTAAGGGAATATTTATGTTGTAATTTTGTATTTCTGTTGACTCTAACATGGTGGAGAAATATTGTTACGTCTGAGCGCCGTCTCAGATTATTGCAATGTTAGGCTTTTTCCGTAACGTAAAAAAAATGTGACACAGCGGTTGCATTAAGAACCAGTGTATCTTTAATTATATGATGAGTATTTCTGTTATCTGGTGTAGCTTTCTATAATTCCTCCAGATATTTTGGAGGATTTTCTAAACATGGTGTCAATGTAAACTGAGATTTATGGATATAAAATGCATATTATCGAACAAAACATAAATGTACTGTGTAAACATGTCATATGACTGTCATCTGATGAAGATTTTCAAGGGGTTAGTGAAGGGGTTAGTGATAAAAAAAAATGTTTATCCTGCTTTTGTGATTTTTATCTTTTGCTGGAAAAAATGGCTACGTTTTTTCTTTGGTTTGGTGGTGGTCTAACATAAATATATGTTGTGTTTTCGCCATAAAACATTTTAAAAATCTGACACGCCGGGTAGATGAACAAGGTGTTTATCTTTCATTTGTATTGGACTTGATAATGTGTGGAGGTTAAATATTTCTAAAGAATATTTTTGCATTCCCTGCGCTACCTTTTCAGCTGAACAGGGGGGGTGGAGTTCCTGTAGGGGAACCCATCGCCTTAACATTAAGGATTTATGTCAATTTGAATGTTTTTAAAATTCAATACATTTTAATGACAGTAGTATGATAAACAAAATAAAATGTACATTTACATTTTACTTTTATTTTTTTGAAAGTACTAATATTAAAAGACCAAAATACCCCCAAAGTATATTCAAAAACGTAATTTCACCCTGTGGTACCTGAAATGCTTGTTTCAAAATGCTTTCTGGGTTCTCCCGTTCTTTCAAGAGGGATCTTCCAAGAAAACCTGAGAGTGCATACTGTCTAGTATGGGAGAACGCAGAGCTCTTAAAAACTTCTTAAAATCCGTTACATTTTAAATGTACTTAGTAATGACCTCTAACCTAAACAGGAAAATGCATTATTGCACAGCAAAGCTAGTGTTTAACAAAGCTAGTGTTTACGCTAGCTAGCTACGTCTGTTTACATTGTAGCCAATGCTAGTGATTCTGTGAACAACTATCCCAGAATGGAAATATTTAACACAAAGTAGCAGAATCAATTTTCCCAGTACCTGTTAGTGTTAGTGAATTAAGCTTTTAACACCAACCAGAATAATAATGTGGGGTCCTCTCTGCTTCTACAATGTTGTGATCGAATTTCAGGTAAGCTTGCATGCATGGTACAGAGGCTGATTTTTTTTTTAATAGCGAAATAAGCTATTTTGCTTGCAGTTAAAGAATTAAAATTGCCAGAATAGTGGTGTTTCCCCATGAAGCTAACATTGCATTGCATTAGGACCACTGGTGTTTTATTTCCAATGAGCAGGCTTGCGTTGTGACAAATTCATACAACTATAACACCCATGCATATTATTAAATTACACTGATGTTCAAGATTGCTTGGTTTTATATATTCATCTTATGCATTGACAACTAATATTGATACAGTAGGCAATATGATTCAATACAACTAGTTTAGAAGGCCTATGGTATTTCTTCCTATATACTGTAAGTACCCGACTATCCCACCTGGTGGAGAGTTTGAACACCAGTACTCTTAACTCTTAAAACCTCTTCGGGATCGGTCTTCCGTACACAGGACAGTTGAGCTAATGTAGGCAAATGTGATTGGCATGAAGTTGTAAAAAACAAAAACAAATCCCAGGACATAGACATACACTACCGTTCAAAATTTTGGGGTCATTTAGAAATGTCCTTGTTTTTGATTTTAAAAAAGAAACTTTTCTGTCCATTAAAATAACATCAAATTGACCAGAAATACAGTGTAGACATTGTTAATGTTGTAAATGACTATTGTAGCTGGAAATGGCTTATTTTTAATGGAATATAGAGGCCCATTATCAGCAACCATCACTCCTGTGTTCCAATGGCACGTTGTGTTAGCTAATCCAAGTTTAGCATTTTAAATGGGTAATTGATCATTTGAAAACCCTTTTGCAATTATGTTAGCACAGCTGAAAATGGTTGTGCTGATTAAAGATGCAAAGAAAATGTGGTTTTCCTTCAAAAACAATGACATTTCTAATTGACTTTTGAATGGTAGTGTATCTGAAAGTGGCAGAAAGCTTAAATTCTTGTTAATCTAACTGCACTGTCCAATTTACAGTAGCTATTACAGTGAAATAATACATTTCTATTGTTTGAGGAGAGTGCACAGTTTTGAACATGACAAGTTATTAACAAACAACTTATGCACATTTGGGCAGTCTTGATACAAATACCTAGGTGTCTGGCTAGATTGTAAACTCTCCTTCCAGACTCATATCAAACAATCCAAAAATCAATCCTAGAATCGGCGTTCTGTTTCGCAACAAAGCCTCCTTCCCTCACGCCGCCAAACTTACCCTAGTAAAACTGACTATCCCACCTTTCCTCGAGTTCAGCGATGTCATCTACAAAATAACTTCCAATACTCTACTCAGCAAATTGGATGCATTCTATCACAGTGGCATCCGTTTTGTTACCAAAGCGTCTTATTCCACCCACCACTGCGACCTGTATGCTTTAGTCGGCTGGCCCTCGCTACATATTCGTCGCCATACCCACTGGCTCCAGGTCATCTAAAAGTCTATGCTAGGTAAAGCTCCGCCTTATCTCAGCTCACTGGTCACGATTACAACACCCACCCGTAGCACACGTTCCAGCAGGTATATCTCACTGGTGATCCCCAAAGCCAACACCTCGTTTGGCCGCCTTTCCTTCCAGTGACTGGAACAAATTGCAAACATTGCTGTAGCTGGAGACTTACATTTCCCTCACTAACTTTAAACATCAGCTACGTATCTGAGCAGCTAACTGATCGCTGCAGTTGTACATAGTCCATCTGTAAATAGCCCACCAAATCTACCTACCTCATCCCCATATTGTTTTTATTTACTTTGCTGCTCTTTTGCACACCAGTATCACTACTTACACACCATCATCTGCTCATCTATTGCTCCAGTGTTAATCTGCTAAATTGTAATTACTTTGCTACTATGGTCTATTTATTGCCTTACCACCTCATGCCATTTGCACACACTGTATATAGACTTTCTTTTTTTTCTATTATGTTATTGACTGTACGCTTGTTTATTCCATGTGTAACTATGTGTTGTTGTTTCTGTCGCACTGCTTTGCTTTCTCTTGGCCAGGTCGCAGTTTTAAATGAGAACCTGTTCTCTCACCTAGCTTACCTGGTTAAATAAAGGTGAAAATAAATAAAATAAATTGGAACAGAAATGCAATGGTTCATTGGGTCTGTCTAAAACATTGCACATACACTGCTGCCATCTAGTGGAATAATACATTATGGCCTTTCTCTTGCATTTCAAAGATGACAGAACAAAAAAAATAGAACAGTTTTTTTCTTCTTTTACCAGATCTATTGGGTTATTTTCTCTGAAATTCCTTTCACATTTCCACAAACTTCAAAGTGTTTCCTTTCAAATGGTACCAAGAATCTGCATATCCGTGCTTCAGGGCCTGAGTTACAGGCAGTTAGATTTGGTTATGTCATCTTAGGTGAATATTGAAAAAAGAGGTGGATCCTTAAATGTTCAAGTAGTAGTGACCAGTTGGGAACCACAAAAGTAACCATAGACACAAGGAGGCAGGTATTTTGCAAAAAAGGAAGGACATTTATTTTTGGACAATCAACGTGCAGAAATGTAAGCCACCCACTAATGGGTTATGGTGGGAGTGATCCACAAAAATAGTCTTTTTTTTTAGTTGAGGTTAGAATATTTGGGCAGTCTGCCCAGTCCAATCCTGGCTCTCTTCTTCTCCAGATCTGCTCCACAGAGTAATACAAAGGTCACAGTTGTTTCAGAATAAATAGATAGTTAAAAGAAAAACTGGAAGTCCATTCCTTAAAATCCACTCAGGTCCTTAAAATCAGTTGTCAGTTCAACCCAGCCATTGACAACAGCACTTTAGGACGTCCCAAGTCCAGTCCGAGTTTTGCTAGTGGTACAGCCAATGATGCGTCCAGATCACAGCCAAAGCTCCACACCCTTTTTTGAGTTTGTGCTGCCAGTTTTTTTTAGGTCCGTTCTCTTCCCGATCCCATCTGCCCGTCTGCCGCTTTCGTGGCCTTTAAATAGACACTGCAATATTGTCAAGCATTCTCACGACGGGAGGTTACATTCTCACGAGGGGGTTGAGGATTCCAGAAGTGGTGCACTCCCGTTTTCCCTCCTTAGTTTCACTCCAGTGTTTTGTCGTCAATGCTCCTATTAAATTCAAAGTGACACTCCCTACAAGGGTACGTGTAATCAAGCATAAAACATACAAAATACACACGTGCAAAAATTATGAGTAAGCCATTTCCTGATTGTGATGTTACTTTTTATCCTCTAATGTATCCATTCATGACATATGCATGCTTATCAAACAGGAGTATATTATACCTTAAATTAATACATCATTGTAATATGAGTATTGCCTTTCTCTCTCCTTGCAGGGGATTAGACAGATGAACTGCATCCCCCAGATGCCCAAACAAATGGAAGTATAGAGGGAGTTTTGTGCCTACAAAAATAAGTGGCTAAATATGTGTTCTGAGCATTTATATACTGTATATATACAGTATATATATATTCTTTAAAAAAAAGTAGAATTTTTTTACTAGGCAAGTCAACAACAAATTCGTATTACAATGACGGCCTACCCAGACGACGCTGGGCCAATTGTGCGCCACCCTATAGGACTCCCAATCGCAGCCGGATTTGAACCAGGTACTGCAGTGACGCCTTTTTCACTGAAATGCACTGTCTTAGACCACTCTGTGGCAGTTTGTTGTGTGACAAAACTGCACATTTTAGAGTGGCCTTTTATTGTCCCCAGCAAAAGGTGCACATGTGTAATGATCACGCTGTTTAATCAGCTTCTTGATATGCTGCTTCTGGCAGGTGGATGAATTATTTTTGCAAATGAGAAATGCTCACTAGCAGGGATGTAAACAGATATGTGCACACATTTTGAGAGAAATTAGCTTTTTGTGCATTTGGAACATTTCTGGGATCTTTTATTTCAGCTCATGAAAGATGGGACCAAAACTTTACTTTTTGCGTTTACATTTTTGTTCAGTATAGATATAGGACAGATACTTCAAAACCTTATTCCTCCTGATTTATTTTGTGACTGTCTTTTTTGTTATTCAATGTGTTTCTATGTGCCAAATTCAATATTGTATCAAATAATCGTTTTGATCTTTTTCACATATACCTAAAGGGGTCCTATAATCAAATAGCTAAATGATCAATGATTTGACCATCTTAAACAAGTCCATATGTTAGTAGATAGAACATAAGTAAGCATTTTGAAACACAGCCAATGTATCCTCCTGCAAAGTTTAATTCTGTTTAGCAACACTACTAATAACCCACTAACTTATGAGAGTACAATAGAAGAGATGAACAATATTTCAGAAACCTCACAGGGAGTAATGTTCCTTCATTTCTGCATTACAACCTGTCTTTTTGCTTGCTAGTTGCTACCAATCCAAATAATAGACACCTTCATAGAGTAGTAGCAAAATATCATATTAAGCTGATGACGTGATGACACAACATTCCACTGAGGTTTTGGTGAGTATTTTAATCAGAGAGAAGCATTTAGTGCTGTATCAGATAAGGAAAGTGTGTTAGCAATTAAAGAATTAAACGATGTGTTTTTGTATTTCAGGATGAATAACAACCATTTCACGATTCAATCCTTGTTTAAACAGGAGTACTGCACACAAGCATGTGTGTGCACGAGCACAGGAATGAAATGCTTATGCCACCAGCAAAGCAAATAAACACTTGGTATCATACAAAGGACAAAGTATTCTGAAAATGTTCTTACCATTCAGGGCTTGCATCAGTACAATAAATATGTATTCATAAGCATAAGTTGCTCAGCAGAACACAGATAAAAATCAGACTCTTACCCTCTTAATATATACCCAGTGGAGGTTTGCCAGGGGGCTAAATGCATTGGAGCAAAGTTATTGAGAAGCCTGCTGATGAGATTCAGAAGTTAAAATCTAATTGGCAGAATCTCAGTAGGGACATCTGAATCATAAAAAATATCTCACAGATGATAGAACAACAGACAGTAAGACAAATATTCTTGTTTCAACAATTTCTCTAAACAAAGCGTTTTATTTTTTACAGAGTAATCCTGTACTGACCAGAAATGGAATACATTGCCTCAGGATGATATCCTACATATTTTGATACCCTGCATGAGGATCTTCTATCTTTTTGTCATGAAGACGGGGAAGGGCCTTTCATTGTGGATTCTAGGATATAATGATGACTTTTGATGTCCAATGTGGCTGGAGGGGTGGTGTCTCAGCTGTGGATGATGGCCAGGTTTTTTCTCTAGGTGAAGTCCTTACAGGAGAAAATTCCAGAAAAACAATTCTGCCATATTTTCAATCCAGCGATAAATTACTTTGTGGTGGACTTTTGTTTTCCAAGTAAATACAAAGGAGTGAAAATGTTAATGACCCATAAGAGTGTGTGCTTATTCGATAATTACACTCAAAAAGTGGTGTAAGGTTTATATTCCATACATTGTGGGATATATTTCTTATTGGTCCTTTTGCAGAAAACTCATGGTTTGGAGCTCTCGTGTGAAATTGGATGGTATGAGCAGAAAGTTGGCGCTTGTACAAATGTCCAGATCCATTTTACCAGTAATAACAGCTTCCTTTTCTTCAGAGACTTTTCACAGCATTGGATGTGTATTACATTTTAATGACTGCAAGTGCATAATCCTCAACACTGTGGAAATGGTTTAGAGTCCAGTTTACATCATTTAACTCGTCAAAGCTGACATTAACCAAATGAAGTTATGTGACTGCTTCTTTAGCCGCTACACTAATATTCATCCATTAATCTGTATTTACCAGGAGACAAGTCTCACTTCATCTGAAGAATTCCCAAAAGAATAAATAGATTCAGATTAGCAAGACTGAAATTTCCCATCAATTCAGAATTTCTCTCAAGGCTTTTTTTCCCTTCCTTAGAAGGTTTATTTCGTAACATTTGCTGCAACGCTTCAGCAAGTCTGTGAGGTGATTACTGCAGCACGATTTAAAAGTATGCAGCGCTTTCAGAAAGTATTCACACCCCTTGACTTTTCCCACATGTTGTTTTGTTACAACCTGAATTTAAAATATATTTAAAAAACGATTTTGTGTCACTGATCTACACACAATACCCCATCACATCCCAGTTGAATTTTGTCTTTAGAAACGTCTACAAATTAATTAAAACCTGAAATGTTTTGAGTCAATACATGTTTCAACCATTTTGTTATGGTGAGTAGAAATGTTGCTTAACAAGTCACATAATAAATTGGATGGATTCCATCTGTGTGCAACCTCTTAGAGGCTATTTTTGCATGGGCTGCATCTCAATCCACACTCCACACTCCAAGACTGCTTCCATCACGTGGACTGGGAGATGTTTCGTATTGCGTCAGACAACAACATTGACGAATACGCTGATACGGTGTGTGAGTTCATTAGAACGTGCGTTGAAGATGTCGTTCCCATAGCAACGATTAAAACATTCCCTAACCAGAAACCGTGGATTGATGGCAGCATTCGTGTGAAACTGAAGGCACGAACCACTGCTTTTAATCGGGGCAAGGTGTCTGGTAACATGACTGAATACAAACAGTGCAGCTATTCCCTCCGCAAGGCTATCAAACAAGCTAAGCGCCAGTACAGAGACAAAGTAGAATCTCAATTCAACGGCTCAGACACAAGAGGCATGTGGCAGGGTCTACAGTCAATCACGGACTACAGGAATAAACCCAGCCCAGTCACGGACCAGGATGTCTTGCTCCCAGGCAGACTAAATAACTTTTTTGCCCGCTTTGAGGACAATACAGTGCCACTGACACAGCCTGCAACGGAAACATGCGGTCTCTCCTTCACTGCAGCCGAAGTGAGTAAGTCATTTAAACGTGTTAACCCTCGCAAGGCTGCAGGCCCAGACGGCATCCCCAGCTGCGCCCTCAGAGCATGCGCAGACCAGCTGGCCGGTGTGTTTACGGACATATTCAATCAATCCCTATACCAGTCTGCTGTTCCCACATGCTTCAAGAGGGCCACCATTGTTCCTGTTCCCAAGAAAGCTAAGGTAACTGAGCTAAACGACTACCGCCCGTAGCACTCACATCCGTCATCATGAAGTGCTTTGAGAGACTAGTCAAGGACCATATCACCTCCACCCTACCTGACACCCTTGACCCACTCCAATTTGCTTACCGCCCAAATAGGTCCACAGACGATGCAATCTCAACCACACTGCACACTGCCCTAACCCATCTGGACAAGAGGAATACCTATGTGAGAATGCTGTTCATCGACTACAGCTCGGCATTCAACACCATAGTACCCTCCAAGCTCGTCATCAAGCTCGAGACCCTGGGTCTCGACCCCACCCTGTGCAACTGGGTACTGGACTTCCTGACGGGCCGCCCCCAGGTGGTGAGGGTAGGCAACAACATCTCCTCCCCGCTGATCCTCAACACTGGGGCCCCACAAGGGTGCGTTCTGAGCCCTCTCCTGTACTCCCTGTTCACCCACGACTGCGTGGCCATGCACGCCTCCAACTCAATCATCAAGTTTGCGGACGACACAACAGTGGTAGGCTTGATTACCAACAACGACGAGACGGCCTACAGGGAGGAGGTGAGGGCCCTCGGAGTGTGGTGTCAGGAAAATAACCTCACACTCAACGTCAACAAAACTAAGGAGATGATTGTGGACTTCAGGAAACAGCAGAGGGAACACCCCCCCCATCCACATCGATGGAACAGTAGTGGAGAGGGTAGCAAGTTTTAAGTTCCTCGGCATACACATCACACACAAACTGAATTGGTCCACTCACACAGACAGCATCGTGAAGAAGGCGCAGCAGCGCCTCTTCAACCTCAGGAGGCTGAAGAAATTCGGCTTGTCACCAAAAGCACTCACAAACTTCTACAGATGCACAATCGAGAGCATCCTGGCGGGCTGTATCACCGCCTGGTATGGCAACTGCACCGCCCTCAACCGTAAGGCTCTCCAGAGGGTAGTGAGGTCTGCACAACGCATCACCGGGGGCAAACTACCTGCCCTCCAGGACACCTACACCACCCGATGCTACAGGAAGGCCATAAAGATCATCAAGGACATCAACCACCCGAGCCACTGCCTGTTCACCCCGCTGTCATCCAGAAGGCGAGGTCAGTACAGGTGCATCAAAGCTGGGACCGAGAGACTGAAAAACAGCTTCTATCTCAAGGCCATCAGACTGTTAAACAGCCACCACTAACATTGAGTGGCTACTGCCAACACACTGTCAATGACACTGACTCTACTCCAGCCACTTTAATCATGGGAATTGATGGGAAATTATGTAAATATATCACTAGCCACTTTAAACAATGCTACCTTATATAATGTTACTTACCCTACATTATTCATCTCATATGCATACGTTGATACTGTACTCTATATCATCGACTGCATCCTTATGTAATACATGTATCACTAGCCACTTTAACTATGCCACTTGGTTTACACACTTATCTCATATGTATATACTGTACTCGATATCATCTACTGTATCTTGCCTATGCTGCTCTGTACCATCACTCATTCATATATCCTTATGTACATATTCTTTATCCCCTTACACTGTGTATAAGACAGTAGTTTTTTGGGGAATTGTTAGTTAGATTACTTGTTCGTTATTACTGCATTGTCGGAACTAGAAGCACAAGCATTTCGCTACACTCGCATTAACATCTGCTAACCATGTGTATGTGACAAATAAAATTTGATTTGATTTGAATCCACCGCATCTGCCTATGTTGCCCTTCCACATCTGCAGTGGAAAGAGGCAGAGCTACAGTGCTGTTTGTCAGACAAGGAGACATCTTGCTCAGTTGTGCACCGGAGCCTCCCACTCCTCTTTCTATTCTGGTTAGAGCCTGTTTGGGCTGTTCTGTGAAGGGAGTAGTTCACAGCGTTGTGCGAGTTCTTCAGTTTCTTGGCAATTTCACGTATGGAGTAGCCTTCAATTCTCAAAACAAGAATAGACTGACAAGTTTCAGAAGAAAGTTCTTTGTTTCTGGACATTTTGAGCCTGTAATCGAACCCACACATGCTGATGGTCCAGATACTCAACTAGTCTAAAGAAGGCCAGTTTTACTGCTTCTCAAATCAGAACAACAGTTTTCAGCTGTGCTAACATAATTGCAAAAGGGTTTTTCAAATGATAAACTTGGATTAGCTAACACAATGTGCCATTGGAACACAGGAGTGATGGTTGCTGTGTAACACTCGTCATTGGAATGAGGTGAGGACCAAAGCACAGCGTGGTAAGTGTTCATTGTATTTATTAAACAGAAAACACTAAACAAAATAACAAAGGAGAACGAAATTAAACAGTTCTGTAAGGTGACAGACACATAACAGGAAACAATCACCCACACCACACAGGTGGGAAAAGGCTACCTAAGTATGATTCTCAATCAGCGACAACGAACGACACCTGCCTCTAATTGAGAACCATACCAGGCCAAACTCAAAACCACAACATAGAAAAACTAACATAGACTACCCACGCAACTCACGCCCTGACCATACTAAAACAAAGACATAACAAAAGAACTAAGGTCAGAACGTGACATGCTGATAATGGGCCTCTGTGCGCCTATGTAGATATTTCATTAAAAATCTGCCGTTTCCAGCTACAATAGTAATTTACTACTTACAATACTAATTTACTATGTCCACACTGTATTTCAGATCAATTTGACGTTATTTTAATGGACAAAAAAATTTGCTTTTCTTTCAAAAACAAGGACATTTCTAAGTGACCCCAAACTTTTGAACGGAAGTGTATATATTTTTCTAAATCAAATAACTAAATGATCTATGGTAGAACATTCTTATAACAATCCCATATGTCAGCAACCACCCCACCTCCCCAGCAACAGACTTTTAAGAATGAACATGATTTTCGAATGACTACTCCATCTCTGTACCCCAGACATACAGGTCCCTCAGTTGAGTAGTGTATTTCAAACACAGATTCAACCACAACGACTTGGGAGGTTTTCTGATGCCTTGCAAAGAAGGGCACTATGTCGACACAAACGATATACTGCTTTCTCGGGAACAGGCCCAGACCCCCGTGATTTGCGTGAAGAGAAGGCATATGAGAATTCATAGGCGGTCGAAGAATCGCCCACTTCCGTCCATTCTGCTAGCAAACATGCAATCTTTGGACAATAATATAGATGACCAATGCGGAAGATTAAACTACCAACGGGACATTCAAATCTGTAATATCTTATGCTTCACAGAGTCGTGGCTGAACAACGACTATCAACTGGCTGGTTATATGCTGCACCAGCAGGATAGAACAGCGGTGTCTTGTAAGACCAGGGGTGGCAGACTCTGTATTTTTGTAAATAACAGCTGGTGCACGATATCTAAGGAAGTTGTGAGCTATTGCTCTCCTGAGGTAGAGTATCTCATGATAAGCTGTAGACCACACTATCTACCTAGAAAGTTTTTAATTGTATTTTTCGTAGATGTTTATATACCACTACAGTCAGAGGCTGTCACTAAGACAGCATTGAATGAGCTGTATTCCACCATAAGCAAACAAGAAAACGCTCATCCAGAGGTGGTGCTCCTAGTAGCCGGGGACTTTATTGCAGGGAAACTTAAATCAATTTGACCACATTTCTATCAGCATGTTAAATGTGCAACCAGAGGAAAAAAACCTCTGGACCACCTTTACTCCACACACAGAGATGCATACAAAGCTCTCCATCGCCCTCCATTTGGCAAATCTGACCATAATTATATCCTCCTGATAGCTGCTTACAAGCAAAAGTTAATGCAGGAAGCACCAGTAACTGGATCAATAAAAAAGTGGTCAGATGAAGCGAATGCTAAGCTATAGGACTGTTTTGCTAGCACAGACTGGAATATGTTCTGGGATTTTTCCGATGGCATTGAGGAGTACATCAAATCAGTCATTGGCTTCAAAAATAAGTGCATTGATGACGTTGTCCCCACAGTGACCATACGTACATACCCCAACCAGAAGCCATGGATTACAGGCAACATCCGCAGTGAGCTAAAGGCTAGAGCTGCCGCTTTCAAGGAGTGGGACTCATAAGCTTATAAGAAATCCCGCTATGCCCTCCGATAAACCATCAAACAGGCAAAGCGTCAATACAGGACTAAGGTCGAATCGTACTACACTGCCTCTGACGTTTGTAGGATGTGGCATAACTTGCAAACCATTACAGACTACAAAGTGATGCACAGCCGAGAGCTGCCCAGTAACTACCAGACGAGCTAAACTACCTCTATGCTCTCTTCGAAGCAAATAACACTGAAACATGCATGAGAGTACCAGCTGTTCTGGAAGACTGTGTGATCACACTCTCCACAGCGATGTGAGTAAGACCTTTAAACAGGTCAACATTCACAAGGCCGCAGGGCCAGACGGATTACCAGGACATGTACAGCGAGCACGCGCTGACCAACGTGCAAGTGTCTTCACTGACATTTTCAACCTCTCCCTGTCCGAGTCTGTAATACCAATATGTTTTAAGCAGACCACCATAGTACCTGTGACAAAGAACACTAAGGTAACCTGCCTAAATGACTACGAACCCGTAACACCCACGTCTGTAGCCATGAAGTGCTTCGAAAGGCTGGACAAGGCTCACATCAACAACATTATCCCAGAAACCCTAGACCCATCTCCATTTGCATACCGCCCCAACATATCCACAGATGATGCAATCTCTATTGCACTCCACACTGCCCTTTCCAACTTGTTGACAATAGGTCAGTGTTCAGTGTTCAATCATAGTGCCCTCAAAGCTCATCAATCAGCTAAGGACCCTGGGACTAAACATCTCCCTCTGCAACTAGATCCTGGACTTCCTGATGGGCCGCCCCCAGGTGGTAAGGGTAGGTAACAACACATCCTCAACACAGTGGCCCCTCAGGGGTGCGTGCTCAGTCCACTCCTGTACTCCCTGTTCACCCATGACTGCATGGCCAGGCACAACTCCAACACCATCACTAAGTTTGCCGATGACACAACAGTGGTAGGCCTGATCAGCCTATAGGGCGGAGGTCAGAGACCTGGCCATGTGGTGCCAGGACAACAACCTCTCCCTCAACATGATCAAGACAAAGGAGATGATTGTGGACTACAGGAAAAGGAGGACCGAGCACGCCCCCATTCTCATCAAAGGGGCTGCAGTGGAGCAGGTTTTGAGCTTGACCAACAAACTAACATGGTCCAAGCACACCTTGACAGTCGTGAAGAGGGCATGACAAAACCTATTCACCCTCAGGAGACTGAAAAGATTTGGCATGGTTGCATCACTGCCTGGTATGGCAACTGCTTGGCCTCCGACTGCAAGGCACTACAGAGGGTAGTGCGAACGGCCCAGTACATCACTGCGGCCAAGCTTTGTGCCATCTAGGACTTCTATAGCAGGCGGTGTCAGAGGAAGGCCCTAAAAATGGTCAAAGACTCCAGCCACCCTCGTCATAGACTGTTCACTCTCTGCTACAGCATGGCAAGCAGTACCGGAGCACCAAGTCTAGGTCCAAGAGGCTTCTAAACAGCTTCTACCCCCAAGCCATAAGACTCCTAAACACCTAGTCAAATGGCTACCCAGACTGCTACTCTCTGTTGTTATCATCTATGCATAGTCACTTTAATAACTCTACCTTCATGTACATATTAACTCAACTAACCGGTGCCCCCACACATTGACTCTGTACCTGTACCCCCCTGTATATAGTCTCGCTATTGTTATGTTACTGCTATTTTATTGCTGCTCTTTAATTATTATTTAATTATTATTTTTTTAAACTGCATTGTTGGTTAGGGCTTGTAAGTAAGCATTTCACTGTAAGGTCTACAATCAATTTGATTTGACCTATTGATATACAGTATGTGTGAAATAAGCATACATTGAATATGGTGTATTGAGCATGCTGATGTTATCAATTATGCTTTGGATGGTGTATTAATACACCCAGTCACTACAAAGATACAGGCGACATTCCTAACTCAGTTGCTGGAAATTAAGGAAACCACTCAGGGATTTCACCAATGTTGATTTAAAAACAGTTAGAGTTTAATGGCTGTGATAGGAGAAAACTGAGGATGGATCAACAACATTGTAGTTACTCCACAGTACTAACCTGCATGACAGGGTGAAATAAGGAAGCTTGTACAGAATAAAATATTCCGAAACATGTATACTGTTTGCAATAAGGCACTAAAGTAATACTGCAAAAAACAAAATATTTGTTTTGCCTGAATACAAAGTGCTATGTTTGGAACAAATCAAATTCAACACATCACTGATTACCACTCTTTATATTGTCAAGCATGGTGGCTGCATCATGTTATGGGTATGCTTGTCATTGCCAGGGGACTTTTTTTAGCATAAAAATAAGTGTAATAGAGCTAATCGCAGGCAAAATCCTAGAAAACCTGGTTCTGTCTTCTTTCTAAAAGACACTGGGAGATAAATTCACCTTTCAGCAAGACAATAACCTAAAATACAAGGCCAAAAATACACTGGAGTGGCTTACCAAGACAAAATTGAATGTTCAAGAATGGCCTAGTTACAGTTTTGACTTCAGCTATATAATCTGTGGCAAGACTTGAAAACGGCTGTCCAGCAATAATTAATAAAGAGCTGGAAGTATAGAAGTATAGTAGAGCTTGAAGTATATTAAAAATAATAATGGTCAAATATTGTACAATCCAGGTGTGCAAAGCTCTTAGAGATGTATTCCAAAATACTCACAGATGTAATTGGAGTAAAAGTATTTACTCAGGAGTTTGAATACTTATCTAATCAAGATATATTAATGTATTGTTTTGCTTTTTCATTGTTCCACTTTTACATTACAGATCCAATTTGTGACACAACAAAATGTTGAAAAAGTGAAGGGGTGTGAATACTTTCTCAAGGCACTGTAAATAATTATAATGTTAGCAGAGCATCTGAAGAGTCACACCGTGGCAATAGTAATGCATGGAAGCACAAACCATGAATCCAAGATGTGCTTGTTGAGTAGAGGGACATCTATCAATGCTGAATCAGTGCACATACAGAGCATTACTCATAGTAACAGGAATCTGTTTGACGGTTAAACCACATTCACATAAATACTACATCGTACAGTGGTCATCACTGCTCTCCATGGTCATGAAACTGCTGTCAAAATTGTTGAAGGTAATGACGGGGAATTTGAATTTCCACATGATTGGCCGACTCTCCTGGAAATGACACATTAAATATCCGGGGAGAGAAATTAGCGCTGTTCCCTCATCCTTGTACAACCAACATCCGGTCAGACCATCTCTGTAGGGGTAATGGACATAAATTGTCCTTGTCCTCTTGACCTATAGCAAAGTCTAGATAACCCAGAGTGTCAATCTTCTTAAAACAAACGTTTTGATTAACATGGGAGGACTGCTGTATATCATTAATAACTGTTAATATGCACAGTACACAGTGAGTTTCAGACTGACCCATTTTTTGCAGAACAGTGTGGGGGGAGTAGTGTGGTGTTCTCAGAGAGAGTGGACATATTTCAGACTGGGTGTTGTGTTGAGACAGGGAAGGTGTAACTTCAACCAGTATTGTGTGCTTTTCTCATATTCCCAGGTGGAACTCTATAATAATGTAAAATCTTCAGTTGGAGTAAATACATTATCAAAGTAGTTGAAGGAACCCAACACACTATAACACAGTCGGCAATGCACAGCATTTCCTCCATACGCTAGCAGTTGGGTCTATCAATCTCTTTCGACAAATATTCAGTAGCAAGGACGGAGAGGTCATTTTTGTTTTTCATATCAATCAACTAAGGCCTGCTGGCAGCAATGGGGTGTTTATTAAGTGGAGCTCACTGGGTAAGTAGACCATGGGCAGGCAGCCTTATCCATTTACAGAGACTAGGCCACAGAAAGCTTACCTTCACAACAGATTAGATCCTCTAATTAATGACTCTTCTTTGCAGGGGCACAATCACCCCTTCACTCACACACTAAGGAGGATATGTGCTATTATCCTCCCTTCCACTGGACACCTGCAGCCTGCTCTCCACCCCTATGTCAACTACAGTGCTTTCAGAAAGTATTCAACCCCCTTGACTTTTTCCACATTTTGTTACATTACAGCCTTATTCTAAAATGGATTTATCCCCCTTTATCAATCTACACACAATAGCCCATAATGACAAAGCAAAAACAGACTTTTAGAATTTTTTGTAAATGTATTAAAAATAAAAAAACTGAAACATCACATTTATATAAGTATTCAGACCCTTTCCTCAGTACTTTGTTGACGTACCTTTGGCATCCATTGTAACCTCGCATCTTCTTGAGTATGACGCTACAAGCTTGGCACAACTTTATTTGGGGAGTTTCTCCCATTCCTCTCTGCAGATCCTCTCAAGCTCTGTCAGGTTGGATGGGGAGCGTTGCTGCACAGCTTGGATGGGGAGCGTTGCTGCACAGCTATTTTCAGGTATCTCCAGAGATGTTCGCTCGGGTTCAAGTCCAGGCTCTGGCTGAGCCACTCAAGGACATTTAAAGACTAAATATATGACACATATGGCACAAACAAGGCCGTTCTATGGTTATAGGTGGGATGGGCTGAGAGTGGCTGAGGGTTGGGATTAAAGAGTTTGTTTGGTAGTGTATTGTTGTTATATATAAAAGTACCATGTATGTCAAATGTATATGTATAATGTATAGGTAAACTGTATGTATATGTAGCAAAAAAGCTGTTAAAAAAAACTAAGATATTTGTCCTCCGAAAAGGGAGGGGTTAAAAAAAAAATGTTAAGACTTGTCCCGAAGCCAGTCCTGCATTGTCTTGGCTGTATGCTTAAGGTTGTTGTCCTGTTGGAAGGTGAACCTTCACCCCAGTCTGAGGTCCTGATTGCTCTGGACCAGGTTTTCATCAATAATTTTGCTGTACTTCGCTCCATTCATCTTTGCCTCAATTCTGACTAATTTCCCAGTCCTTGCTACTGGAAAACACCCCCAGAGCATGATGCTGCCACCACCATGCTTCACCGTAGGGATGGTGCCAGGTTTCCTCCAGATGTGACTGATTGGCATTCAGACCAAAATGTTCAATCTTGGTTTCATCAGACTAGAGAATCTTGTTTCTCATTGTCTGAGAGTCCTGAGGTGCTTTTTGGCAAACTCCAAGTGGGCTGTCATGTGCCTTTTACTGATGAGTAGCTTCCGTCTGGTCACTCTACCATAAAGGCCTGATTGGTGAAGTACTGCAGAGATGGTTGTTCTTCTGGAAGGTTCTCCCATGTCCACTGAGTACCTTTAGAGCTCTGTCAGAGTGACCATGAGGCCCTTCTCCCCCGATTGCTCCGTTTGGCCGGGCGGACAGCTCTTGGAAGAGTTTTGGTGGTTCCAAACTTCTTCCATTTAAGAATGGAAGGCCACTGTGTTCTTGGGACCTTCAATGTTGCAGACATTTCCAGCTACCCTTCCCCAGATCTCTGCCTCGACACAATCCTGTCTCTGAGCTATACTGTCAATTCCTTCGACCTCATGGCTTGGTTTTTGCTCTGACATGGACTGTCAACTGTGGAACCTTATATAGACCCGTGTGTGCCTTTCCAAATCATGTTCAATCAATTGAATTTACCACAGGTGGACTCCTATCAAGTTGTAGAAACATCTCAAGAATGATCAATGGAAACAGGATGCACCTGAGCTCAATTTTGAGTCAAATAGCAAAGGGTATGAATACTTATGTAAATAAGGTATTTCTGTTTTATTAATTTTAATACATTTACAAAATAAATGAAAATGCTGTTTGTCATTATTTGGTATTGTGTGTAGATTGATGAGGGAAAAAATATGTAATATATTTTAGAATAATGCTGTAATGTAACAAAATGGCAAAAAAAAGTCATGGGGTCTGAATACTTTCCGATGGTACTGTATGTATGATGTCAACTCCACAAACCCAGTGAAAACTTTGACATATGGTTCCAACTCAACTGGAACTATTTCTCTGTGTAGTGACATAACCCTGCGTTGTGTTATATTAGTCATGTTATCCATTGTACATCAGGATGCTAGCCCTGTAAGTGAAGTCCCTTCCGCCACTCCTGCCCTCTGAAAAACATGCTGTATTGCCTATATATTTTTTAAATGTAACTCGATGTAACTTTCTATCAGTGAAACAAACTATTTCCATTTTCTTAGTTCATATTTGTTAACAGTTAACTAGGATGACATCTGACAGATATTTGATTGAGTCTAATTCAGGGTTGAATTGTTAACATGCCACATGTATGTTATAGTGATTGACTTTGCCATGGAAACAGTGGCAGGAAATAAGTCTCTTCCTATTCTTTTCTATTTTACAGAAACAAATCTGTCAGTTTTGAGTGATGGTTTATTCCCCATTAAATTAATTCATGGTAGATTCCATTTGAAAATGTCTCATCTTTGGTTTTCATTTACACAACACCAGATAGTCAAGCTCTAACGCCTCCCCTCAATGATTAACATAATTGTTAATGTGCTGCTTCCTTATAGTGTACAGTCATCAAGGTGCAGAGGTAATCTTTCCCTTCAGCTCCAATATGATGTCACTAGAATAAGTCAAAATAGTGACATTTAACTATTGTAGTTATATGTCAACTAAGCTAGAATGTTAGATATTTGACACTTATGGTAACAATACTGTAAAAATGTTGATTTGATCTCCAATGATGCCTGTTAGAAAATTACATTATTATGTTTTCAAGACTGGGCTAATTAATTAAGAGGCATAAAGCATGTGACAGTAGTTTTCTGTCTTGAAAAACAACAGCTTGGAAAGAGCTTTCCTGTCTAGTGAGATTGGCTGGGTGCACTCTCCACTCTAATCTTCAAACAGCTATGCAAACAAAGTGAAATAAACTAATGACATGGTTTTAATTCATGGGCTCAACACTTGGAAATCTATTGATGATTGTGCTTTATGATGAAAATGGCCTCAGATTTCCAACGAAATACAACTGGTGGGTAAATACAATTGAAAACGTGTGGCGCAGTATGTGTATTTATATCACAGGATGTTGGGGGCACCTTAATTGGTGAGGGCGGGCTTGTGATGGCTAGAGAGGAATGGGTGGAATGGTATCAAACATAAGTATTTGATGCCATTCCATTCACAACGTTCCAGATATTATTATGAGCCGTCCTTGCCACAGCAAGGTGGTTTATACACAGTGGTTTATATACAGTGCATTCAGAAAGTATTCAGACCTCTTGACTTTTTCCACATTTTGTTACGTTACAGCCTTATTATAAAATTGATACAATTATTTTTAGACCTCATCAATCTACACACAATACCCCATCCTGACAAAGTGAAGACAGGATTTTAGAAATGTTTGCAAATGTATAAGAAAAAAAAGTTTTCAGACCCTTTGCTATGAGACTCGAAATTGAGCTCAGGTGCATCCTTTTTCCATTTATCATCCTTGATTGGAGTCCACCTGTGGTAAATTCAATTGATTAGACATTATTTGGAAAGGCACACAACTGTCTATATAATGTCCCACAGTTGACAGAGCATGTCAAAGCAAAAACCAAGGCATGAGGTCAAAGGAATTGTCCGTAGAGCTCAGAGACAGGATTGTGTCGAGGCACAGATCTGAGGAAGGGTACCAATAACTGTCTGCAGCATTGAAGGTCCCCAAGAACACAGTGGCCTCCATCATTCTTAAATGGAAAACGTTTGGAACAACCAAGACTCTTCCTAGAGCTGGCCGTCCCATCCAAACTGACAGAGCTTGAGAGGATCTGCAGAGAAAAATGGGAGAAACTCCCCAAATACAGGTGTATACATAGAGTGCATTCGGGAAAGTATTCAGACACTTGGACTTTTTCCACATTTTGTTACATTACAGCCTTACTCTAAAATTGACTAAATTGTATTTCTAAAAACCTGTTTTCACTTTGTCATTATAGTGTAATGTGTGTAGAATGATGAGGAAACAGGCTCACAGAATGGGACCACCGAGTGCTGAAGCACATACACTCATTACTGAGTTCCAAACTGCCTGTGGATGTAACGTCAGCACGATAACTGTTTATTGGGAGCTTCAAGAAATGGGTTTCCATGGCCGAGCAAAGCCTAAGATCACCATGCGCAATGCCAAGTGTTGGCTGGAGTGCTGTAAAGCTAGCCGCTATTGGACTCCGGAGCAGTGGAAATGCGTTCTCTGTAGTGATGAATCACACTTCACCAGTCAGATGGACGAATCTGGATTTGGCGGGTGCCAGGAAGATGCTACCGAATGCATAGTGACAACTGTAAAGTTTGGTGGAGGAGGAATAATGGTCTGGTGGTGTTTTTCATGGTTTGGGCTAGGCCCCTTAGTTTCAGTGAAGGGAATATTAACGGTACAGCATTAGCGGACGATACTGTGCTTCCAACTATGTGACCACAGTTTGGGGAAGGACATTTCCTGTTTCAGCATGACAATGCCCCCGTGCACAAAGCGAGGTCCATACAGAAATGGCTTGTCGAGATTAGTGGGGAAGAACACCTTTGGGATGAATTGGAATGCCGACTGTGAGCCAGGCCTAATCGCCCAACACCAGCGCCCGACCTCACTAATGCTCTTGTGACTGAATGGAAGCAAGTCCCCGCAGCAGTGTTCCAACATCTAGTGTAAAGCTTTCCCAGAAGAGTGGAGGCTATTATAGCAGCAATGGGGGGACCAACTCAATATTAATGCCCAAGATTTTGGAATGAGACGTTCGACGAGCAGGTGTCCACATACTTTTGGTCATGTAGTGTAGGTCACCCATAAAGTGGTTGTTGGAGAGTCAACTTTAAAAGTTCAATTTGTCTCCAATTTTAATGTCACTGGATTATTCAACTGCATACTAAATCAAGCAAAGGTCATTTGGGTTCACTGTTTAGATTTGGTAGACTTCATATACTGTAACTAAAGGAAGAGGTGAAGCTACAGTCATGATGCACCAACAATATAAGTTAGAGTTTAATTTGGTTGAAATTAAAGATACCCACTGCACGCAAATGTACAAAAATATCAGAAAATATACAAAACATGTTGCAGATTACAGTGCCTTCAGAAAGTATTCACATCCCTTGACTTTTTCAAAATGTTATTTTTTTGCAGCAACAGGAAATACTCTGTAATGTCAAATTGGAAGAAAATGTTTGTTTTTTTATTAATGGAAAATTAAATATCTTCATTAAATAAGTATTCACCCCCTGAGTCAATACATGTTAGAATCACCTTTGACAGAGATTACAGCTGTGAGTCTTTCTGGGTAAATCTCTAAGAGCTTTGCACACCTGGATTGTACAATATTTGCTACTTAACCTTTAAAACATTACTCAAGCTCTGTCAAGTTGGCTGTTTATCATTGCTGAACGGGTATTTTCAAATCTTGCCATAGATTTTAAAGCTGATTTAGGTCAAAACTGTAACTAGGCCACTCAGGAAAATGTAATGTCTTCTTGGTCAGCAACTCCAGTGTATATTTGGCTTTGTGTTTTAGGCTATAGTCCTGCTGAAAGGTGAATTTGTCTTCCAGACTGAAACAGGTTTTCCTCAATTCCATTTTTTTTATCCTAAAAATCTGCTGGTATGACAAGTGTATTTTCTCTGAGCACCAGATCAGATGCAGACACCTTCAGTTCAGATTTCTTACTGTTGGGTTGGAGGCAGGTCAGCTACTGTCCTGTTTTAACCACATCTATTTTATTTTTATTTATTTATTTTTACCTTTATTTAATTAGGCAAGTCAGTTAAGAACAAATTCTTATTTTCAATGACAGCCTAGGAACAGTGGGTTAACTGCCTGTTCAGGGGCAGAATGACAGATTAGTACCTTGTCAGCTCGGGAGTTTGAACTTGCAACCTTCCGGTTACTAGTCCAACGCTCTAACCACTAGGCTACCCTGCCGCCCCATCAATGACTCTTAGGCATGGGTCAGACTGCGTTGCTGCTTGGATTTTAGCCAGTTTTATGGTACGCAGAACATAGTGATTGAGCACAAAGTGGATATGAGCTTCTGCTAGCTCTGAGGCATGATTGTTGTTGGGCCCCTGCTCTGGGACTGGGTGTCTGGAGTAGTAATCAGCTGGGTTGCCAGTTCCAGCCTTGTTGACAACAGAGACATTTCAGCAACCATTGCTTTATTCTGGGTGGAGGGGAGGATGAGGGTTTGTTGAAGATGAGCACAAGCGGCTTGTGGTCAGTAATTACAGTGATGGTGTGTCCGACGAAATAGACCTGAAAATGAAGGCAACCCTAGCTAATGGCCAATGCCTCCCTTTCCGCCTGTGAGTATCGTTGCTCCACAGGTGACAGTGCTTTGCTTGTATAAGCGAGTGTGTGCATTTTTCCTTCGGAGCCAGTCTGGGTTAATACTGCACCAAGACCCATTGGGCTGGCATCTACCGCAATCTGTATTTTTTGTTTGATAAGAGTAGGCCATGACTGTGTTACTGCTGAGTCTGTTTTTTTAATGAGTCAAATACACACTGATGTTGTGAGGTCCACTCCAACAGTTGGTCTTTCTTTGTGAGCTCTCTGAGGGGCTGTGTCATGGTGGCCAGGTCTGGAATTAAACAGTAAGTCATAGTAAGTCACAAGGCCTAGGAAGCTCTGGACCTCTTCAGGGTTTGATGAGCTGGGGTCTGTTTGATTGCTGCAAATGCTTTTGGTCAGCTGAGAAGCCATATACTGAAAACACATAGCCAAAGAATTCCAATGTTGTTTAGTTGAACTCACACTTGGCAGCATTGACAGTCAGGTTGCAGTCACGTAGCCATGTGAGGGACTTTCTCCGAATGCTTGTCACTTTCTTGTTGAGCGAAAAACCAAAGTTGAGGCATTTGTAGCGCCACAGGCCAAAATGAGTTGTGAAAGTGGTGATGTAGCTGGAGTCAAGATGCAACTCAAATTGGTGGTGAGGTTGAGTTTTGTGAAGAATTTTGCACCATTAAGGCCTGCTATGATGTTGTCTACCTTTGGGGTGAGGGGCCTCTCACGTTTAACAGCTTGATTTAACACTCAGGTTGTTTTGGTTTGGGAGCTACAACTACAAGTGAGACACAGGGCGTGGGGCCTTCAAACCGTTCTATGATATCCTCTCCTTTGAGTTCCTCCAGTTCTTTTTCCACAAGTTGTCTAATATATGCGTCTGTGTGACTGCGCTACAGGTTGTACAGATGTATCGATGTGGAGCTTGACTTGGTGGCCCTTTAACATTCTAATGCCATGAAAAACCTCAGGGTATTTGTCTTGGAAGTGTGTTTGTCTGTCTACCCGGCAGTCTGGCAATTTATGACAGGAACTGCTGTCCTGTCAAATATATAGAAAGTCTCTGTGAGCATCTTGCCTCTGAAACTGAGTTGTGAGTGAAACTGTCCACGCATTGGCGAAAGGGTGTTTGAGCCATAGGCAAATATCTTGATTGATGTATTCTGTAGAACTGGTGGCCCTGGCAAAGAAAGTGCAAAGATACATGACATCTACAGAGGTGCCTGTATCAACTAAGACATCCATTTACAATGATCCATTTTTACCTGAATGGTTTGCTTGGCTGCTGCAGTAGGAGTAGCAACGGTCGGATCCACCAGTGTAAACAGATAGTTGGTGATTAACACTTAGGTTTGTGGCATCTTCAGGCACAAGTGAATGTGCAGTTTGTCTTGGCTGCGATCTACATTCTCAAAAATATTTATTTTCCCACAGTTGCGACATGTTTGGCCATTTGCAAGGTACCGTCCTTGGTCGGGGAATCAACCGCCACAGTTAAAGCATGTGCACCAACATGCAGGAGTGGGTGCAGCCGTGGATTGTGGAGCTTGCTGGCCTTTGATCAGAACTTCTTAGTGTACGTTAAAAAGGTGCTCTCTTTTGAAGACTTCTGCAACCATAATAGCCTTGGTTTCATGCATGTTAACATTAGAAGCCTCCTCCCTAAGTTTGTTTTATTTACTGCTTTAGCACACTCTGCCAAGCCGGATGTTCTAGCTGTGTCTGAATCCTGGTTTAGGAAGCTCACCAAAAATTCTGAAATTTTCATCCCAAACTACAACATTTTCAGACAAGATAGAACTGCCAAAGGGTTGCAATCCACTGCAAAGATAGCCTGCAGAGTTCTGTCCTACTATCCAGGTCTGTACCCAAACAATTTGAACTTCTACTTTTAAAAATCCACCTCTCTAAAAACAAGTCTCTCACTGTTGCCGCCTGCTATAGACCACCCTCTGCCCCCAGCTGTGCTCTTGACCCCATATGTGAACTGATTGCCCATCTATCTTCAGTGCTCGTCTTGCTAGGCGACCTAAACTGGAACATGCACCCCAGCCATCCTACAATCTAAGCTTGATTCCCTCAATCTCACACAAATTATCAATGAACCTACCAGGTACCTCACCAAAGCCGTAAACACGGGCACCCTCATAGATATCATCCTAACCAACTTGCTCTCTAAATACACCTCTGCTGTCTTCAACCAAGATCTCAGCGATCACTGCCTCATTGCCTGCATCCGTAATGGGTCAGCGGTCAAACGACCCCCAAACATCACTGTCAAACGCTCCCTGAAACAATTCAGCAAGCAGGCCTTTCTAATCGACCTGGCCGGGGTATCCTGGAAGGAAATTGATCTCATCCCGTCAGTAGAGGATGCCTGGTTATTTTTTTTAAATGCCTTCCTAACCATCTTAAATAAGCATGCCCCATTCAACAAACATCTCCAATCCAAAGTTAAATCTAGAATTGCCTTCCTATTTCGCAACAAAGCATCCTTCACTCATGCTGCCAAACATACCCTTGTAAAACTGACCATCCTACCAATCCTCGACTTCGGCGATGTCATTTACAAAATAGCCTCCAATACCCTACTCAACAAATTGGATACAGTCTATCACAATGCCATCCGTTTTGTCACCAAAGCCCCATATACTACCCACCATTGCGACCTGTACGCTCTCGTTGGCTGGCCCTCTCTTCATACTCGTCGCCAAACCCACTGGCTCCTTGTCATCTGCAACTTTCTACTTTACCCTGCTAGGTAAAGTCCCCCCTTATCTCAGCTCGCTGGTCACCATAGCATCACCCACCTGTAGCACGCGCTCCAGCAGCTATATCTCTCTGGTCACCCCCAAAACCAATTATTTCTTTGGCCGCCTCTCCTTCCAGTTCTCTGCTGCCAATGACTGGAACGAACTACAAAAATCTCTGAAACTGGAAACACTTATTTCCCTCACTAGCTTTAAGTACCAGCTGTCAGAGCAGCTCACAGATTACTGCACCTGTACATAGCCCACCTATAATTTTGCACAAACAACTACCTCTTTCCCTACTGTATTTATTTTATTTATTTATTTTGCTCCTTTGCACCCCATTATTTTTATTTCTACTTTGCACATTATTCCACTGCAAATCTACCATTCCAGTGTTTTACTTGCTATATTGTATTTACTTTGCCACCATGGCCTTATTTTTGCCTTTACCTCCCTTATCTCACCTCATTTGCTCACATTGTGTATTATTGACTGTATGTTTGTTTTACTCCATGTGTAACTCTGTGTCGTTGTATGTGTCGAACTGCTTTGCTTTATCTTGGCCAGGTCACAATTGTAAATGAGAACTTGTTCTCAACTTTCCTACCTGGTTAAATAAAGGTGAAATTAAAAATGTAAAATAAATACAAAAATTGGCTGCAAGGCATGCAGGCAAACATTTCAGTCTCAGATTGAACAGTTTGGCTGTATTGGTAAACCTCAACATCTTAACTTTACTTTGGGGAGAAATATTGAGACAATGCAATTTTAGCTTTGTCAATTACTTTTTCATCTCCTGTGTCTGGAAGTGTATCAAAAACTTTCTCCCCAAAATAGTGGAGTACAATGGCACGTTTTCCTGCATTTTCTTTGATTAACCTTTTCCTCACATGAGTTCCAAATATCTCTAACGGTTGCCCCAGCGTGAGTTGTTTTATGCACGTGATGTCAGAATGCACTCACTGTGATTATTACACAACAGGACAGTTAACATGCACAGCCTGCTAATTATCTATAGGCTATGTTTCAACTATGTCAATTTGAAATTATTTTATTATTTTAAGTAGTTGTATTTTCTAACAACAGTTTTAATTGAGGTGTGTTCCGCCTCCTCATTAATTCACATAGAAGTAGTTGCGGACTATTTATGTTTGAGGCTTTACTGAGACGGATAAACTTCTGTCTTCGAGAAGAGCCCACCACACTTCACTCATGTTTACGCAGATCAAGTATGTATATATTTGCGCAGTCTTGCAATAATTTGAACTTTTTCTTGCTGGCGCTTGCTTTGCCTTCCTTGTTGCTTTACTTACAAATAATAACTTTGGATATGTGTGCGTTACATTGATAGCAAGTTCCTTATTTTCTGTATATCGTGTTGTTGATTTTACTGTAGGCGCAGTATGGTATGTATGTATGGCACATAATGCATTTACAGTTTTATTCATGTTTTCAAGTACTTGTGACAAATAATGCATTCCGATTATTGCAACTACTGTAATAGACACCTATGTGTGTAAAAAACTTTTTTGAAGGTTGTACTGATAATGAGCTAAGCTATATTTGCCGGCTGGGTGGCACCATGTTTGTTGACATTTTACAATTCATTCTGGGTGTCTGTCAGACCAAAGATGTTATAATGAGGTGAAGGAATGGTTCACTCATCTTTTGGGTGAGCTTCCGGATGTGAATGAAGGGAAGTGGAAGATCGTAGACGACACTCCCCCTTCAACATGCATACTATACACAGACCAAACTCAACTTGTCTCCTTTTATTATCTTAGGTTAATGCAAAAAAAAAAAAAACAGTTCAGCACACACAAGTAACCCATCGTCGGATTACTTTTACTCAATTATTTAGATCAATGGTGAGCTCAACCGTGATGTGATTAATTATAAATAGTCATTGCTATTAGCTAATTCATATTGTAGTTTCTGTCAGTCGAGAGTTATAAAAATATGAAGCTTGTGTTATGTCAATCTTTCCTCAGTTAGCGCTAGGACAAATATAGCATAGAGTCACATTCGTGATTCAAATGAGAGGTGCCAAGATGGCGGCTTGAACAGACGCTTTTTTACAGAGCTCCGTACCAAACTTCAGAAAGATTGTATTTTAATTTATTCAAGATATAAGACCTTTCCTGTGACTGGAATAATAATTGGATAATTTATTTCGGCATTTCCATGCAAAGTCGTGACAAAAAAAGAAAGGAAGTAGTTAGCCGTTCTATTGCTAATCAACAAGAGAGAAACATGCTTATAGACAACTGCCATAACTACGCTTGGCCTATGGATAATATCATGCTTTCGAATACTGTTGAAGATGACGAAATCCCCTCTTTACCGGTTACTCTGTGCAAACCTCCACCCTCCAAAAACCCCAACATGAACTCTGACATCGTGGCTACTGTGACGACCCTCCCACTCTGTCTGCCGTATTCTCTCTCTGTTATTTCCTTATTAGGATGCTGGTGGGTGGAGTTGGGAGGGTCGTCAGCTACATGGGAAACACCTGGGCCCGGTGTCTCCCAGGATAAATACACCACTTCCCCATTCATGGAGGAGACTCTCTCCATGCAGACACCTTTATGGATTTTGTTGTGTTTCTTGGTGGTTTTTGGGTTGTTTGCGACAACATCTTTCAACACCCTGCATTATCACATTCATGCATGCAAAACACTCACTTACACTACTGATTACTGATTACACACACACCATTGTATATTTTCCTTAGTTGCTTTACTTAATAAATATATATTTTGTTACGCCTTATCTCCACGTTGTCTCCCTTTTGTTACGGGCTTTGAGCCGGTTCGTGACACTACCCTCTCCTTACTCATCAATTCCAGGTGTGACGCCATTGAGAAAATGGTAGGCGCGAACACCATGGTTGTCGAAGGCTTGAAAAAGACTGGAGTTTGCATGTGGTGAAATCAAGGATGTGAAAACGAGCATGGCAAAAGTTGAAAAAATTGTGGAAAAGAATAACAATGTCTACCATAGACGTCTCACTGATCTGGAACAATACACAAGAAAATGGAACCTGAGAGTCTACGGCTTGCCAGAGGTGGAGAATGAAGATGTGTGAGGAGAGGCTATCGGCATCTGCCAAGAAGTTTTGCCTGCAGAGAAGAACAAAGTTGGTGATACCATCGACGTTGTGCATCGCCTGGGCAAGAAGCAACAGCAAAACGATTCAAGACCCTAGGGGTATCATCACCCTCTTCACTGCCAGATTCTACAGGGATGCTGTCTGGAAAGTTGCTAGGAAGAACGCCTTCCTTCAGAGCCATGGTATGCGTTTCGCCGAGCATCTCAGCCCAGAGGACATAGAAAGAAGGAACCAGTTAGCACGAAATGAGGAAAAGGCTGCTTACTTCGTCGGAGAACGAGGCTTTACCAACGTTTCAGAAATCCATATTCCTCTCTAAAATCTCACTAGAAGGAACAGGTTGATGGTTTCAGCCATGGTATTCTCATTTTCCTTATGTTGTTTACCTAACAAGCATCAGGTGACTATTTTCCAGGAATACTCAGGTATTTCAATTTATTAGTTTGTTCTTTTATGACCAGAAGACCTGTTTTGTTTACAAACTTACGAAGAAGATTGAAAGCTGTATCTATTTTTTATGTATACAGTAACTAAGATACTGTTTTAAAACCTCTTGGTGTTAGGGGGCAGTATTTTCATTTTTGGGAAAAAAACGTTCCCGTTTTAAACGGGATATTTTGTCAGGAAAAGATGCTAGAATATGCATACAATTGACTGCTTTGGATAGAAAACCCTCTAACGTTTCCAAAACTGTAAAGGTATTGTCTGTGAGTATAACAGAACTGATGTTGCAGGCGAAAGCCTGAGAAAAATCCAATGCCCCAGGTTTTGAAAGCGCTGCGTTCCAATGACTCCCTATTCAGCTGTGAATGTACCATCAACGAGCTTACGCTTTCTACATATTCCCCAAGGTGTCTACAGCATTGTGACATAGTTTTACGCATTTCTATTGAAGAATAGCCGTAGGTAGCCACATTGCGTAAATGGTCACATGGTGGCTCCGAGAGAGATTCTTGCGTAAAATACAGAGGTAGCCATTACTCCAATCGGTCCTACTGAAATAACGAATTGTCCCGACGGATATATTATTGAATAGATATTAGAAAAACACCTTGAGGATGGATTCTACACAACGTTTGCCATGTTTCTGTCGATATTATGGAGCTAATTTGGAATATTTTTCGGCGTTGTGGTGACTGCAATTTCCGGGCGATTTCTCAGCCAAACGTGAAGAACAAACGGAGCTATTTCGCCTACAACAATAATCTTTTGGGAAAAAATGAACTTTGGCTGTTTATCTGGGAGTCTCGTGAGTGAAAACATCCGAAGTTCATCAAAGGTAAACGATTTAATTTGATTGCTTTTCTGATTTCCGTGACAAGGTTGCCTGCTGCTAGCAAGGCATAATGCTATGCTAGGCTATGATAAACTTACACAAATGCTTGTCTAGCGTTGGCTGTAAAGCATATTTTGAAAATCTGAGATGACAGGGTGATTAACAAAAGGCTAAGCTGTGTTCCAATATATTTCACTTGTAATTTTCATGAATAGGAATATTTTCTAGGAAGATTTATGTCCGTTGCGTTATGCTAATTAGTGTCAGATGATGACAACGGTCCCGTTCACGGGATGGGGTGTCACTACAGGTTAAAGGGCATACAGGTCTGCTCTGACTTTACACGGTTACTGTTCTATTTAGTTTTTAATACTTATTTCCAAAAAACGTCTTAGGAACGTTTATATGTAAAACATTTTTAATTCAATTATTTTATGATCAGTTTTCATATGCACTTAAAATAGTAGGTACCCTTTTATTTAAATTATTATTTGTTATTTTATAGCTCAAAATAGTTCCTGATAACACTAAAGAGGGTTTTTAGTCTCTCTTACTACAAGAACCCTTGGTTTGGTCTTGAACATCATTTTCAGTTGAGTTGAATTTCAAAGCCGGATAACGTCTAGCTCAAAGGTTATGGAATAAGCTATTTTCACTTTAAATTGACTTAAATGGTGCAGATCTCGGTTCCTTATCGTTTACGTCCACTGCTCCTACGTCTTTGACTCATCCTACTACAGTTTATACTTTTATATAATCTTCGTTGTTTTGTCTTTGTGGATAGTTTCTCTTAATGCTAGGGGGTTATGAAACAATGTGAAGGGCAAGGCCTTATTTTTATTTGCTAGACAATTTCGAACAGATTTTTGCTTTTTTCAAGAGTCCCACTCAATTTCGGCTGATGCCAACTTCTGGAGGTCACAGTGGGGCAACGATATTTGGCTTTCCCATGGATCTGAACTCTCCGCTGGTGTCACTGCAATGAAAAATACCTTTGGTTATAATATTCTACACTCGGAATGTGACCCCTTTGGTCACTTTATTTGTCTTGTGATTAGTTACAATGACATTACGCTCATTACTGTAAACTTCTACGGGTACAACACCAAACATGAGAATGATGAGTTGCTTGAATCTATAGAGAAACATGTACTTCATTGGTTATCTAAATTTCCCAATCCGTTATTATTGATAGGAGGAGACTTTAACATTACTATAGATAATTCAACTGATCGATGGCCCCCAGGTAGGCCAACCAATCAGAATTTGGGTTTAATACTTTTTATGGAAAAGTTTGATCTTGATATATGGAGAGAGAGGTTTCTGGCTGACAGATCATTCACTTGGAGTAACAAAACAGGTTTCAGACAATCCAGAATAGATTTTGGGCTTGATATCCAAATGTATTGATAGTGAGTGTGTTACTACAAATATTTGTACTACTCCCTTCACAGACCATAGGGCTATTTACATTGATATCAACATATTTACCCCTGATACTAACCTTGGTAGAGCATCCTACTGGAAGCTAAATAGCTCATTATTAAATAATGATATAGTTAAATTTGAGGTTAAAGATCTGCTCTCACACCTTTGGGAAAGGGCTTGTGAAGAAAAATTGTATTGCAAGAACTGGGAGCTCTTTAAATTTGAGGTGTCCAAATACCTACATGGTGGTAATTTTGCTAAGACCAGACGAGCTGGGGAGGAAAAGGTGATCATTAGGATAACTTCCCTTTCTCAGAGGTCCCCAGCCGACCTCTCGGGGAAGGAGAAGATGGAACTAATTGAGTTACAAAATAAACTGGATTATATATATATATATATATATAAATTAAAAGCAGAAGGAGCCTTTATTAGATCTAGGAAAAAATGGATTGAGGAGGGAGAACAGAATTCATCCTATTTCTTTAGGCTTGAGAAATTTCCATAAGTTAAACATTGCTGGTTTTATTACAGATGACCAAAAATTAATCGCTAAATACTATAGCAATTTTTACAGAAAATTGTATAGCTCTACGTACTGTCAGGAATCCACAGTTATGTTTTTAACTAGCTGAATAATGTTCACTCTATCAGTGATATAGCACCTAAACAGTGTGATGAACCCATCAAAGTTGAAGAGATTATAGAGTCTATCAAACATCTAAAGAACAATAAATCACCAGGTGTTGATGGAATTACATCAGAATTTTACAAATTATCTTCTGAACAAGTAGCTCCCTTCCTAATTGAAGTGTTTTTAGAGAGTATTAAAAACAATGTTCTCCCTCCTACAATGAGTCGGGGGTTAATGACACTGATACCTAAGCCTAAAAAAAGAAGTGCTGCTCATCGATAACTGGCGTCCAATTTGTCTTCTTAATAATGACTATAAGATATTAGCCTTACTACTTGCAAAAATAATTAAAGAAGTCCTGGATGCAATCATTGATGAAACACAGTCTGGCTTCATGAGGAACAGACATATTTCTAACAATGTCAGACTAGTATTAGACATACTTGACTACTCAGACCTAATAACTGAGGATAGCTTCATATTATTTTTTGATTTTTATAAAGCATTTGACACAGTAGAGCATCAGTTTCTCTTCCACTCCCTTGAGAGACATGGCTATGGGGATTTTTTCTGTAAGGCTATTAAGACTATGCAAATGGTAACAGCTCTATCAAATTGAAATGTGGCACCTCACCTAGATTTGAGTTAAAGTGAGGAATTAGGCAAGGTTGTCCTATCTCTCCGTACCTGTTTTTATTAATCACCCAACTTCTTGCAAATTCTTTCAATAATAGTCCTGTACAAGGTATTTCCATAGCTGGTAAATAAATTATTATAAGCCAGCTGGCTGATGATACTACACTTTTTCTGAAAGACGCAAACCAAATTCCCATATCGATCAATGTGATACAATCCTTTTCAAAACGTCTGGTCTATATCTTAACATTAATAAATGTGAACTCATAGCTGTCAACGATTGTGTGACACCTTCATATTATGGTATTCCAGTAAAAGAACTTACATATTTAGGCATAACCATTACAAAGGATCAGAAGAATAGAGGCTTACTAAATTTGAACTCTTATTAAAAAAAACAGAAGAAGCAAAATCAATGGCTACAGAGGGACTTATCTTTAAAAGGTAGAGTCCTAATAACCAAGGCCGAAGGTATCTCTAGACTAACATATGGCGCTCTATCTTTATATCTTGACAGTAAAATAAGCAAGGAGATAGACCAGATGCTTTTCAACTTTCTTTGGAGAAACCGTACTCATTACATTAGGAAAACTGTTGTAATGAACACGTATGAGAATGATGGACTGAATTTTCTGGACTTTACTACTTTAAATAATACTTTTAAGATCAATTGGATAAAACAATTCCTAAGGAGACCCACTTCTATCTGGAATTTTATTCCTCATCATGTCTTCCCTACATTTGGTTGCCTTAACTTCATGCTGTTTTGCAATTATAATATTGACAACGTTCCAGTGAAACTTTCTGCTTTTCATCGGCAGGTTTTCTTGTCATGTTCCTTAATAATCTACAAACACAATTTTTGTATTTGATGAACTTCAGATGTTTTCACTCACGAGACTCCCAGGTAGATAGCCAAAGTTCATTTTTCCCCAAAATATTATTTTTGTAGGCGAAACAGCTCTGTTTGTTCTTCACGTTTGGCTGAGAAATTGCCCGTAAATTGCGGTCACCACAATGCCGAAAAATATTCCAAATTAGCTCCATAATATCGACAGAAACATGGCAAACATTGTTTAGAATCCATCCTCAAGGTGTTTTTCTAATATCTATTCAATAATATATCCGTCGGGACAATTCGTTTTTCAGTAGGACCGATTGGAGTAATGGCTACCTCTGTATTTTACGCAAGAATCTCTCTCGGAGCCACCATGTGACCACTTATGCAATGTGGCCGCCTACGGCTATTCTTCAACAGAAATGCGTAAAACTACATCACAATGCTGTAGACACCTTGGGGAATATGTAGAAAGCGTAAGCTCGTTGATGGTACATTCACAGCCAAATAGGGAGTCATTGGAACACAGCACTTTCAAAACCTGGGGCACTTCCGATTGGATTTTTCTCAGGCTTTCGCCTGCAACATCAGTTCTGTTATACTCGCAGACAATATCTTTACAGTTTTGGAAACGTTAGTGTTTTCTATCGAAAGCTGTCAATTATATGCATATTCTAGCATCTTTTCCTGACAAAATATCCCGTTTAAAACGGGAACTTTCTTTTTTCAAAAATGAAAATACTGCCCCCTAGCACCAAGATGTTTTAAGTTCTGTTTTTCTGATGTATCAAATACTTATGTCATGCAATAAAATGCAGATCAATGATTTAAAAATCATACAATGTGATTTTTTGGATTTTTGTTTTAGGTTCCGTCTCTCACAGTTGAAGTGTACCTATGATAAAAATTACAGACCTCTACATGCTTTGTAAGTAGGAAAACCTGGAAAATCGCCAGTGGATCAAATACTTGTTCTCCCACTGTACCTACTTATTAACAACATTAAGGAAGTTTCCTTTAAAATTATTCATAAATATTATCGTGCCAAACACTATATGAAGAAGTTTAAGGAAAACATCAACTCAAATTGCTCCTTTTGTAATGACCACCCAGAAACAGTATTGCATCTTTTTTGGCATTGTATGCATATGTATGCATTATAATTGTAATGCTCATCTGTGGTGGAAGAAGGTGAGGACCAATGCTCAGCGTGGTAAGTGTTCATATTTCTAATAACGTAATGAACACTGAACAAAAACAAATAAAACGACAAATGAACAGTCCTGTATGGTGCTGAAAAAACACAGAACAGAAAATAATCACCCACACCACACAGGTGGGAAAAGGTTACCTAAGTATGATTCTCAATCAGAGACAACTAACGATACCTGCCTCTGATTGAGAACCAAACCCAAAAACGCCACACATTTTAGTATGGTCACGCTCTGACCATACTAAAACGAAGAAATAACAACAGAACTAAGATCAGAACGTGACAATAATTGAACACATTTATGAAGATTTTACACTATTGTGGAGAGATGTACTGTTTGGATTCTTTACATACAATAAGCTGAAACATTTTATGTAATTAATTTCATTATTCTTTTGGCCAAATTTCATATACACAAATGTACATTTACAAACAGAAAACCACATTTTCGTACCCTACAAGCAGAAATGTAACTATTTTAAGACGGTTAAATGCTCTACTAACAAAAAAGCTGTTAGAATTTTAAGTATATGTATGTCCCTTAAGGTCCTTGTGGAATTGTAATGTGATATTGTACCCCCTAGCCCCGCCCCTAGCTCGATTGTCCATTGTTTGTAATCTATGTATGCTTGTGTTCCCTCATGTGGTTTATGTATTGAGATGTTGTTCATAAAAATTGAAATAAAAATAAAATGTTTTTTTTTTTAAATAAATAAAATATAGCATACATTTTCCGGTTTGGATGATGTTATGCTGTAGCTACTTTTGTGAATGTCTAAACATTGCATCCAAAAATAAACTGGTCACATTCTGGACATAACTTTGTAAGGACTGTGTTTGTATACAATGTTTCTGTGAAAAAAGTGTGGCCAGCTCAAATGCTGATTGTTGCGTCAATCGAAAATTGACGTTCTAAATATGCGTTCTAATCACACCGGTTTGATCGTACTCAACAGGGACCACTATAGAACGATCACGCCCGTTTGTTGGTACGTGTGAAAAGGTTAAGTTTGTGTCCGTAATTAATTAAGCAGCATAAACTCATGAAAAGCTATGTAAGAGTTCAAACTAAATCCACAAAATCCTTGTCGCCATTTTGTGGTGTAGCTGTTCTTAGTAATAAGAGGGGAACCCAGTGTGAGGAATATGTGAACCCTGGGCTTGTTTATTTACATTATGTTTTGTACACTTACATTGTATGTTCTCCTTCTCCTTCCAGTTATCTCTCTCTTAACCCATAACTCGTGTGCACTCTTAAAGGGGCACACACTCAATTAACATGAACATCACAGATAACACTTACTCAATTAAAATGTTATCAACTTAAAATTAATATACTGTAAGAGTTTGAGTCATCTCCAATAAACACAAGTTATTCAGATCTGCGACCTTTGGAGGTGCAATGTACTTAGTTGGTGGTGGTAATTGCGAGACACAGCATATTTTACACTGTTTTTAATTACCTTGGCTAGAGTCAGAGGCAGCCAGTAGCTACCCTTCTAGGGAGAGAACCAAGGAAGCAGTGGCGAGGAGATTGCCGCTACAGCCCATAAACTTCACACTGACTGCACAAGGCAAACACGGCTATTTGGGATTACCAGTGATTGGCTGATCCTCACAGCGTCTGTCAGTCCTTCCAGTGTGTTGTCTTTAGAGCTGGAGCTGCAGCCCTGCAACACACGAGCAGTTGACTTTCCTGTTCAGCACTGACCTCCTGCTTGGTAGGCAAACAGCCCATAATTAATGCTTGTTCTTTTTGAAATGTGAATGATTGGCAGTTTTAAATCCCCGTATTTCTTTCCCTAGGCCCCTTTCTATGCAATGCAATGCAGTGACGGGTCCAAAGGCCAGATTCTGTGGATTGCTGTCCTTGCTTTCCCATGCATATGCCTAAGGGCAATAGTCTATATGTTAGTGTACATCCCCTCCCTCTCTCCCTTTTTGCTGCCCATGAAAATATATTATTTTTGACAGATACTCAATACGACGGCATATTAATGTGTGTTTCAGAGCCAGGCTTTTCCTTCTGTCCTTCTCTTCGTAAGGCCAACATGTGATTCAACTCCAGCTCCATCAGCTTAAAACTTCCATTTACCCTTTACTGTACTATCTGTTCACTTAGAAATAGATAGGCTATATATTGCTTTCCTACTCCTTCACCTGCACGCCAAGCATTTATTATGCACACCTTTCCATTTACTTTACATCATGATCGTACAAACAATAACTGTATTCAAGTACAATGGGTACATCCACATCTTGGTGCATGATATTGAGTCGCCGTCCGTGTTTGCGTAGTTCTTCCCAGAAAACTACAAAGCCAAATCAGACAATTGACTTGTCACCTCTGCTCTATCCAAAATGAATACCACATATAGCTCTGCCCCCCCCCAACGATGACTACATTCTGTTATTGTTTATGGAAATATCATGTCTCATGTAATACTGTCTGACAATTAAACATTGCAGTTTAATAAAAAGGATCATTTTAGTCATTTGTCGTATGGTTTAACTCAAAAGTCAGACTATAGGCATGGGCTGTATGAGCTGCTGGTGTGACTGGCTTTCGTGATGTAGAAAATGAAATGGCTTTGATTTTAAAGACTTTCTAGCTAAACATAGGGCTATCAATGTCCAATAACTATACACTACCTCAATGTTACTTACATTACAGTTGTGTCAGAGGTGGGACTCGGGCTCCTGGGGTCAAATGGTGAAAGGTCACAGAACAAGTCCTGATTTACACACAACTATACTTGTGTACTCAGGAGACCCCATAGAGATGATTCCTCCCACTACTCACTGGGGTCTAATTCACCTTCCTCTTCAAGGCTGGTGGTCAGAGACCAAGACACTAGTAATGAAATAGAACATCCTTGGATAGCGCTGTAGGCTGTGGAAAGACACAGACCTTACATTATTTAAAAGAGTAGAACAAAGTAGATATCTGCTTGGGTAATCAATAGGCTCTGCTAGTTGTGCCTGAGTGCTAAGTGACAGTTGTGACATTATTAAGACTTCAGTTCGGGACCTTGCCATAATTATGGAGACAAAATGGCAGAGCTGTCAGTCACGAGGCAGAATTGTGAATGTGAATGTAGTGCGTGATGACAGGGGCTGTCGCCGAGATGCTGGGATGGGGGGGAAACGGCTGGTGTTGTCAAAGACTGAGGGCTTATCAACAGAATTCAGGTAGAAACGCATTATACAGTCTGAATTCCACTGCTTCCAGTACAAGCAGGCCGAGCTAGAAAATACATCTATTTATACAGCAGACTCACCTCAGTGTTATTCAGTCCCACAAATTTCTTGCTTCTGACACGATATTGTCAATACACAACTAATTGGTGCACTGTGTAATGATCCACTATGGACAGTACTTGACCCAGTCTCCAGTCACTGCTCCCATCCAGTGACCTCAGAGTTTCAACTTATGATACCTCTCTCAGCATGAAACTTCTCTGAAACTTCAGGAGCCATGTCTGGCCCTAAAGAAGAAAAGAAACTGCAACCTCAGGGTTTTTCCCTGTGGCAGAATTCTCCTATGGCTCAGTTGAGGGGTACAATATGAACTAAACAGGCCAGTGCAGTGAAAGGAGAAGGGAGAGGGCAAATTATGATTGTATGTAGATGATGATGATGATAATGATGCTTTGCAGGCAGGTTTTTCTTTCTTATGCCTATAGGGAGAGTAATGCATGCTAAGTAAGCCATGTCTTGGCTAATATGCAAAATCTGTTCAGGTGTACAGGGACTCTTTGTTTTGTCTGGGACTCATGATGAATGGACTTTCTTCTGCGGCTAAAATGTGACCCTTGTTCACACAGGGGCAGATATGTTTGATTTGGCATGACTGTTTTTTCTACAAGCTCTTAATTTTTTCTATATATTATAGACTGAAATATTTATTGACATTCGTGACCTGATTTCTCTTTGGGGGCTTATGTCAAATTTAAGTGACATTTAAAAATATATATTTTTTTTTTATAAAAGTACAGACTTAGAGCTTCAAAATGGTATATCATACATTGTAGTTTTTATTTTTTTATTTTACTAGGCAAGTCAGTTAAGAACAAATTCTTATTTTCAATGACGGCCTAGGAACAGTGGGTTAAGTGCCTGTTCAGGGGCAGAATGACAGATTTGTACCTTGTCAGCTCAGGGGTTTGAACTTGCAACCTTCCGGTTACTAGTCCAACACTCTAACCACCTGCCTCTCATTGTACTCCACGAGGAGCCTGCCTGTTACGCGAATGCAGTAAGCCAAGGTAAGTTGCTAGCTAGCATTTAACTTATCTTATAAAAAACAATCAATCAATCAATCATAATATCTAGTTAACTACACATGGTTGATGATATTACTTGTTTATCTAGCATGTCCTGCGTTGCATATAATCGATGCGGTGCGTATTCGTGAAAAAGGACTGGCCTTGCTCCAATGTGTACCTAACCATAAACATCAATGCCTTTCTTAAAATCAATACACAGAAGTATATTTTTTAAACCTGCATATTTAGCTAAAAGAAATCCAGGTTAACAGGCAATATCAACCAGGTGAAATTGTGTCACTTCTCTTGCGTTCATTGCAAGCAGAGTCAGGGTATATGCAACAGTTTGGGCGCCTAATTTGCCAGAATTGTACGTAATTATGACATAACATTGAAGGTTGTGTAATGTAACAGGAATATTTAGACTTATGGATGCCACCCATTAGATAAAATACGGAACGGTTCTGTATTTCACTGAAAGAATAAACGTCTTGTTTTCAAGATGATAGTTTCCGGATTCGACAATATTAATGACCTAAGGCTCGTATTTCTGTGTGTTATTATGTTATAATTAAGTCTATGATTTGATAGAGCAGTCTGACTGAGCGATGGTAGGCACCAGCAGGCTCGTAAGCATTCATTAAAACAGCACTTTCGTGCATTTTGCCAGCAGCTCTTTGCTGTGCTTCAAGCATTGCGCTGTTTATGACTTCAAGCCCATCAACTCCCGGGATTGGACTGGTGTAACCGATGTGAAATTGCTAGCTAGTTAGCGGGGTGCGCGCTAATAGCGTTTCAAACGTCACTCGCTTTGAGACTTGGAGTAGTTATTCCCCTTGCTCTGCATGGGTAACGCTGCTTCGAGGGTGGCTGTTGTCAATGTGTTCCTGGTTCGAGCCCAGGTAGGGGCGAGGAGAGGGATGGAAGCTATACTGTTACACTGGCAATACTAAAGTGCCTATAAGAACATCCAATAGCCAAATGTATATGAATTACAAATGGTATAGAGAGAAATAGTCCTATAATTCCTATAATAACTACAACCTAAAACTTCTAACCTGGGAATATTGAAGACTCATGTTAAAAGGAACCACCAGCTTTCATATGTTCTCATTTTCTGAACAAGGAACTGAAACATTAGCTTTCTTACATGGCACATATTGCACTTTTACTTTCTTCTCCAACACTTTGTTTTTGCATTATTTAAACCAAATTGAACATGTTTTATTATTTATTTGAGGCTAAATAGATTTTATTGATGTATTATGTTAAGTTAAAATAAGTGTTCATTCAGTATTGTTGTAATTGTCATTATTACAAATAAATATATAAAAATCGGCTGATTTAATCAGTATCGGCGTTTTTGGTCCTCCAATAATCGGTATCGGTATCGGCGTTGAAAAATCATAATCGGTCGACTTCAAATTCATACCCTCTTAAGCCGTAGCCCACCATCTCTTTAACAATTCACATGCAAACACATGACCAACCGTCACCATGTGTTATGTTACCATCCATTATCTTAGCCAATCACGGCTAAATAGGAAGGATCCTGTATTTCTCACTGTATAGCTCAGTGCTTTTTCCTTGGCTCATAATTTACATGCATATGGGGCCCATGAATATGAATAAAACATTTGTAATTAAGGCAAATGAAGTCATTCAGGCATTTCAGGGAAAAACAAACCTTTTTTTTAATGGCCCAACTGTGAAGTAGGAGCTAGGGTCAAGTGCCCCCGGTCCTGTAACCAGTTACCAGACTTTTTTAAAACTAAATGATGCATTTCTAAATGGAGTCCTGTCTAATGAAATGATATGATCATACCTTGATTAGTAAAGTTGTCTGAAATTGTGTGTGTAATCTTAAAACAGATTTGTTTCCCCTTGGGGGATTAGGCCGACATAGGAATCATGGTCATATTCATTAAGCACTACATGGGACTAAACTCTTTGAAACTGAAGAGGTACTACCTGAACACCACTAAGAATGTTCATGTTCATTTTCATTTTAAAAACATATTGTTCTAATGAACATGATCCCGTTCTCTCGTGAGAATACACAAATAGTAAGCCGATGATACTTCCAATATTTGAAAATAGACCAGAGTTGCAGAAAATGAAAACATGGTATGCCTGCATTGGTCTATCTTGCATGAATTAAGCTGTGATATTGTGGAAGTTTTATAATTAATTTACTATAGAAAGTGGTTCATGTACAACAGCTTAATTCACTGTGTGTGTCTTCTCCATTTTCCTCACTGTAGGATATGTCCTTGTGTGTGTTCGAGGTCATGATAATTAAATGATTTTGATGAAAGGAGCCACATTATATCCTGGTGTTCAATAGATTGCCTGACGTTTTTTTCTGTGTTATTGTCATGTTTTACCAGGGTCATCACACTGTCCTAGGGATCCAGGAAGTGGTGGAGCTAAATTGTTCCTCCAAAGACAGTATCCACACTGTATTCAAATGTCACTTCAATTTCAGCACTCGATTAGAGTAGCTCATTTTATGGGATTTTTAAGCTCAGTCATGAAATATTGATTTCAAATGGTCACCATTAAAATGCACGATTTCGAAGATGAGTCAATATTGCCGTTCAGAAATGGTATGTTTGTCATTACTGCATAATGTATGGCATAGTTTATGTATTTATTATTCTTAAATGAGTGTAGGCTATGCACAGTTAATTTGGTCCCATGTCATAGTGTATTCAGTTGTGGACTGTTAGAGTTAGGGAGAGGATTGCATTTTAGAGCTAATCAGATGGTTATGAATAAATTCAACATGCCCATTACATACTGCTACATTATACACCCCTCAGTGACACGAATGATAGAATGAACATTTCAGAGTTTGCCCTAATTGTTTTAACATTACCTTAAAGGCATAGCTGCAGGTTATGGCTGAAAGCTGAAACTCATACATAAAAATACATTGAAATGTGTTAATTTATTGGCATTTGATATTCAAAGTAAATCATCAGTTTGGCAGACGCTGCCTTCACACTCATTGCATTTCATCTGACAAGTATACTGGCAAATGAAAGTTTCACAGAGGCAGTTAAAATAAAGTTCAGACTACAGAGAAGATAAATCTATCTTTAAAATGACCTTATGGGATTACTTTTGGAGTCTAGCACAACTATTGCAAAGGTCAAGTAAGGATGTCTGCTACTCCTCACCCTCTGAAAATACTTTCAAACTTGGTGAAGGGTCTGTCAAGCACACACTTTAGCTAAACTGTCTCTGACCCACACATAGCTAAAGATAGGACAAGACCAATAGAAACAGTTGAAATAGAAATGAGCTAGCACATCATTGCCACTGGCCGTGTTTCAATAAGAGTGGTCCCTTAAATAATGCCATGAAATCAACACTATAATAACTACATTGACTGCCATTAAACTATTCTAGGGTATTATATATGCCATGTCCACCGATTTAATTACAGTACAAACAGATCTTTAATTAGTAAAGAGGGGTTAGGTTGGGGAGTCGTGTCCTCTGTGTTTGTAGATATATATGCGTGCCTGCCATTTTTGAGGTATGACCAGAAAATAGAGTGACAGTAAATCAATACAACCTACCGCTGGTGCCAGTGATTCAATGGGGCTGTACTTCAACATATTGGAGGCAAATAACTGGGCAAACAGGATGTTCCTGTCTCCTTGTATGTTTAACCAGGTAGAGAATTTTTCCTTATCCTCTAATGACAGGATGTTTATACATTTCTCACAAGACAAACACCCTAAATAGTTGGTGGGGTGCTGACTAACATAAAGTAAACATTAAACAATTAAGAAAGTGTGATGTTCTGTATACTCCCAATTATGTATAGAAAATAATTGGGAGTATACAGTGTATGCTGAGAAGCCCATCAGTGCTGGTGTTAAGCGATAGACCATGCTCACAAGAGAATAGACCCATTAAATCACCAGTGGAATCACTGGTGACACAAATGCTGTGCATTACGTTGCCATGACCCTCTGACCTTAATTTCAGCAATGCGGTTGCCTGCATCTCATCAATATCCCATAGGCCTAGATGAGATGAGCTATACAGCCCAAGCCCAAAAGGCTACCCAGCTCTCATTAAGACCTGAGGGGAAATTGTTTTTCGACACGAGGCGAAAATAACATAAGCTCTCACAATATAATATTGTAATGGAGTAGATGTTGCGAGCGAATTTTGGCAGGATGCAGTTATAGAGAGGGATGCGACATTGCAGCGGTGAGATGAACACACCTTGAGGGAAACAAATCAGTGGTGGATGCTTTTCAAAGTTCAAGGCCAAAGACTTCAGTTTCTTTCTAAACTGAATTCTTCATTAGAGTATGCACTAAATTAATCTAAAGCTGAATGGATTTCATCCCATTCATAGATTTTCAGAGTTTTCAGAGTTTTATTTGAATTAAGGACTATGGGATGCAGAAAAAAACAGAGTTGGTGGATTCTAATATTTTAAAGCAGGGGTGCAATTTTGGTTTTAGAAGTGTGGGGGGGTCAAAAGTTAGGTACCAGTCAAAAGTTAGGACACACCTACTCTTTATTTTCACTATTTTCTACGTTGTAGAATAATAGTGCAGACTTCAAACCTATGAAATAACCCATATAGAAACATGCAGTAACCAAAAAAAGTGTTAAACAAATCTAAATATATTTGACTTAATAAGGCAATCTGCTGTATAACATCCCTACCTTGTCACAACACAACTGATTGGCTCAAATGCATTAAGAAGGAAAGAAATTCCACAAATTAATTAAGCATGCCCCATTCAAGAAATGTAGAACCAGGAACAGATATATCCCTTGGTTCTCTTCAGACCTGACATCCTATGGCGTTCTGCATTAGCATCGAACAGCCCCTGTGAAATGCAAGTTTTCAGGGAAGTTAGAAACCAATATACACAGTCAGTTAGAAAAGCCAAGGCTGGCTTTATCAAGCAGAAATGTGCTTCCTGCAACACAAACTCAAAAACGTTCTGGGACACTGTAAAGTCCATGGAGAATAAGAACACCTCCTCCCAGCTGCCCACTTCACTGAGGACAGGAAACTCTGTCACCACCGATAAATCCACAAAAATGTAAAATTTCAATAAGCATTTTTCTACAGCTGGCCATGCTTTCCACCTGGCTACCCCTACCCCGGTCAACTGCATTGTACACCCCACAGCAACTCGCCCAAGCATTCCCCATTTCTCCTCCCAAATCCAGTCAGCTTATGTTCTGAAAGCGCTGCAAAATCTGGACCCCTACAAAACAGACAATCTGGACCCTTTCTTTTTAAAATTATCTGCCGAAATTGTTGCAACCCCTATTACTAGCCTGTTCAACCTCTCTTTCGTGTCGTCTGAGATTCCCAAAGATTGGAAAGCAGCTGCGGTCATCCCCCTCTTCAAAGGGGGGGACACTCTAGACCCAAACTGCTACAGACCTATATCTATCCTACCCTGCCTTTCTAAGGTCTTCGAAAGCCAAGTCAACAAACAGATTACCGACCATTTCGAATCCCACCGCACCTTCTCCGCTATGCAATCTGGTTTCAGAGCTGGTCATGGGTGCAGCTCAGCCACGCTCAATGTCCTAAACGATATCTTAACCGCCATCGATAAGAAACAATACTGTACAGCCGTATTCATTGACCTGGCCAAGGCTTTCGACTCTGTCAATCACCACATCCTCATCGGCAGACTTGATAGCCTTGGTTTCTCAAATGATTGCCTCGCCTGGTTCACCAACTACTCTGATAGAGTTCAGTGTGTCAAATCGGAGGGCCTGTTGTCCGGGCCTCTGGCAGTCTCTATGGGGGTGCCAGACGTTTCAATTCTTGGGCCGACACTCTTCTCTGTATACATCAATGATGTCGCTCTTGCTGCTGGTGAGTCTCTGATCCACCTCTATGCAGACGACACCATTCTGTATACTTCTGGCCCTTCTTTGGACACTGTGTTAGCAACCCTTCAGACGAGCTTCAATGCCATACAACTCTCCTTCTGTGGCCTCCAACTGCTCTTAACTTCTTGTAACTAGGGGGCAGTATTTTCATTTTTGGAAAAATAACGTTCCCAAAGTAAAAGGGCTATTTTGTCAGGACAAGATGCTAGAATATGCATATAATTGACAGCTTAGGATGGAAAACACTCTAAAGTTTCCAAAACTGTAAAAATATTGTCTGTGAGTATAACAGAACTGATATTGCAGGTGAAAGCCTGAGAAAAATCCAATCCAGAAGTGACTCATGTTTTGAAAGCTCTGCGTTCCGATGCGTCCCTATTGAGCAGTGAATGGGCTATCAACCAGATTCCTTTTTCTACGTATTCCCCAAGGCGTCTACAGCATTATGACATAGTTTCACGCCTTTATGTTGAAGAATGAGCGTAAGCGACTACATTGCGTAAGTGGTCACCTGATGGCTCTCAGAGTGATTCTTGCGTAAAAGACAGAGGTAGCCATTTTTCCTCTCAGTCCTACTGAAAAGCCAATTGTCCCGGTGGATATATTATCGAATAGATATTTGAAAAACACCTTGAGGATTGATTATAAACAGTGTTTGCCATGTTTCTGTCGATAGTATGGAGCTAATTTGGAATATTTAATTTCCGGTGGATTTCTCAGCCAAACGTGAAGAACAAACTGGCCGCCAACTTCTCTTAAATACAAGTAAAACAAAATGCATGCTCTTCAACCGAGCGCTGCCTGCACCTGCCTGCTCGTCCAGCATCACTACTCTGGACGGTTCTGACTTAGAATATGTGGACAACTACAAATACCTAGGTGTCTGGTTAGACTGTAAACTCTCCTTCCAGACTCACATCAAACATCTCCAATCCAAAGTTAAATCTAGAATTGGCTTCCTATTTTGCAACAAAGCATCCTTCACTCATGCTGCCAAACATACCCTCGTAAAACTGGCCATCCTACCGATCCTCGACTTCGACGATGTCATTTACAAAATAGCCTCCAATACCCTACTCAACAAATTGGATGCAGTCTATCACAGTGCCATCCGTTTTGTCATCAAAGCACCATATACTACCCACCACTGTGACCTGTATGCTCTCGTTGGCTGGCCCTCGCTTCATACTCGTCAACAAACCCACTGGCTCCAGGTCATTTACAAGACCCTGCTAGGTAAAGTCCCCCCTTATCTCAGCTCGCTGGTCACCATAGCAGCACCCACCTTTAGCACTCGCTCCAGCAGGTATATATCTCTGGTCACCCCCAAAACCAATTCTTCCTTTGGCCGCCTCTCCTTCCAGTTCTCTGCTGCCAATGACTGGAATGAACTACAAACATCTCTGAAACTGGAAACACTTATCTCCCTCACTAGCTTTAAGCACCAGCTGTCAGAGCAGCTCACAAATTACTGCACCTGTACATAGCCCATCTATAATTTAGCCCAAACAACTACCTCTTCCCCTACTGTATTTATTTATTTATTTTGCTCCTTTGCACCCCATTATTTGTATTTCTACTTTGCACATTCTTCCACTGCAAATCTACCATTCCAGTGTTTTACTTGCTATATTGTATTTACTTTGCCACCATGGCCTTTTTTTTGGCATGTACCTCCCTTATCTCACCTCATTTGCTCACATCGTATATAGACTTATTTTTCTACTGTATTATTGACTGTATGTTTGCTTTACTCCATGTGTAATTCTGTGTTGTTGTATGTGTCGAACTGCTTTGCTTTATCTCGGCCAGGTCACAATTGTAAATGAGAACTTGTTCTCAACTTGCCTACCTGGTTAAATAAAGGTGAAATAAATAAAATATATAAAGGCAAAGGGTACCTACTTTGAAGAATCTAAAATGTAAAACATACATTTATTTGTTTATCACTTTTTTGGTTACTACAGTACATGATTCCATATATGTTATTTCAAAGTGTTGATGTCTTTACTATTAATCTACAATGTAGAAAATAGTACAAATAAAGAAAAACCATTGAATGAGTAGGTGTGCGCAAACTTTTGACTGGTACTGTATATATTTTTTTATCCAGTCGGATAAACACTCCAGACAGCCTACCCCACCACTCGGAGGTGTCCGCATGGTCCTCAAGCACACCGTTGCCCTGTTTTGTATCACATTCCAATTATAAAACTAGGGGGAATGCAATTTCGCTGACTCACACTCTCCGTATCCACTGAAAGTTGTGCCCCCATTTTAAAGTAATATCGACAAATGTAGAAACCAAACTTTGATGAACAAGGCTGACGTTTTTAAGCAGCTTAACACATTATTCAGTTATATCCACAGCAAATATTGAATATTTTGACTAACCAAACTGAGACTAATATACATTCCACAATCCCTTTATTGAATTGACCATTACTCCCATAAAATTACACACAGTGAGTGCATGATTCAAGAAAGTCATACACAACATATACACAAATTGCAGATTCTTGGAATGTAGTATAGTGAGTGAATTCAACTGTTTCTAAATAATTATCTTATTTGTTTGCTCAACATGAATATAGAACAGGATCAATTGGCTAATGAGATTCATAATAGGCCTACTGGTAATCTTCTGTTTTTCCTTAAATCTGCAGCACCTGAATTACCATGAAGTGTTTTTGTTTTTAATTTAGCCATGTTTATAGATTGTCTTCCAGAGATCACAAGCACACGTTGTTAATGTTACATTAAGAGCCCAGAGCTAGGCCTTGAGGCACGATATTGTCTGGTAACTTTGAGATACAATGAAAAACAAGTCAATTTCGACTACTTCAAACGTGTATTTTCATATGTCATCAATGCATTGCTAAACCTTTTTAATTAGGGTATAACATATCCTATAACATACCCGTTTGTTCATAATGAATCAGTTCTCCATAACCACAGAGACCGTATGATCTGAGGAGTTCAAGGCAATACTACATCTCAACAAGGCGCACTACAAGGCACCAGACGTCTTTCTTGGCAAGAGCTCTCAAACTACGTTGTTTATGACTTAAAATGGATTAGTGATGCAATGTCCATATAGTTAGGCTGATCATATATTTGACTTGTGTTTCACATTACGACATCACATTTTATGTCTGTTTCTTCATACGTACTGTACCAAGATGTTCAAATCAACCTAAACCTAACCACTGTGACTAGACACATGAACACACGTTGGCCTTTGTTGTAAACCCATCTGCCTCTCTTTCCTTTTTCACTACCACGTTGTAAACAGGCAGCAGAATGGATTGCCAGTCCCAGCGAATATTCATTAGTAAGAGTCTATTACACAATGGCAAAGTTAATTGGAAAGGTAGCACTGTTGGCTCCCCTTCACCGTGCTGTACCCAAGGCAGAGCCTGCCAAGAAACTGTGAGACTCTATTAACTTACACGACTTAATGAAAGGAAGAATTGTTCACCTTTAATATTATACAGCAGCTCCCTCCGTTATAAATAACATTACACTGGGAAGGAAAACCAAAACATATTGTCAGTTCTGCTGTTGTAAATCAGTGAGAAACAGAGTGGAGGAGAGTGGTACAGAACTGTTTAAAGAGGCAGTCTGGGATCTTAAGCAATTTCAAATTTGAAAACATTTTATAAGAAATGGATGACATAGTACATAATTGTGTGCACTTTTCACGAACCCCGTTTTAGTTCATGAGGACTATATTCAGAACTACTGGCTGAAATGTTATTATATTAGCAAAAAAAATGGCAATAAAATCAATTTTAATCCCAGTTTGTGGGTGTGAATACTTTTACATTTTTTTGTATATTTTATGATATTATTATACATTTGTGTACAGTGGGTATCTTTAATTTCAACCAAGTTAAACTCTAACTTATATTGTTGAGGCATCATGATTGTAGTTTCACCTCTTCCTTTAGGTCTTTGAACCAAATCTAAACAGTGAATCCAAATGACCTTTGCTTGATTTAGTATGCAGTTGAATAATCCAGTGACGTTAGAATTGGAGACAAATTGAACTATAAAGTTGACTCTCCAACAACCACTTTATAGGTGACCTATATCGGCACGATCAAAACTAAAGCTGAATAACATTTCAATATTAAATCAATTGAACACTGAATGGAACATTTCAGGGTACTGGAGGACAAACATTGCCTTCCTCAACAAAGCAGGGAATCTTGGGACAGAGAGAGTGTGAGAGAGAGGGGAAGGAAGGGAGAGAATATTAATGGACATGGGAGAAGGCAGCCCTATAAGGCTTTTTAAATCCCTCAGCCTAATGGACTGTATTGACCACATTAATAAAACAGGATGTGTTTCTAATGTTCCTCTCTGCGGTGCATTAGGCATCACAATCCAAAGGGACATTTGGCAAAAACAATGATTTAGACCTAACTTATTTGATTTCTGGAATAACCATATCCTTGTAATGCTTCATAAAGCTTCTGTGTTCACTTTCTGCCCATAAATTGCTGAGGATTGAGGGGGACAGTGTAATGAGGAGCACCTGAACATTTCATAAAGAACAGCATCTGATGTCATCAGACTTGTGCAAAGGTTTCGCTGACTCACACCCACATATTCATAAGGCTATCTCTAAGGGATCAGTGTAACCTATAGGCCTAGAGAGTTGAAGATAAACAACATTTTGAAGAGTTGAAAATAATCTAAATCTGTATAGTTGACAACGGTGTCTGACAAAATATACAAAATATCTACAATATTGCCACTACCAATGAAGCCAATTAAAAAACATCAATTACTCCACATAAATACAGTAAATGGCCTTCGCAGCACATTCTATGTGTTTGAGTGCGTGTTCTTTCTTGTAGCACCTTCAGCGTGTGTACACCTCACCAGTTCTGGCAGAAGTCGCAGGTACTCTCCTTGGAGACCTTTGATGTTTCTGATGTAAGGATCCAAGGGAGACAAACACAAACAAGAGCACACGCCTAGCGATGGTGTCTTCACTACACTCCACACCGCCAACTGGCTTTGATAGTGTGTCACCCATACAGCATGTTAGCAGTCATTAGCATGCAATATGCACTTTGATTAAAATAAGACATGACATTTCCCACATGGCTTGGCATAATCTGGTCTCTTAAGCCTATGACAAGGTACAGGAGAGCAAACCTTTACTGCGCAAACCAATCAACGGCGGGTGCTTTCTGAGTGTTGCATTCCATGCCTTTTCACCCTTGAGCGAGCAACACAGACGAAAGATTTATGGGTTTGCTAATTAAATTTTGCAAACCTGGCAGAGCTTCCGGCAACTGCTATCTTCCTGCAGTATTTTGATTAACTGGAGCTGAATTCATTATTGTCTAGAGGTGGTGTTTGGGGCTTATAAACATCACCCCCTAATTAAAAATAATAATGCAGCCAGCTTTATATCTAAGGCAATCAGCATCCTGCTTACCTGTCAGGAAAAGAGATGCTCATGTCAAATGCTATTCAGCCCAATGACTAAAACGTGACGAAACAGAATATTAATGTTCTCTACAGTGTTTTGTACATTGAAATGAGGTTGGACAGGATAACAGCCTAAACCAACTACACCAAAAAAATGATGAAAGACAATTTAAAACAGCTTTAATCAAAAGGGGAGTTTGATTAACATAACCCTATGCTGTATGTTAAAACAAATTGCTTTGCTGCAGCATTATTGTCTGTGGGTTTACGTAACCACTGTGCAGGTTGGTCATATGCTATTGAAGATTTACTTGCTCTCAAAAGAATTGTACCCCGAACACAATGAGTAACTCACAAGGATCTTACTATTACTTTAGAACTCATATAAAGTACTGTGTAGAGTAGACGGTTCCTCATGTAAAGCGTTCTATAAAAGTAAAGTAATTAGAGCTGACAGTAAAGTGGGTTGAGTGAGGGTTGACCATTCCCTTCATGTACTATAACAGGGATGAAAAGGAAAGATGGGCCAGTTTTTTGGGAACCACAGTCAACTTGTGTGTTCCAGACCAAGACTCATGCACACACTTACAGTATGCACAAGCACACGCACACCTTCTGTAAACACCCACGCACTTGGCATCTCCAACCAACTATCACACCTCCACAAGACACCTTCGCCTTCATTCCCTGACACACTCTCTTGTGTGAATGTGTTGAAAGCTCATGTTTTTCTTTGATGAAGAACTGTGTACGTGAATTCTTTGGATGATTTTCTGTTTTGGAATTAGTTTGTCTTTAATGATGATTTTTATAATGTATTGCCATCCCATAAGAAACAAAACTACTGTGACAATTCGATAGCAACCACATCAACTGAAATAATGCAGTGGAATTAATAAGGAATAATGTTGACATGAAACAATTGTTTGCTTTTCATAAAATGTGCTGAAATTGTCGGGCTGTGGTACAGAGACGCTGGAAATCATATTATGCATAGCTCACAAAGGCAGAAGTGTAAAGTCATTTCACTGAAAAGCAAAACAAATATACTATCATGCCTCCAGAGACGAGAGGCCTAATGCAAAGTTCTGGTGGAAGTAGATGAAAGTGTAAGCGGATAAAAGAGTCGTGGCATTTAAACTTTGACTGGATATGGCACAATCAATGGAGTGTGAGAAAATCAGCCTCTTGGTCTGTAAAACCCTCTTTCATCTCAACTATCAGACCTGAGACGATACATACATAATATGCCATAGCAGTGAACACAGTGGGTTGACTGTCTACGTTTTACTGGCAGCACAGTATGTGTACTGGAGCCTCTTTGTTTTGTTCCATAATGAGCTGGGATATACATATGTGGGATATATTTTTTTAAATTTTATTTCACCTTTATTTAACCAGGTAGGCTAGTTGAGAACAAGTTCTCATTTACAACTGCGACCTGGCCAAGATAAAACATAGCAGTGTGAACAGACAACACAGAGTTACACATGGAGTAAACCATTAACAAGTCAATAACACAGTAGAAAAAAAGAAGAAAAAAAGAGTCTATATACATTGTGTGCAAAAGGCATGAGGAGGTAGGCGAATAATTACAATTTTGCAGATTAACACTGGAGTGATAAATGATCAGATGGTCATGTACAGGTAGAGATACTGGTGTGCAAAAGAGCAGAACAGTAAATAAATATAAACAGTATGGGGATGAGGTAGGTAAATTGGGTGGGCTATTTACCGATAGACTATGTACAGCTGCAGCGATCGGTTAGCTGCTCAGATAGCAGATGTTTGAAGTTGGTGAGGGAGATAAACTTCAGCAATTTTTGCAATTCGTTCCAGTCACAGGCAGCAGAGAACTGGAACGAAAGGCGGCCATATGAGGTGTTGGCTTTAGGGATGATCAGTGAGATACACCTGCTGGAGCGCGTGCTACGGGTGGGTGTTGCCATCGTGACCAGTGAACTGAGATAAGGTGGAGCTTTACCAAGCATGGACTTGTAGATGACCTGGAGCCAGTGGGTCTGGCAACGAATATGTAGCGAGGGCCAGCCGAATAGAGCATACAGGTCGCAGTGGTGGGTGGTATAAGGTGCTTTAGTAACAAAACGGATGGCACTGTGATAGACTGCATCCAGTTTGCTGAGTAGAGTGTTGGAAGCCATTTTGTAGATGACATCGCCGAAGTCGAGGATCTGTAGGATAGTCAGTTTTACTAGGGTAAGTTTGGCGGCGTGAGTGAAGGAGGCTTTGTTGCGGAATAGAAAGCCGACTCTAGATTGTTTGATATGAGTCTGGAAGGAGAGTTTACAGTCTAGCCAGACACCTAGGTACTTATAGATGTCCACATATTCTAGGTCGGAACCATCCAGCGAACAGTTGAAAAGCATGCAATTGGTTTTACTAGCGTTTAAGAGCAGTTGGAGGCCACGGAAGGAGTGTTGTATGGCGTTGAAGCTCGTTTGGAGGTTAGATAGCACAGTGTCCAAGGAAACACTACTGTTCAAAAGTTTGGGGTCACTTAGAAATGTCCTTGTTTTTGAAAGAAAAGCTCATTTTTTGTCCATTAAAATTACATCAAATTGATCAGAAATACACTGTAGACATTGTTAATGTTGTAAATGACTATTGTAGCTTGAAACGGCAGATTTTCTTTGGAATATCTACATAGGCGTACAGAGTCCCATTATCAGCAACCATCACTCCTGTGTTCCAATGGCACGGTGTTAGCTAATCCAAGTTTATCATTTGAAAAGGCTAATTGATCATTGGAAAACCCTTTTGCAATTATGTTAGCACAGCTGAAAATGGTTGCTGTGGAGTGATCAAATTAAGATTCTACATCTGTATGTGTACGTCTCGTGCATGCCTTGCATTTGTTTTGTTTTCCAAAATTAAAAAGGCCTCAAACTGTCAGATTAAAACATTCAGAGTACATCTAGAGAAATGTAAATGATTTATTTATTTTTATTTTTATTTCAGCTTTATTTAACCAGGTAGGCTAGTTGAGAACAAGTTCTCATTTGCAACTGCGACCTGGCCAAGATAAAGCATAGCAGTGTGAGCAGACAACACAGAGTTACACATGGAATAAACAATTAACAAGTCAATAACACAGTAGAAAACAAAGGGGGGAGTCTATATACAATGTGTGCAAAAGGCATGAGGAGGTAGGCGAATAATTACAATTTTGCAGATTAACACTGGAGTGATAAATGATCAGATGGTCATGTACAGGTAGAGATATTGGTGTGCAAAAGAGCAGAAAAGTAAATAAATAAAAACAGTATGGGGATGAAGTAGGTGAAAATGGGTGGGCTATTTACCAATAGACTATGTACAGCTGCAGCGATCGGTTAGCTGCTCAGATAGCTGATGTTGGTGAGGGAGATAAAAGTCTCCAACTTCAGCGATTTTTGCAATTCGTTCCAGTCACAGGCAGCAGAGTACTGGAACGAAAGGCGGCCAAATGAGGTGTTGGCTTTAGGGATGATCAGTGAGATACACCTGCTGGAGCGCGTGCTACGGGTGGGTGTTGCCATCGTGACCAGTGAACTGAGATAAGGCGGAGCTTTACCTAGCATGGACTTGTAGATGACCTGGAGCCAGTGGGTCTGGCGACGAATATGTAACGAGGGCCAGCCGACTAGAGCATACAGGTCGCAGTGGTGGGTGGTATAAGGTGCTTTAGTGACAAAACGGATGGCACTGTGATAGACTGCATCCAGTTTGCTGAGTAGAGTGTTGGAAGCCATTTTGTAGATGACATCGCCGAAGTCGAGGATCGGTAGGATAGTCAGTTTTACTAGGGTAAGCTTGGCGGCGTGAGTGAAGGAGGCTTTGTTGTGGAATAGAAAGCTGACTCTTGATTTGATTTTCGATTGGAGATGTTTGATATGAGTCTGGAAGGAGAGTTTGCAGTCTAGCCAGACACCTAGGTACTTATAGATGTCCACATATTCAAGGTCGGAACCATCCAGGGTGGTGATGCTAGTCGGGCATGCGGGTGCAGGCAGCGATTGGTTGAAAAGCATGCATTTGGTTTTACTAGCGTTTAAGAGCAGTTGGAGGCCACGGAAGGAGTGTTGTATGGCATTGAAGCTTGTTTGGAGGTTAGATAGCACAGTGTCCAATGACGGGCCGAAAGTATATAGAATGGTGTCGTCTGCGTAGAGGTGGATCAGGGAATCGCCCGCAGCAAGAGCAACATCATTGATATATACAGAGAAAAGAGTCGGCCCGAGAATTGAACCCTGTGGCACCCCATAGAGACTGCCAGAGGACCGGACAGCATGCCCTCCAATTTGACACACTGAACCCTGTCTGCAAAGTAATTGGTGAACCAGGCAAGGCAGTCATCCGAAAAACCGAGGCTACTGAGTCTGCCGATAAGAATATGGTGATTGACAGAGTCGAAAGCCTTGGCAAGGTCAATGAAGACGGCTGCACAGTACTGTCTTTTATCGATGGCGGTTATGATATCGTTTAGTACCTTGAGTGTGGCTGAGGTGCATCCGTGACCCGCTCGGACACCAGATTGCACAGCGGAGAAGGTACGGTGGGATTCGAGATGGTCAGTGACCTGTTTGTTGACTTGGCTTTCGAAGACCTTAGATAGGCAGGGCAGGATGGATATAGGTCTGTAACAGTTTGGGTCCAGGGTGTCTCCCCCTTTGAAGAGGGGGATGACTGCGGCAGCTTTCCAATCCTTGGGGATCTCAGACGATATGAAAGAGAGGTTGAACAGGCTGGTAATAGGGGTTGCGACAATGGCGGCGGATAGTTTCAGAAATAGGGGGTCCAGATTGTCAAGCCCAGCTGATTTGTACGGGTCCAGGTTTTGCAGCTCTTTCAGAACATCTGCTATCTGGATTTGGGTAAAGGAGAACCTGGAGAGGCTTGGGCGAGGAGCTGCCGGGGGGGCGGAGCTGTTGGCCGAGGTTGGAGTAGCCAGGCGGAAGGCATGGCCAGCCGTTGAGAAATGCTTATTGAAGTTTTCGATAATCATGGATTTATCGGTGGTGACCGTGTTACCTAGCCTCAGTGCAGTGGGCAGCTGGGAGGAGGTGCTCTTGTTCTCCATGGACTTCACAGTGCCCCAGAACTTTTTGGAGTTGGAGCTACAGGATGCAAACTTCTGCCTGAAGAAGCTGGCCTTAGCTTTCCTGACTGACTGCGTGTATTGGTTCCGGACTTCCCTGAACAGTTGCATATCCCGGGGACTATTCGATGCTATTGCAATCCGCCACAGGATGTTTTTGTGCTGGTTGAGGGCAGTCAGGTCTGGGGTGAACCAAGGACTGTATCTGTTCTTAGTTCTGCATTTTTTGAACGGAGCATGCTTATCTAAAATGGTGAGGAAGTTACTTTTAAAGAATGACCAGGCATCCTCAACTGACGGGATGAGGTCAATGTCCTTCCAGGATACCCGGGCCAGGTCGATTAGAAAGGCCTGCTCACAGAAGTGTTTTAGGGAGCGTTTGACAGTGATGAGGGGTGGTCATTTGACTGCGGCTCCGTAGCGGATACAGGCAATGAGGCAGTGATCGCTGAGATCCTAGTTGAAGACAGCGGAGGTGTATTTGGAGGGCCAGTTGGTCAGGATGACGTCTATGAGGGTGCCCTTGTTTACAGAGTTAGGGTTGTACCTGGTGGGTTCCTTGATGATTTGTGTGAGATTGAGGGCATCTAGCTTAGATTGTAGGACTGGCGGGGTGTTAAGCATATCCCAGTTTAGGTCACCTAACAGAACAAACTCTGAGGCTAGATGGGGGCGATCAATTCACAAATGGTGTCCAGGGCACAGCTGGGAGCTGAGGGGGTCGGTAGCAGGCGGCAACAGTGAGAGACTTATTTCTGGAGAGAGTAATTTTCAAAATTAGTAGTTCGAACTGTTTGGGTATGGACCTGGAAAGTATGACATTACTTTGCAGGCTATCTCTGCAGTAGACTGCAACTCCTCCCCCTTTGGCAGTTGTATCTTGACGGAAGATGTTATAGTTGGGTATGGAAATCTCTGAATTTTTGGTGGCCTTCCTGAGCCAGGATTCAGACACAGCAAGGACATCAGGGTTAGCAGAGTGTGCTAGAGCAGTGAGTAAAACAAACTTAGGGAGGAGGCTTCTGATGTTGACATGCATGAAACCAAGGCTTTTTCGATCACAGAAGTCAACAAATGAGGGTGCCTGGGGACATGCAGGGCCTGGGTTTACCTCCACATCACCCGCGGAACAGAGAATAGTAGTATGAGTAGTATGAGGGTGCGGCTAAAGGCTATCAAAACTGGTCGCCTAGAGCGTTGGGGACAGAGAATAAGAGGAGCAGGTTTCTGGGCATGGTAGAATATATTCAGGGCATAATGCGCAGACAGGGGTATGGTGGGGTGCGGGTACAGCGGAGGTAAGCCCAGGCACTGGGTGATGATGAGAGAGGTTGTATCTCTGGACATGCTGGTTGTAATGGGTGAGGTCACTGCATGTGTGGGAGGTGGGACAAAGGAGTTATCAGGGGTATGAAGAGTAGAACTAGGGGCTCCATTGTGAACTAGAACAATGATAACTAACCTGAGCAACAGTATACAAGGCATATTGACATTTGAGAGAGACATACAGCGAGGCATACAGTAATCACAGGTGTTGAATTGGGAAAGCTAGCTAAAACAGTAGGTGAGACAACAGCTAATCAGCTAGCACAACAACAGCAGGTAAAATGGCGTTGACTAGGCAACGGGGCCGACAGATAAAACATAAACAAGCAGAATGGAGTACCGTGATTAATGGACAGTCCAGAGTGCATCAGCTATGTAGACAAGAGATCAGTGTCCAGGGGGCAGCGGTGGATGGGGCAGGGAAGCTGGACTGGCGAGTGTTATCCAGGTTGAAAAAAAGTTAACAATGACTAAACAGCTTGTAGCTAGTTAGCTGGTTAGCTTCTGGAGGTTCTTGAGTGTGTTCTAAAATTTTTAAATAATAGCGATTCCGTATCACATTGGGTGAGGCAGGTTTCCGGAAAGGTATGAACAGATTAAACATTTATGTTTTTAATGATGCTCTAATATGAATTTCGATCTTGCTGCAATGGATAATTGTACCATGAATGTGCTGTGACTCTTTTGCTGACATGGCAAAATCACAGTATAGGAAAGATCTGTATTAAGATGCTGTGATTGAAATCAATTTCAATGAAAACTAATAAAACACCAGGGATAATTTAAAAGTAATTAATCTCATGCATGATCCCTCTTCACTGGTGAGATCCCATATTTTACTTTACAAGACTTTTGAATGAGGAAATTGACTTTCCCCTCACCAAGAATACTTGTTGAATTAACAGAAGTGAAGAAATTCATCAGTGTGGCACATTGATCACATGTAATATAATATTTATCCTTAAAAGAGTATCCTAAATGCCAAGAACCAGCTGGATAGGCTGGTAACGACTGTAATTAGAGACCAAAACCAGATAAAACCATGCAAATGGTCTTTCTCAATTTTGCTGTGTTTGAAAAGAGATGGAAAATTGCTGAGGCTGTCTTTGCTTTGAAGGTTGGCTTTGAAGATGATATCTTTGGCGTTGCCTTCAATCACTGAATCATTATGGACCTTTCACAAGATGCATTAACTTCATAGACCGCAGATGTACGCTGCTCTCCTTCAAAGAGAATGGGATTAACAGAACATTTGCTTGGCACAGGTAGCTAGATAATGTGTTGGTTGAGGATTGCCGTACATACAGTGTCACAACTTCCAACGAAGTCGGCTCCTCTCCTTGTTCGGGCGGTGTTCGGCGATCGACGTCACCGGCTTCCTAGCCATCGCCGCTCCATTTTTCATATGTCTATTTGTTTTGTCTTGTTTCCATACATACCTGGTTTTCATTATCTAATCACACTGCATGTATTTAGTCCTCTGTTCCCCTCCATGTCTTGTGTGTAATTGTTTATTGTTATGTGGGTATGTTCACGCGCTAGACTTTTGTACATGTTCCGTGTTTTGTGCACTTTGATGTCATTTTGTGGAACAAAAGTGCGCCTGTTAACTCTGCTCTCCTGCACCTGACTTCGCCTCCCGTACACACCTGTAACATAAAGTTCCATTGAAATGTAGTAGTAACATTTCTGATAGATGTTTTGGCATTCGAAATCTGCACAGTGAAAATGTTTCTCTGTTAAATAAGTACTGTAGCCCTACTCTTAATCGCGAGTGCATATCATTGAAAGCATGCTGTAATAGTACACAGAAAACATATTTGAAAATAAACTATTGAAGTTGCCTATTTTCTGAAGGTCTTGCATGAACACTTGAAAGCCATGTCTGAGCTATCTATCAGAATTCGGACTGTTAATTTTGTTTTGGACCCTAGTAATAATTTTACATTTCTGAGCTTCACCCCTCTCCAGGTCTGACACCCCTTCTTTGTTACCTTTCATTTCAAAGCCTCCTGAATCCAGTCCATTGACATAGCTTAGGGATTTAGGAAAGGATTAGCTTGAGGGAAGAGTGCAAGGAACTCTCTGCTTAACATTGAAACGGAAGCCATGTTAGAAATGGCTTTGGGGCTCTGCTGCAAAGCCCCTTTTCCTCAATTAGATTGATTCTGAGGCCTTGGACTCGCCTCTGCTTAAAAACCATTTGTTTCAAATAGATGTTGAATGTCCAAGGCAGTGGAACAAGGTGTGATGGATGTGTGGTCATGCAGACCCTCATCCCCCCCAGGCCTAGTGGGAGATGTGGACATAGGGAGACACACAACCATGAATTTCTACCCAGTAAAAGTAGTCTGTTACCAGGAGAAACCAGATAGGACACAATAAATCCTAGACTTAAGTGTTTCTGACACTATTAGGCTGATTTATTTTGTGAGACTCCACAGTGTCCTCCGTGCTCCTTTCTGTGTGTGGCAGTCAGAGGATTTGTCTGCTGGATGTCAGGCCGTTTAGTTATTACCAAGCGGGGGACTCATATTGCCCTCCACAAAGCCTGTAATTATGACAGAAAAATGGGTTTGGACAGTGTTCAGATAGGACAGTGAAAATTCCTTGATCAAGACTCCTAGATGGGTGCAGCAAGTTTCCTGGACGGGTGCAGCATAATTTCTCGATGAGTGCAGCTAGTCTGCTCCTGGAATTTCACATGATTACTGATGCTGCTGTGATGTAGAGTGTTGTGGCTGTATCACCAGATGCTATTGTTTGACTGAGGTATGTATAACTGACTTAATAATGAAGTCAATCTAATTCCAATAATATAATACATGATTAGATCAAAGTTGAAAGACTAGATTGGTGATTGTTTGAGTCATATGATGAATATCCATCATCACCGTTTGGTGTCCTTCCCCTGTGTTTCAGATGCCATTTCACAGGCCTCTTTCCTCAAAGAGTTATTTCAAGCTGCCACTGTTCAGTCCCGGAACAAACTGGTGGCTGGATGAGCTCACAAAGCCCTGAACAACTTTGAGTGGATTACATATCTATGACCCTCTGCCCCCCAGGCTATGCTCCACATCCCCACCATATTGGCCCCCCTACTTCCTGTTTTAGACAGGTGCACCCCGAGAGCTCTCTCTGCTGATGTAGGTTGTTTCTACTGCAGCCAACGAAACAGATTGGGTTGTTCTTGGCCCTGTCCAATTGGACGAGAGCCCCTGACTTCACACCATTATTGGACTGCTGGCTTCCTGTTTTCAAACCAAAGCCGATGTACCCAACTCATTTTTCTGTCTGGGTGATTTGTTCAAAATGTATTATCTCGGCAATCAGTTTCCTGCACGTCTGGTGGTGTTTTTCAATATTTTTTAGGATTTTTTATTTT